>NW_005841858.1:2275520-2282255 GCF_000455745.1 Alligator sinensis
GTCGCCTTTTTTTTAAAAAAACTCCCCCCCCCCCCCCCCAAAAAAAAAAAAACCTGCTTAAAGAAGAGCTTAGAAGGAGGAGGAGCAGCTGGCAGGGAAGAGCCTGCACTGCAGTGAATGAGTAGAGGAGGAGTGACTAGAAGGGAAGAGTCTGCAGTTTTTTCCTCACTGGAGTGTAGGCTTATCTTGCTTCTTTTCTCTCCAGGCTGCACTGTTTAAAGGCTTTTACAGAACTATAAGGGTGCTAGCAGTACCATGGTTGAGAATCACTGTTCAAAATAATGCTTATGAGATTTCCTTTCTCCTTTTTTCAAATTATTTAAGATGACTTAGTTCAATTTAGGTTAACAGCTCACACAAGCATCAACTCTTAACAGAAGTCTCTAGTGGGGAAGCCTTCATCTTTTAGACAGAGCATTTGGGTTGCAAGGAGGTTTGCTGGCAGGAAAAAACAAGCTGTAACTTTTCTCTGAAAAAAAATTGACTGAAGTTGGCCCAGTAGTTATGAAATACTAAGTTATGTTTGATGTTTGCGTATGAACTTTCTTTTAGCCTATTACTGCCAATATTCAGTTAAGTGACTATAAACAAATACCTGCAGATTTGTTAGGGTGCCTTCCTACCTTCAACTGCAGGTAGAAATGTGATGCAAGTAAATAATATGGAAACTGCCCCTAGGTAGTTATAACTATTAAATATCAGCAGACATTGTATTGTATAGTAGGGCTTTGCGAAGCTTCAGGTGGTGATTCGATTCGGAGGAGATTTGGCCCGATTCAGTGGCTGAATCTCCAAATCCAAATCAAATCGGGGAACAAGTTAAAGGGCTGAATTGATTCAAAGCTCTCCGAATCTCTGAAGATTCGGAGAGCTTTGATGATTTGGGCAGTCCCCGGTGACTGCCGGGCGGGGGTGATCCCCACTGCCCCATTCTGCATGGGGGGGCTCTGCATGAGCCCTCTGACCCCCCCACCTCGCTCCCCCAGGCTCCCCACAGGAGCTGGGGCAGGCGGGGCAGCCATTGCTGGGCAGGGAGAGTTGTCAGGGAATGAGCCTGGCCTGGCTGATTTGGAGATTCGGCAGCAGCCGAACCTCCGAATCAAACTTCCGAATCAAATCACTATCCCCCGAATGGGCCAAATCCAAAGCAAATACTAGCCACTTTGCACAGGCCTATTATATGGAGAATCTGGTAGGATATTGGAGAGAACTGTGCCCCTCCCCACCCCCACCAAATAGCTTGATCTATCTTCAGAACTCAACTCTAACTTGACTAACACTCATCAAAATCGATGAGAAATGTGAAAGGCAGGAAAAAATATTAGAACAAGAAGAAATAATGCAAAAACGTATTCAGCTAAGAAAAATTCAGGGGATATCAAACTGGCCTCATGCTGATTTATGAAAGCGTATGAAGGATATGGTATATTAATTCTTAAGTGACCTGTCAGGATGCAAATGCGGGCTTTACTTGTAAATGTATATAAGCACGTAACTATCTTTAGGCCTCTGAGATCACCTCATTTTTGATATGGGAAGACAAAAATGCAGTATATTTCAGCTATTTTCTTTTCAGTCCTAAATGAACATTGTCTTAGAGGGGGGAAAATAAAAAACAAACTGGTCAGATTTGCAATTTATTGCTTTATTAGGAGGGATGGGTAAACATGCTTGAATCTGATCCAACCCACTGTGCCCCTATTTTGAAAGGTATATAAAAAATCTGGTTAATGTAATATCCCCCATTAATTAGAAACAGCTCTGCTGAGGTAAAATTTTAAGGTTGAAGCTAAAAGCTAGAAGAGCTAAATGCAAAATATGACAGTCTTGCAAAAAGCTGGATTGGACATGTGCATCTTATGCTGCATATTTAACAAAACTAAAACATTGCCCTAACTGATAGGCTGTCCCAGAACTCTGCGAGAATCTGCATCAGCCTCTACAGAACAGTGCATTTGGGCTAGGGACAGACATTATACAAACCGGTTTAAGTTATCACAAATTGGTTTAAATCTGCAACATAATAGACATTCAGTGCACATAAATCAGTTTGAAAATGGCTGAAACTGGTTTGAGATGAGATAAACCTGGTTGAATGTAGTATCAGACTTAACTGATTTGGGTCAAACTGGTTAATGCAATGTCTGTCCCAGACCCTTCCTGGTTTAACTTTAAATCAGAGTCCCTCAGCATCCCGGATACTTTGTAGCCCTGGGTGGGGCTCTCAGCTCCATAGCAGAGCTGGCCCCACCCCTCTGCTCCCTAGCCAGAGATCTGGCAGAGACTTGGAGGCACAGTAGGGTCTGCCTGGCTTCTCCCAGTGCCCCCTTCCCCCACCCCCCACTGCTTAAACAGGAATTCCCTGTCCCCTCTCCCACAGCATGAACCATAGCCAGCATGTGATATGCTAGCTAATGCTCAGAGGTGTCCATCTAAAGCAGAGGCAGACAGGACAGTGTCCAGTTAAGGCTTTTTGGAGCTAATCAACAGCTCAGCTGGTAATGCCCCTCCATTCATTCCTTAGAAAAAGTTGTTTAAGAAGAGCTTGAACTAAAGAGAGGTTTTTGTTTTGCTGATAGGCTGATAAATGCTGTGCAATTCCCCACTATGTAACTAAATGTTGTGTAAATGCTAGCTATCTCCTTGGTCAGGAGCAGTTGGCTGGGGTATCCCACCCTAATCAGAGCACCCTGACAGGGTCTGGCCATGCCCCCCTCCACTCAGCACTGTGGAAGGGAAGGGAGGGCTGCCCCAGCTCCCCCCTGGCATCTAGCCTGAGCCACTGCAGGCATGTGACTGGATTTCTTCAGTCAAGAGGGGATCTCTGTATGGTTACAAAATGGTTCAGCCTAGCCAGGTTAGACTAAACTGAAAAGATTGAATCAATTCAGGCTTAGGCTTTTTGAATGTCTGTCCCTAGCCTTGATGCCCTAAGAAAAGCCCTGTGATTTGGAGAGTGAAAATGCTTATTCTGAAGAAATCAATAGGAAATTTGTCATGAACTTCAGTAGGGTCCAGAGCTTTACTTTGCTTTAAGGGTAATGTAAAATAATATAGTCTACAATATGGAGTTTATATTTTCACTCAGATCTGCCAGCCAGCATATGAGGCCATGCAGAGCTAAAGTTCTGCTTCATTCCCTTTTTTCCTGCCTACTTGCTTGGGGGAGAGAAGTGGATACAGAATCCCTGTTCTCTGCCTCATATGAAACATAGTGTAGGGAGCTTTATCACAGGGAGCTGAGCAGCCTTACTCCTCTGTTCAGTCACATTAGCTTAGTACATACCCTGCCCTACTATTATATTTTTAAAAGGTAGTGGCCACATGAGAAGAAAGGACTATATAAGCATATAAGATATAATCCCTGCCCTGAAGACCATATAGATATAAGTGCTGTGTGAAGCTACAGTCCCTGACTTGATTCGGCCTGATTCGGTGGCTGAATCTCTGAATCCAAATCAAATCAGAGGACCCTTGAATCTCTCTGAATTGAATTGGAACCCTCAGAAATGATTTGGAAAGACTCAGTGATTCAGAAATAAACACAGCTTTAAATGTTTCTTCTACATACCTCTAGGTACCAGGCAGCTTGTGAATGTTGCGATGCTGGGGTGGACAGAGCATACCACAGGAGCACAGGGGGCTCCCCAGCATGCTCAGCAGCAGACCCAGAAGTGGACCGGAAGCACTTCTGGTCCACTTCCAGGTCCACCGGGGAGCATGCTGGGGGGCCCCACCATCATACCCCAGCTCAGCAACTGGTGCCTCCTGGGTCTGGGGGGGCACCTGGGGTCCCTCCGTGGCTGATCACTGAGCCTGGGGGGTGCAGGGGGGCCCCTGGTGGACGCAGAAGTCAACCGGAATTACTTCCGGTCCACTTCTGGTTTTGCCGCTGAGCACACAGGAGGCCCCCCCCATGCTCTATGTGCCCCAGCATCTCAGCATTCATGAGCCATGCTGGCACCTCGAGGTACATAGAAAAAATGTTTAAAGCTGTGTCTATTTCCAAATCACTGATGCTCTGAATCAGCATCGAATCTTCAGATTCTGATTTGGCTGAATCGAATCAGGGACAGTGATCCAAATCAACAAATTGAATCGCTGTCCCTGATTTGGGCCAAATCCGAATCAAATAGGGCCTGCTTCTCACACCCCTAATAGATACTTACTTAAGACTACTGTATTTTACGATGTATAGGTTGACACCTTGAATAAGGTGACCCCATATTTCTGTATTACACAAATCTTTTTTTTATGTACAAGTCAACCCCGCCCCAATGTGTGAGGCACTGGAAGCCTGGGCAGGCTTGTGGGAGAAGCAATGTGCTGGCGGGCTCCCAGAAAGTTGGATTGGACCCCTGAGAGCTCAGGCAGCAGACAACCCACTGGCGGCTCACCCAGCCAGCCCCAGGGGGTGCTGCCACTGCAGAGGGAAGTATCAGGGCCCACCACAGCTCGGGCACTGCCTGGCCCAGCAGCAGCTTGATCCCAGCTGTGGGGCAGGGGGGGAGGCTCCATTGAAAGCAGGATCAGGCCCCTTGCCACTTGTGTCTTCAGCAGGCTCCTTCAGCTAGCAGGATGCCTGGCACCACCCAGGAAGGGGCTGGCTTGCCTCGGGGGCAGCGCGGGGTGTCAGGGCCCTGCCCAACACCCCTAGCCTCCCCTCTCCCTCCTGCCTGGTTTGTTTGTGGGTTCCCCCCCCCTTTTTTTTGGCAGTATTCATTTTTATAGTGCTAGGTAGGCCCTTTGTCTCTCCTTCAAGTTGCCCACTGCATTTTACCAAAGATGGACTAATGTTCCAAACTTCTGTTTTTAGGCCCTGGAAATTATAGGGAACTGCAAAAATGAGCTGTTTTCTTCCAGCATATAAGTTGTTAGGCCAGGTAGAAACTTTAAATACTGCCAAGAGGCTAGAATGGTGTGATGGCTCAGGGAGCCAGAGACAATTGTGGAAGACCTTAGATACCCTTAAAAAACCCAGCATATAGAGGGAGTTCATGAATCTGCACCACTTCTTGCACATGTTAGTGTTACACTGCTGTAGCTCCACTGCTGCTTGATTTGTACCACTGTCAAGAAGATAGACAAGCCATGTGTCTGTGTACCTTGGGGATGAATTGATTACAATAATTCTACTGCATTTGGCTGAAATAATTTACTGTGGTTTGTTAAAAGACATTTTAGTTCTGAAAAATAAAGTGCCTACTGTGATTACAGCAAGCACATTTAGAAAGGAATTATCAAGGGGCAATAAGCTAGCAGAATGAATGCAATTTGTGTTTCTAATTCAGTGCACATAACTTTGTACATTTTTTACTTAGAGCAAAGCATGCATTTTTGCAATGCCAAAATACATATCCTGCCCATGAACACTATTGGCTACTTTAAATAAAACATGAAAGCAATTGCCAAAAGAGAGCAGAAGCTCATTTTGCTGTGACCTTTGGAAAAAAGCTCTCTTTTTTTTCTAACTTAATAGAGAGATTTGTGACCTTTTAGACAAAGGGGTCTACTAAAAATGCAACAAAATGTATTGTAGGAACAAGCACAGTTAGTTTATACACTGCCTGGGAGTCTGTGTGTAAGGCACTTGTTCAGACATGAAAGACCATATTTTTGAGGGCTGCAGCTAAGAGTATCAATGGAAAGGCTGAGACAGCTTCTAGGAATCAACCCTTTTTTATTTTTTATTTTTGAATAAAAAAACTTACCTGCTGGGCAAGGGGGTGGCAGTGGCGCTGGCACAGGGTAGATCTTGGGTTCCTTTTAAATTCCAAAAGTGATCTCCAACTTAAAAAGGTTGGAGACCACTGATCTAGATGGAGGATCAATGGTAAGGCTCTTTGCTTTGGAGAGCCTAATTCCTCTCTGGAACCGATGGTGTTTGTAGAGTGAGGTGACTGGAGCTAGAGATATAGATCCAGATTTCTGAGCCCTTGATTTTGGTGGTATTGCGAACCACAACTTCTATTGAGATTCTCCTCCAGACCAGGCCTTTTTTTCCTAAACCTAAAGCAATACACTACTGACACAGCTTTACAAATCTTTCTAATTTTTCGAAGACTCCACAGAGATAAAACTGGGGTGGGGGGGGAGATCAAGGCAGAGGGAGAAAAAATTATGTGGGGGCATGCCCCACCCCCCAGCAGGCAAGTCTGTGGGGGAAGGGGCAGGGTGAGGGGAAAGGGCTGTGGGGAGGGTAGGACAGATCAAGCCCCCAGCCCTAGCCCTACTCCCTCCCTCCCTGCTGGGGCCTCAATCTGCATCCCACCCCCCACGGCAGTGAAGTGGGAAGTAGGGCTGGAGCAGGGGCAGGTCCTGCACAGCTGGGGCAGGGTGGGATGCAGCCATGAGCAGCTCATCCAGGGGGTCACTCACCCTGGGAAGGCACATGGACTGTGGGCCCCTGGAATTACACAGAGTGGGGCAGGGCAGGGTGGGATGGCACAAGCCGCAGCTGCCAGCTGGGGCTGGGCTGTTCCCACCGGAGGATGTGGTGGTTCTGGGAGCAGGTCTACAGGGTGCTGTAGCTACCTGAAAATTCACTGTAGCCCCCCCCAACTCCTTCCTAGAAGTGCTGCCCCCAGGATCAATCTCAGTGGGGCCACAGCCTCCATTAGGATCAGCCTGGCACCACCTCCCAGCCCGTAGCTGCAGCCTGCCCTCCCCCATGCAGATTCAGGGCACACGCCCCCCATTCCCTCAGGGCGAGGGGGAGAGGGGCTGGGGCTGGGG
>NW_005841858.1:2282265-2289449 GCF_000455745.1 Alligator sinensis
CTAGCCTGAGTGGAGCACAGCTGCATCCTCCACTGGGAACTGGCCAGCCCCAGCCAGCAGCTGCAGTTCGCACTGTCCTGCCCTGTGCAATTCCAGGGATATGCACCCCCCATGTCCTCCCAGGGTGAATGCCCCACCTCCACTCCTCCAGACAAGCCACTCACACCTCCATCCTGCCCCGCCTTGGCTGTGCAAGGCCTGCCCCTGCTCTAGCCCCAACTGCCTCCCTGACTGCTGCTGCAGCCACCTGTGCTGCTCTGCATTTAGGGGGTGCACATGCCCTGCCCATCTGTGCCCAGCAGAGGTGGCTCCCATTGCGGGCTGGGCTTTGCACCTCAAGCCCCACTACAGCTGGCCTGGGAGCGGCTGGATGCATATGATATTGAGCTGCTCCCTAGGCAGCTGCAGCAGGGCTCAGGGTGTAAAGCCCAGCCTGCAGCAGCAGCTGCCTCTGCCAGGCACAGATGGGGGGCACATGCCCCCTGAGGCCTCCACTAGGGTCTGCCCCTGTGTACCCTTGGACAAGCAACCCGGGCTCATTCCTCCCAGCTGGGGTCCCACTTACTGGGCTGCTCCTGCACTTGGTTCCTCCCCACAGGGGCCTCGATCTGGCCCTTGCCCTCTCCCTTCCCCACTGACTAACCTGCTGGGATGGTGGGGGGGGGGGGGGGGGGGGGGAGGGCGCTTACTCATGCAGGTGTGTGCTCAGCACCCCCCTCCCCCAGCCCAGGATTGACTGCCAGAAGCACCGGGATCAACCTGTCAATCGCAGTCGACCAGTTGGTGACCACTGATCTAGATGCATAGAGCATTTTGCATTTCTCAGAAATCTGTTGTTTCAGTTTCTTTGCTGGCTTGGGCAGATGAAACTACATTGATTAAGCTTATTTTACATTGCAAAGTTCTGTCCTCAAACATTAGGAGAAGATACCCTCTTTTTTTCTTTTTTAATATTTGAATTTTGATATCATTATACAAATCCAAGTAGCGGGGTGCTGGACCTGAGCCTATAATGCCCAGGCTGTAATCCAGCCCCTATTTGTTTACCTGATTACTGTCTAGTCCCCCCCTCCAATATTTTCTCCTGTCCCTGTGCAGCGTGGTCACTATTTGCATATAACTGATTTTAGAATCATAGAAAATTAGGGTTAGAAGGGACCTCAGAAGGTCATCTCGTACAAAACCCTGCTCAATATTTAGTCTTCATTGTTCCATACATTCTCTTACTTGTGTTCTCTACCTCTACCTCTCCCTCTATCTCCCTCCTTCCAGTTAGATAAACACAGTGCCATAGCAGGGGTGATTCTAGCAGTCCATCAGGGCTAGGGACAGAAATTGCACATAATCCAGCGTAAGTGATTAGAAGCTGTCTTAAACCTGTAACAGAATAGAAGTTCAGTGCACATAAACCATTTTAAAAATGGCTGAAACTGATTTAAGATCAACCCAGTTGAATGTAGTATCGAACTTACCAGGTTTGAGTCAAACCAGTTTATGAAACTTCTGTCCCAGAACCCTTCCTGGTTCAAGTTAAATCAGAGTCCCCCTGCATCCCAGCATGCTTTCCAGCCCTCAGCTGGGCTGTGCTGTCTGTTCCAGCAGAGAAGGGTTGGGGGGAGGCAGGAACTGCCCCTCCACCTTCCCCCCCAGCAAGCCCTGGCTGGGGTCTGAGGCCAGAGAGGGGGTTAAACCCCCTTCCCCCAACTACAGAGCAGCCCTGCTGCTAAGCTTACTGAAACTTACTGCTGGCTGTGACTGTGGACTACAAATCCCAGAGTCACCTGGCAGCAGAAAGAAGAAGTAATGAGCAACCCTGGAGAGTCCTTCTGTTGTGCTTGTGAACTGCAAATCCCAGAGACCTCGGGGGCAGCAGGAAAAAGAAGCAAATATATAGCTTATGCTGGCTACATGCCAGAAGCATGCTCTAGTGCTCTCCCCCTCTCCCCCGCAGCTTCTGGTCTGAGCCACTGCAGGCATGTAGCTACATTTTCTGAATCAAAAGTAAATGTGTGTCTAGTTGTTTCTCAGTTTAATCTCTGCAGCTTAGACTAGCCTGCAAAGACTGAATTGATTCAGTCTTGGGCTTTTTGACTGTCTGTACTTAAACAGACTGTCAGGTGCCAAAACAAATGCAATGAATATTATGTAGTCATGCATAGGAGGGGTATTCTGCACATGACCTACACTGAGTGCCAAAATGTCTGGATCTGTCTAAGCATGTACAAGCTTCACAGCCTGTCCCCCTTGTCCTTTCCCCATTTTGAAAGACCTTTTTTCATTTCTAGCTGCCTTGCCTTTCACTGCCATTGTCTTCATCATTTTTATGCATACTGAAAACAAAAAGTATATCATGGAAAAATAAGCTTTGCTGGAGATGGGAAGAGCATCAGGAGCCTCTGCGTGCAGCAATGAGGACAGAATATCCATGAAGTCATTTTCACTATGTCTTCTGACATTAACAGCCTGTTCCTTTCTCTTTAAAGCAATAGTTAGTCTGGTATAGTTGTTATATTTTACTACTTTGGTGGAAGATTAACATATGTTGTTCATTGTAGATAGCACTGAATCAAGTTCCCAGGCTAGATATTCAGCAGGAGGAGCTCTTTAGCTATGTGCACTGTACCAGCTAACAGAACTTAATGCTTTTATGTAATTATGATGGCCAGCATTAAATCAAAAGATACACTTCCTGTTGATAGAAGTCTGTCAAATTACTTTGCTACAACAGATTCTCAAGTTCCCAGTCCTGATAATCAACAAACGTTATATAAACCTTGACTCATATTGTATTATGCAAATACTGCTCTTGTTTCCATGCATATCCACAAATATCTTAGGCATGCCTCAGATACTATTTTATGTTTTATGGTTAAAACATGAATTGGGGTGGGTGGAGTGGAAGCAGTTGTAGGATTGTGGCTTTTCCTTCCCACACTTTAAAAGTCACAACTGCTATCTTGAACATTAGGTAGAGAGAGAGTTTCTGCTAATATCAAGTGGAGATGTGAATGCCTTTTATTTGCCATAAATATTTTGGCCCTATCAGAACTCTGCTAGAGCTTGTTTTAAAGCTGGTTGTTATCCTCCTCTCCCCCCCATATTTTCCCCAACCCCCAAGTCATCAGTAAAATAGGCAAGATACCACCTGTTCATACTACATCTCACTACCTGGCACAGAATTGCTTGCACAGTGTTTGGTGGTGGTGGCTTTTTCAGTAGACAGTTTTGAATATTTTGGATACTCTGAAGTAAAAATTACCGCACTGATATTAAAAAAAAAAAAAAATTGTTCTTTGTTCATAGTTGTTTTCTTTTACACACTCCTTACCAGACTTTTCGTAGACCTGACAAAGCTAAGTGACTCACCACTTCCCTTTGATGTTAATTTGAATATGCTGGCCAAGTCTTGGCTTTGATGCGTAACAGAAATTCTCTTTGAGCAAAACTTTCTAAGTAGTACACAGAATGAACTTTTGCTCTCTCGGTGCGTAGTCTTTGGCCAAGATCAGGCACACAGCCTGGAATAAGCAGTTGCCTTCTCTTGCAAGTGTCTGAACTGAATTCAGTGGTGGTATACTGGTAAATGGCTTAACCTTTCATTCAATATGTATTTTATCACAGACTAGTGAATGCTATTTGCCATTGGCAGCAGACACTGTGCCTAGAAATTATGTAGTTTATACTTTGTAGTGTTCTGTGATATAAAGGATACATATAGACATTTCGTTTCTCCTGGGAGAGTTGCTGCTCTACCAGAAGAAACCACAAGTGCACAAATATTTAGACTTTTTCTCTTAGAGTAAAAATGGCTGTTCCAGGAGAAAAATAACCTGGGGAATGACCAAGGTTAAATCACTCCTGGGAGAGTTTCTCTTGGGAGAGCCAATGTCTGTACATGCTGACAGGTGACTGTGGTTACTAACAATAAACATTTGAAAAATAATATCATGCATTTGTAGAGAAATGTTGGGGGGTCATATAATCTTGCATCTCTATAGTATGCATATATTGCAACTAATTATCATCCTGATAAAAGAGAAGATAACTGATGTGTCAAAGTTACTGTAGTCTTCTAAAATGCTTGAATGCTTCATTATAGTAAAATAGTATAGTGTTCCTTGAGCAGCTTTCAATTAAAATAATTATTATATTATAAATTACACTTCTGGGAGCACAGCAGCTACTTTCCAGTCAGTGCGATCAACCACGAGGGAATCTCCACTCCCCCGGTCAGTGAGATTGGCCACAGGGAGATCCCCCTGGTCACTGTGGGGAGCAAGCACCGACCCTAACTAAGGTGGCACCAGTCCACCCATGCATTTGCTGGTAGTGTTTTAAACTTTTCCTTGAAAATTATATTGAAAATACTTGGGCTCAATATATGATAGGTTATTATAATGCAATCAGGGGGCTAAGTGAAGTCCTGGAGCCCAGGGCCATCCATTCCTGAGAAACTTTATGGAAACAGCTTTGGGATGTTCTGTAAGCAAAATCATTTGTCATAAAGAGTTTATCCCTGAAGCACATAATACTATCTCTGGATTCTGCTACATCCCTTCTAGGAAATGAGACAGGAAAATCATACTGAACCTCCCTTTAGTTTTGAAGTTGAAATTTAAAAAGTGTCTCTGGGAGTCCTCATCAGGCATCATTCTTTTCCTTCACTATGAATTACTCTGAAGTCAGTCTAGGGTTGATACAAAAGAGGAAAAGAAAAAGGAAGACTAGAAGTATTTTATGTAGCAAGGCATAAGGGGTGTGTATACATGTGCTCAGGGGCGGGGGATGCTTTAATTAGAGCAGCTCTTTGAGACTTTGGTATCATCGGCGAACTTGGCCAGCCCACTTCTGACATCAATGTCAGCATCATTGATGAAGATGTTAAAAATTATAGGCCCTAGGACAGAGCTTTGAGGGACTCCACTGGTCACCGCACACCACAACAATTGCCTTCCATCAACCACCCCCCTCTGGGTCCTACCGCGGAGCCAATTCCCCAGCCAGCAGATTGTGGCGAGGTCAAGGCCGCAGTTAGCCAGTTTTACCAAGAGGTGATCATGGGATACCAGATCAAAGGCTTTTTTAAAGTCAAGATACATGACATCAATCTCTTCCCCCTTGTCCAAGTGACAGGTCACCTGGTCATAAAAGGAAATGAGATTGGTCAAGCAAGACCTACCCGCAACAAACCGATGCTGGGTATCCCTCAGGATATTGCCATCAGCTAGCCTGTATAGGATGGCCTCTTTGATAATCTTTTCCAAGACCTTCCCCAGGATAGAGGTCAAGCTGATGGGCCTGTAGTTTGCCAGATCCACTTTCTCCCTTTCTTGAAGATTGGCACCACATTGGCCTTCTTCCAATCATCAGGCACTTAACCTGAGCACCAGGAGTTCTCAAAGATTTGTGTCAGGGGTTGAGCTATGATGCTAGCTCTTTGAGTACCCTTGGGTGTAAACTGTCAAGGTCGGCTGACTTGAAGGTATCCAGCCTGTCAAGATGTTCCTTCATGAGGTCAGCTTCAATGGAGGGTAAGAAGTCTCCCTCACCCGGTCCTCCCTGACCCACAGTGGGCAGGGGGGTTCCATGGGACTGGTGAAAAAACTGACGCAAAGTACCCATTTAGCAAGTTTGCTTTTTCATGGGCATCGGTTGTCAGTTGTCCCATCTGGTTTAGAGGGGTCCAATGTTGCCCTTGCTTTTCCTCTGGCTCCCCACATATCTAAAAAAGAACTTTTTATTGTCCTTGATATTGGTAGCTAGCTGGAGTTCCATCACAGCCTTGGCTTTCCTGGTTTGCTCTCTGCAGGTTCAGAGCAGAGCAGAGTATTCCTCCTTGGTGGTGGTTCCAGTCCTCCATCCTTTGTAGGTCTTCCTTTTTTAGATGCAGGAGGTCTGCTAGTTCCCTGGAGAGCCAAGGGGGCTGCTGTGCCCTTTTGCTGCCTTTCCTCTGAGACGGGATAGACTTTGCTTGCGTATCTAGGATTGCTCCCTTGAGGAGCAACCACTCGTCCTGAACTCCCCTCCCCTTTGGGTTGTGGCCCTTTAGGGCCTCACTGACAAGCCTCCTGAGCTTGTCAAAGTCAGCTTTCCTGAAGTCGAGGACTTCTGTATTGCTGACTGACTTGCCAGCTTTACGGCGGATGGTGAAGGTGATCAGCTCGTGGTCGCTGTCACCCAGCTTCCATTCAATCATTAGGTCACCGATTAGGTTGTCCCCAGTTGCTAGTACCAGGTTGAACAGTGCTTTACCTCTCTTTGGCCCATAGACTTCCTGCATCAGATGGAGGTCATCCATGCATGAGAGAAAGCTTTGCGCCCACTCGGATTTCGCTGAGCGTTCCTCCCACGAGATGTCTGGGTAGTTAAAGTCTCCCATGACAACCATACACTGGGAGCGCATGGCCTCAGCCAATTCCCTGGCAAACTCGTGGTCAAGATCTTGACCCTGGGTAGGGGGTCTGTAGTAGACTCCCACCATAGTGTCCCCTGTACCATGTTCTCCACAGATTTTAACCCATAGGGTATCAAGTCCACCATGGGTGCCTATATTGGCTTGCAGCGATGCGTAGCTTTCCTTGACATAGAGAGCTACGCCCCCGCCCCTTTTGTGCACTCGATCCCTCCTATACAGGGTATAGCCATCTATACCTGTGGCCCAGTCATGGGTGGAGTCCCACCAGGTCTCCGTTGTCCCTATGACATCGTAATTGTTTGCACTGAGCAGGAGGATGAGCTCCTCCTGCTTATTCCCCAAGCTCCTGGCATTAGTGTACAGGCAGGCAAGTGACCCTTCCTTGCCCACAGATTTTACCAGGGCTGGGGCAGGGGTGGGCTCCCTTAAGTGCCTTGAATTGCTGGCTTTGCAAGGATTGCTCAGCAGGCCAGCAGTGGCTGTAGTCCCCCCACCCCCCAGCGGGCTTAGTTTAAAGCCTGGTGGAGCAGGTCAGCCAGTCTGGCTGAGAAGAGCCTCCTCCCCAGCGGTGAGAGGTGGAGGCTGTCCCTTCCCAGCAGCTCGCTGTCTCTCTCACCAAAGAGCAGGCTGTGGTCATGGAAGCCAAAGCATTCCCAATGCTCTACTAGTTAAATATGCACTGTTTCAAATATGCACACTACCATACAAAATCTCTGCTCCTTTGCTTGGGAATGTGTGGCTTTTGATTGCATGTGCAGTATGAAATGTA
>NW_005841858.1:2289465-2291093 GCF_000455745.1 Alligator sinensis
GTAGGGAAACATTGGCTCAAAAATATATTTAGAAACCCTTACACAGCCTGAAAGGCCCAGCAGTGTGTCGGTGATTATTTTATCAAGTTAATACACTGTAATGTGAGCCTTTCATTTCACTACCACCACTCTCGATAACCTGGACATATTCTAGTAGTTTTGGAGGTAACAACACAAAAAATCCAGTTTTCTGTGCCCCCCACCCCTTTCATTTCCCCTCCTCCATTAGGGACAAAAATTACACATAAACTGGTATAAGTGACTGGAAACCAGTTCAAATCTGTAACACAACAAAAGCTCAGTGCACATAAACTGCTTTCAAAATGGCTGAAATAAGTTTAAGATAAACCTGGATGGATGTAGTGTTAGACTTAACTGATTTAGGTAAAATTGGTTTATTGAACTTCTGTCCCAAATCTCTTCCAGATTCAAGTTAGTCTCTAACATCCCAGGATGCTTTGCATCTCCCCTGCAAACCCACCCCCCACAGGGTGGGCAGGCTAGCCTTGGCCCAAGCTGCCTGCTCAGTGTTGCCAAGTCTTAAATATGACATTATCATATAGGAAGCTTGAATTATTGTATTTTCTGAAAAACTATCTTACATTGGAGAAAAAAAATATGTAGATAGCTATGTAAATAAGTCTTCTTATTTACTTTATTGCTCACTGTAGCTGTACAGTGAGTGAGTGAGTGAGAACTGGGTCATCAAAGTTAAAGCATTTCTTTATTTTGAGGCAAGCAGTCATAAGAAAGCATTGACAGTGAATCCTAAAGTCGGTTAAGACTCCCTGAGAGTGACTTGGGTTTTTATATACTGCATCAATTAACTGCCTCATAATTATTGTACATTTTGAACATTTTTAGTATTATCTATCATACACCATACAAGTGTTGAAATTATGGTACAAATGCAATAATTATCATCTGGCTATACTGTGCCTGCCCCAGCTGAGCAAGGAGATACACTCTAGCATTCCTGTGCCCCACCGCCCCCCAGCTCCTGCCCTGAGCCATTGCAGGCCTGTGGCTGCATTTCTGGAATCAAGAGTAAATATCTGTTCACTTGCTTATCGGTCTATGCAGCAGAAGATTAACCTGTGAAGACTGAATCAATCCAGCCTCAGGCTTTTTGACTATCTGTACTTAGACCTACAGTTAAGTGTTTTTTTTTATTTTCCTGGGGTGAGGGGAGCCAGTGAATAAGTTGCAGAACTGAGGATCAATCAAAAGTTAACTATTACCAGCTCCCTCTCTTTTTCATGAGTAGGGATCTTAACTTAGGTTTTCCTGGTTTCAGGTCTTTCCTTTTGTGATACAGGAAGAGGTTTTGTTATCTGCAGGTGCCCAGCTTGTACTCATTGGCCATACCTGTAAATAATTTGAATAGGTTGTATGTAGAGTTGAGCCTAAAACTCGTGTGTTCGGCCCTTTAGCTGGTATATGCTCAGTGAACCATAATCTATAAGATATTTTTAGATGAAGTGGAGGCTTTATCTGAAAGTCTGTGCTAGGTGCACAATGGATTCTTTTCCTTTTCTTTTGGTACTTCTGGCTTTGTAATAGCACAACAGAGCTGGATGTTCTTAACAGCACAAACTTAGCTTTGAATGTTAATGTGACCTCAGCAG
>NW_005841858.1:2291124-2303605 GCF_000455745.1 Alligator sinensis
GGAACCGAGGATCACAATTCTGACCCCTGTGCATCATAGTATATCTGGAATCACTCTGATCTTACAGTTTCTCTGGATTTACACTAAAATCAGAATATTGCTACAAAGTCTCCCTTGAGAGCAAATCAGCCTCTCTGGTTTTTGCATGTTCGGCAATTATTTAAATGCTCTTTCTTGCTCAAGTTATAAATGCTGTGAAGAAAAATATGCTCAAGCACTATTTAGCTCATTGGCTGGTTTAAAAAAATCCATTGCTATTTAAAGGCTATTATTTCTATGCTGCTTATAGTCTTATTGAAAGCTTTTGTTTTTTCTTATTGTTAGTAGCTGCAGCAGTCCTTTCTCCAGCCTTTGAATATTTCTCCAAACTCTTACTGACCACAGTGAGACTACGTGACTGGCCCCAGTATGCACAGTGAACACTAAGGTCCTTACTCTGGTCCAATGGTTCTGTATTTATTGTTCTTGTTATCTTTACTTTCAGTGAACCTAGATCCTAGATGTTGGAGGAGAGTTCATTCCCAGCATACCTTGAGATGTGCCAGGACTGCTGTAGATTGTGCCTGGATGCCTGTGGAATAAATGGTCTATTATTCTGTTACTTGCTGGATCTTATAGACCTACCATGTCCACAGCACAGAGTGCTGCACAGGCAGAATCTCCAGGAGGCTATTGAAGTTTGTATTCTTACCACTTTGCAAATAGTCCACCATTCAAAACTTAATGCTTCCCCTCATCAGAACTTGCAATAATGTATTTAAAGGACCAAATAAAAATATATATACATAGAGAAATAAGGAGGATTCTTATGGAGCTGTGGCAGCTATGCACTCTGAATTTTACTGTTTGGTTTTTTTAAAACCTCAGAAATATTTATTTTTCAAGGAATATATCCTCTAGAACTCTTTGTGGGAGGTTTTTTTCACAATGTTGTTTTTACTTATGAGGAATAACTGTATCCACATGCCTTGTGATTCTTCAGAAGCGTCCTTTGTTCCTTCTACAAAATTTGGCAAACAACTTTCATGAAAACATTTTAGAACCTGTCGAATATTTCTTCAGCATATTTTGTCAGGAGTAGGTTTAAGGAATTTTGGCAAAGGAAGGGCTTACCCAAGCAGGTCCAAATCAAGATGCAGCTCTCCCCAGAAGAATTTTAACTTGTATGATGTTATCACAGAAAATGGTAATTCCCTCACTTTCTCATGCAGGGAGTTTTGGGGAAGGAGAGATCTCTACAGAGAGCAGACAGAGTTGTCTAGAGTTCATTGATCAAGACAATAGAATTTGAATCAGAATCACATTTTGAATTTTCTACTATTTGAATTTTAGTTTTCTACAATTTTTACCTGAGACACTTGCTGCCAGAGTAAGAGTTGATTTTTTTTAATGTGTTGAGCGGAACATCTGGAAGGGAACATATACAAGCATGTATGGGAAGCTCTGTTGGATTAAAGGGACTCCTAAGTTACAATAAGGAAGTCTGCTCTAGACAAATCTCTGTCTGACCCTTTGAATACATAATACTATTGCTATTGTATCAATATGTGAAGATAAATATGCAGAAAGTTGCTCCAATGCAAAATTATCATTGCAAAGTGCCACAATAATAAAAAACATACGGCATGTTTACACATGCACTTTAAAGTGCACTAGCCTATTTTAATTAGCATTAAAGCATCATGTAAAAAACTGTAAGACATTTATAGATGTGCTCTGGGAGATGGGGGGTGGGGGGTGCTTTAACTAATGAGCCATGCTAACTAAAAGTGCCCAAGTGTCATGTGTATCAGCATCTCCATGCTGAAAAAATGGCAGCTCATTCAACGAGCTTTAGTTCAAAGCATCCCTGCTGCCATTTTTCAGCATGGGGACACTGATATATGTGACACTAGAAGCTGCTGGAGCATATTAATGTCCACTTTCCAGTAGACTCGGTTAACTGAGTCTGCTCCAATGTGCTGAATTTACAGTATGTGGGAGCAGCCTCCCTGCATGTGTGCAAGTGCCCCATGCTTTTTACTTAATGCGCATTAAGGGTCACTTAAAAGCATGAAGTTTAATTAATGCGCATTAAGGCAGGCTAATGTGCATTTTCCTAGTACCTCACAATGGAGGTTATTTATACACATACATTTGTCTACTCTGATGCACCAGAGATCTGGTGCACATGCGAGCTGAGGTGCCCAGCACTGCATCACATACATTTGTATAAACAGTCAAATGTGTGTCAACACTGATAAAATGGCAGCAGTGAGCTTTTGAACGAAAACATTTTCAGTGTTTTTTAGTTCAAAAGTGCACCGCCACCATTTTCTCAGCAGTAATGTGCATTTTGCTGTTTATATAAATTTATGCGCTGCAGCACTGGGCGCTTTTAAAAGCACTCAGCGCTGCTGTACAAGCATATGTACAAATGCCTAGGTTACTAGATTTAATGTGCATTAACTAAAGTACATTAACACACGTGTTGATGCGCACATAATTCCTAATCTATGAGTTGTTACATTTGAATAGGTCAATTAAATGACATTATATCAAGTAAGCTAAGTTCCTAGATAACCTTTTCAATAAAATGTTTTTTTTTCTTTCTCAGGTTTTACTTTGCAAGTATATTGATTTACTGTGGTGAGATTTTGATTTTTTTGTCGTGAACAAACATTTCTAGTTTTTAAAAAAGCAGCATTTAAAAATGCTATGTGGTTACTTTACTTTTAAATCACCTAACCCTGGTTCTAGTTGTTTTAGGAAAAAAATACTCCATAAAATTAATCAGATCAAAGATTGTTTTTATGTCTCATTTAGTATTTGATACATTTCAAGAAATTATCACGTGAACCAGATCATTATTATTATCCGCAGTGATTAAATTTTGTACAATACACATTTTAAATGATTTTTATACATCTGGTCAATTTTGATGAGTTTTCTTTTTATAGCATGGAATCAACTGTTGTGTCAGTTGTGTAATATAAGAAGGCACAGCTGTTTGGACAGAACTGATCAAATTCTTCTCTTATGATTTAGTTTAACTGCAACCGTTATTACCCTCACTCATGCTCATAGACTCACACACACCAAAGAAATCTGTTCTATAAATGCTATCTGCATTAATATCTTAGCAACACTTAGAACTCTGTTCACATAAAACCATTATCATCCAACTTTCACTTAAGTCATTGGAAAGACTCCTTTGACTTCAGTTGGACTGGGCCTTAGGTTTGTTTCCACACAGCTGCATGCACAGGTGATAGTGATTATGTCCTTTAGCTGAAATAAAAGCAGATGTATATGAACAAATGGGGTATGTATACTTTTTCCACATCACTAATGCATCTTTCCCTTTAAAGAAAGCCCTGCACCTCCTGTCTCCAAACTTAAATCCATAATTATCCAATTAACTCCAATAGAATTTATTTTCAAAAAATCATGTTCTTACTATAAAAAAATTAAATAACTGTTTAAATAAATAGTAGAGCAGACTCAAAGAACAGTGACTCGGTTAGAATTTCTAGCATGCATTATTTTGTGCATGTGCTAGGATCAAAATATTGTGATTCCAAACATCAGAAAAAGAAGCAAATCTCAAACCACAGCATTACTTAACCTTCTCTTCTGAGAACACTACCTATTGATGGCTTTGATCAAAATAATTGTAGATGAATATATGCAGCACATGTAAGAAATGTAAGCTGATCAATCATGAAACAGGGATGTTAGGAAAAATTCATCCTTCATGTGATTTCCTTGGCGTCACAATATGGAGGACAATCCATAATGCAGGACATATGAAAAGTGCCTCTTGCTACTGGCATTGTCTGGTGGGATTATTAGATGATGATGTTGAAAATATGGGAATCTCAAATACACAAAACTTTCTATAGCTCATATATAGATAAAGGTCAGCAGCTTTACTGACTAGAGCAATATCAGAACTAACATGCTTTATAAATAAGATTATGTTTGCACTTCCTTCTGTGAAAGATCGTGTGTGTGCTGGCACTTTTCTGTTTCTAGCTTATGCCTTAATGGCAGGATCTGATCTATGATATTTGTTTTTTATTGCCTACATCCTCAACTACTGGAAAGCATTCTGCTTCTGGCTGTTTGGACCATTTAATGCCACTTTCCTGCGTAGTGCTTAGATGATATGTGTTTATAAAACATACATCATCTTTGCTTCTTGCAGTTATTGTATGATGCACAGTGGAGCTTGTAATATGTTGCTGCTTATTTTCTGGCCTTTAATCACATGATATTGGCAGGCTAGCATTAGAAAAGATCATATCTGAGGCAGATATCTTATTGTTGCTTGATTCCTATGGTTGCAGTTAAATTTCTCTGGTCTCACTGGCTTTCGCTCTGTTACAGGTGTAATACAAGGTGTTGGTCTAATGTATATGGCTCTGTCTGGATTTCTGTCTGTGCCCACAGAAATGAACCTGTTAATTTCTGTGGGCACAGACAGAAATCCAGTTCCCCTGTCTAATTCACGGCACTTCACAGAAAGCATCATGAGTTAGACTGATCCTCCTGAGCCAACAGGCATTAGCTGTTGGGTCAGGAGGGTGGAATATCAGCTCCAATTTGGAGCCAATCCAGGGAGAGAGGCTGCTGTCTTGCAGCATCTTACCACTAGCTCCACCCCCACTCTCCCAGCTCTGGTGCTGTGTCAGGATGGGAGGTTGGGGGGGAAAGCAGGCGAGGAGCTCATTCTGGGGAAGGGAACTCATTCTGCACTGGAGTGGGGGAGGGGGTGGATTGGAGCCCCCCACCTCTACCTACCCCACCCTCCAGCACCAGCTGGACAACCCGAAGAATGAGCTCTTCACTCCCTTTCCCCGCTCCCATTCTGAAAACAGTGTGGGGAGCAGAGTTGGGCTTCATCAGCCAAGCCCTGCTTCTTGTGCGCGCAGACAGAAATTAATGAAGGCACTCCATTTTGGAGTGCCTTCATCTAAACCCTCATGCAATGGGGTTCAGACTGTTGCAGGTTTGGGCCCTTTTAAAGTGGTCTGCAGTCATGCACTTGTGTTTGGTCACAGCTGTAGACAGCTTTCTGGGGCCAGACTGGGCAAAAATTGTCACGTCTGTCTGTGCCCAACTGAGAGATATTAGCTGAAATGTTACTGGTACCTAGGCCATGTGTAGATGAAATGGCGGGTGTATGTGCATGACACTTTAAAGTAGGCTAACTGCTTTTGCACCGCTTTAATGGTGTAGGTGTTTGCATGCCTCTGCAGTGTATTGAGCATTAATTCTAGCCGCTGCAGGAAATTCGGCAGCGTAATGCGCCTTAAATGACTTGGGGCACCTCTTAAAGGAGTTTTAGTTTGCTCTGCAGCTGTAGGGGCAGCAAAGCACTGGGTTCCATGCAGCTCCATGGCTTTGCAGGAGACCCTGCAGGCAGCCTGGCAGCAGCCTGGGAAGGCAGGCTCTGCCCAAGAAAAGCAGCGAGGCTGATCTTTTTTCTTTCTTTTCCCCCCTGGAGCTTGCCTGCCTGCCTGAGCTGCATGGGGACCTGGTGCTTCCCTCCATAGCCACGGTGCCCCCAGGAAGCGCCCAAGCCGGGTGCCTGTAGCGGGTGCCGCCCTGTGGGGGGGCCACCGCTGCCATAGAGGGAAGTACCAGTCCGTCTCCCCCCTGCAGCCCAGGGACTGCTTCATCCACCAGCAGCTCACCCTCCCCTCCCCACAGCCAGAGAGCCAGGCAAGTTGGGTGTGTGCACGACATGGGAATTTAAAGAGCCCTAAATTGAAACGGTGTTTTTAAAAACCCATCGCCCCCATTTTGTCTACACACATCCTAAACACATTTGAATTTAGGCAGGCTCAGCAGAGGGCATTCTGTTTTGTTCCTTTATGCAATAAGATAGTCTGAAAAATGTGGTGCTCAAAATATTACAAGGTCCAAAAGATCAAACTTCCTCAGTGGAGTTTGGAAGGTGACGACTTTATTGTTCCTCTCCTGTGGAAAACAAGAGACCTTATCATTCACTCCGCTGTGCAGTACCAAGGGGGAATTTAGTGCTGCAATGAATCTAGCCTTAGGTCTTGAATACACAAAGGGAGTTTTAATCACACAAAAATGAGCTTTGCTCTTCTTTGTCTGGAAGCAAGTCATAAACCCGCTGCAGAATATGAACTGTTAAAAATGTCATGTTTTTTTAACACAGTGATTATAAAAGTACTTTGACTTCAGGGCAAATTAATATTGCCTACCAAAGCTTATGGAAAATACAGCAATTTTAAAAGTCCAATACCTTGAGCTTGTGATATATTCTTTTCTGGTGAGCTATAAAAGAGGCTTTGATTGCCACTCTGTGTATAAAATGTACACTGTTGATCAAGTAATGCATGGTATTTGTAGGGCTTCAATTGATTCCCCCCACCCCAAAGGTCTGAAAATTCCTTGAGAGAGACTTTCAGTTGTATTTGCTTGGCTGATGGAATTTTAACTATGATAGTGATGATACTATCTGATACTAAATCAGGCACCAAGTAAATAGAATACAGAACAATTGAATCTAAATGCACCTTTCACTGAATGGTGAAATCTAGTAGCAATTCTACTGACTCTTGATCCTTGCATGGTCATGGAACTGCTATTATTTTGTTTGGGTGCATGGGCAGGTCAGAAAGAAATGGCTTTACTTAGACCATTTTCTCGTCCTTTTTTTTTTTGTTATCTATAAATATTCCAACAAATGAGTTTATGTATAGATGTAGACAGAAAAACTGCATTTTAATTAAAAGTTACAGAATATGTGCAAATTCATTATCACAAGTTATCTACAAGAGTTGAGTCAGTTATCCAATCAGGTAGCAGAAATAAACCATGCAGCTTCTCTAATCTATTCCAAATAGTTTAAATTTCTTATACAGAAAACTCTCAGACAAACCAGCTGTAGGCTAAGAATTTATATGCAAAAATTAAATGGCAATTCATTTCAAACGTCACATTGAGTCAAGAAAATGGTGATCTGCTCATGAAGAATTCATGACCAGCAAAAGAGATAAAATTCAGTGAATGTTTCTTATAAATGATTTGTTCAGCTCTACTTAGCACTGAGAGGTTTGAGATAAAATCCAACATATAATTAGGAAATACTGTAATTAAAATATATATTTCTTCAGTTTTGTAACCTTTTATACAAAAGAGTGCTGAAATCTGCCTGTAAGCTCTTATTAAAAGTGTCAGCTCTTCTGTCACAAACTATTTTTTATCTAAGCCTCATGCACTTACAAAGCCAGTTTCTCACCCTTTGCTAAAACCATTCTTCACCACACATCCTAAAGGCTGCCCAGATTTAACCTTGGTCAGAAACTGTGTATGGGGAAAGCATGTTAGGTCATACCTGTTGTAACAATTGAGAGCTTTACTTGTGGGCAGAATATGGCCCTTTGGTTGTGTGGGGTGGGGAGGCTTCCACAGCCACATATGGGCCCCTCATGCCATCTTGCACTGCCTCACTGCAGTGATTTCATAAAATTGTCTGTCCTCTGATATCAATAACTGGCACACAACACTTCTGGATTCTTTGCAGTCCTCCATAATACAAATTGGTATTTGTTTTTATTATTTGCTGCTGTAACTTTTCTACTCAGCATAATGTTCTTCAATGAAGTACTTGGCAAGTTCACTCAGCTTTAGTTCCCAAGATTAGAGCAGACAAAAGATTTCCACCCCCACCATCCAATAATTTTTTTTAAAATGTATTTTTCAGCACTAAATCACACAGCCATTGTATGGCCTAATCCAAAACCCATTGGAGTCATTTGAAGAGGTTCTTTTTGACTTTTTGGTTAGCCTAATTCAAAGCCCATTAACAGAAACCAACAAACCATTACTGCAAGCTGTATGCAGGGTTTGCACTTAATTCTTTTCAGAATTCTAGAGCCTATGCAGGAGTGTTCATGGCACCGTGCCCATTGTCAGTTAGGCTGGCAAGGTTCTTTGAGTAGATGTGATGTGTTTTATTAGACCAGCTGAGTAGTTGGAAAAAAGCTCTTGGCAAGCTTTCAGGTACAATCACCCTTCTTCAAGCATAGGGAATCTTTGCTGTTCAGAGCCTCCCTATGCCTGAAGGGTGATTGCTCCTGAAGGCTTGCTAAGAACTTGTTTCCAGCTACTCAGTTGGTTTAATAAAAAATATCACATCTACTCAAAGAACCTTGCCTGCCTGTGTCCTTAGACCAGGGACGGGCAATTATTTTGAGTGGAGGGCCACTTACCAAGTTTTGGCAAGCCGTTGAGGGCTGCATGGGTAGTCCTGCCTCTTGACAGGTGTCCCGCCCCCTAGTCACCATCTTGTGACTGGAAGTCCCACCACCTAACCCATGACCTTTGTCACCAGAAGTCCCTCCCCTTGCCCCCAGAATTACTCCTTTCAGTAAGGGGTTTTGCCATCTCAGAACCAGAAAAATACCAAATTATATTCTAAAAATTAAACATCTACAACATTCATTAATTTGATTTCAAAAAATATTTTTGTCCTGATTTCCATGTGTTTGTGTAGGGTACACAGAGGTGATTGCACAATAGCTTAAAATGAAGTCTTACTCTTGTATATTTTGGAGGGGTGAGGGCATGGGAGGTGGATGTAGGTTTGGCGGGGCTGTGGGGATGTAGGGGAGGGTGTGGGTGTGTGGGGGGGGGTTTGGGAGGTGCATGGATGCATGTACACACACACACGCGCGCACACACACACACACACCCTTCTGCTCCTGGCCCTGGGATACCAGTGTGGGCCACATGCTCTTGGAGTCTGGCCATGCAGCCGGAAGCCATATGGTGCAGGAGCGGGTGGGTGGGCAGGGAAGCAGTGAAAGCAGCTGCTGGTAGGGGGGGTACCCACCGGCCACTTCAGCACCATGTGGTTCCAGGCTGCATAGCCAGACCATAGGACTCAGCAGGAGTTGGCCCAGCCTGGTCCAGCCCTGAGGACTGTGGCAATCCCTGCGGCCCTCCCCTGCTTCCCTCCCCCACCACTCTTACTTGAATTCCCCTCACCGGTTCAGGGAAGCAGGAACAGCCCCAGGGTCCCAGGTTAGAAGGCTCTGCTAGGCAGAGCGTTCCAAGGTGGGGGGGAGTTAGGGGAGTGGGGCTGGCCTGGCCTGGCTGCTAGGTCCTGCTGCCAGCTTCCCCTGGGTCCTACTGCCCCTGGCTCTTGTCATCTTTGACAGACAGCCAGGAAGAAGATAAATATTAATTTTCTAACATTTTTAGGGGCCCTGCAGGGCAGATAGAATGGCCTGGCAGACTGGATTCAGTCCATGAGCCATATTTTGATCACCCCTGCCTTGAACCAAAATGGCTACAACCAAAAACCCATTGTCAGTTAGTCTTATAAGATGACTTTTAATAATCTAGAAATTTGACAGCAGGAAAGCTACAATTAATGCTATCCCTGTTCCCTTGCCAAATAAATTTTGGACCTGGACGGAGCCCCATGAACTTTCCTGTGACTAGGGACAGACATTCAAAAACCCAGAACCTGAATTGATTCAATCTTTCCAGGCTAGTCTAACCTACCTGGGTTGAACCAGTTTGTAACAGGACAAACATTTTCTCTGGACTAAGGAACTGAGAGTACATGTCTGCAGTTGCTCAGGCCAGGCGCCAGGGGGCACTAGAGCATGCCCTCAATAGCAGGGAAGTGTGTTGGGGGGACAAGGTCAGTCTAAGCTCAACTGGCTGGAGAGGGGTTTAATTCCCCCTCCCTGTGCCACCAGCAGGAACCCAAGCCAGGTCTGCCAGGCGCTCCCCGCTTGCTACTGCAGCAGTGGGGCACCATGGCCCCTGAGGCAGAGTGGGGCAGGGAGGAGGTTTAGTCTCCTCTCTACTCCCACTGGCAGCTGGGTCTACCCACTGTCACCGCCATGCTTGCTCCCTGAAGTGTAATAAGTCCCCTGCTGTCCCCTCTGCTGGATGCTGGACGCCGGAGGGAGGGGCTAATAACCCCTGTCCTGCTCCCCCCACAGAGGCCCTGCTTCCTGGTGTCTGGCCATGCCACCACCCTGTCGCTGAAGCCCCTGTCATAATGTTGGGGATTGTGAGCCCCTTCCCAGAGGGGGCACTGAGCTGCAGGGCAGGCAAAGCTGTGGTGGGCTGCACACGGAGCTCCAGCAGCCGGGCAGTGGTGGGAGTGGGGCCAGACACCACCTGCAGAGCCTCTGGCAGGGCAGGGAGTGCGGTTATTCCCTACTCTGCCCTCAGGGCACCGCAGCCAGGTCTGCCAGGCCTGGCTGCAGCCAGTCTGCACTTGGGGCAGCGTCCAGCGGAATAAACCCCCTCCTGCCAAGAGGGGGCTTCCCTGAGCACAGACCAAGTGGTGGCTGCATACTGAGCAGTAGGCAGTCTCGGTTTGTATTCGGAGCCAGACCCCTCACAGCAGGAGGGAGATTATTCCACCAGATGCTGCCCCAAGCGCAGACCCAAGTACTGAGGGAAATGGTTCAGATTTCCTATTTAATGTTGCACGTAATTAAGTAGCACTGATGTAATATGGATCATTTGGACCATTATATAAGGGAATGGTAAAAAAAAAAAAAGCAGTAGGGGCAGTGCCTCAGGGGCAGAGTGGGGAATAACCTCCCTCTGGCCACCCAGAGGCCCTGCAGGTGGCATCTGTCCTGACCCCTGCCCAGCTGCTAGAGCAGCAAGCAGGGAACAACCATGATGGGCAGCAGCCCCCATCATGGTTTCCCCAAGCACGAGTCTCTTCCTGGCGGGGGCCGTGCTACAGTTGAGGCAAGCTGCTGTGGAGCGTGGTGACATTTTTGGGGGCTGGGAGGGTTCTGGCCCTCTCCAGACTCCAGTGCTGCCATGTGCAGCCTGCCACAACTTTGCCCACCCCTCAGCACAGCGCCCCCTCCAGGAAGGTGCTCATGCTCCCTGACATTATAACAGGCTGCTGCCCCATCAAAGGGCATGCTGCCCCATCCTGCTGCAGCGGTGGGGTGGGGGCATGGCCAGAAAGCAGGAGGAAGGGCTCCTTGAGGAGGGGGAGCAAGGACAAGGGTTATTCCCCTTCCCTCTGGCATTGGGTAGAGGGGACAGCAAGGGGCTTATTCCTCCACAGGGAGCAAGCATGGAGGCAACAGTGGACAGACCTGGCTGCGAGTGGGGTAGAGGGGAGACTAAGTCCCCTCCCTGCCCACCTCTGCCTCAGGGGCCATGGTGTCCCCCCGCTGCAGGAGTGAGGGGGGAGCACCTGGCAGACCCAGCTTGAGTTCTTCCAGTGGCACAGGGAGGGGGAATTAAACCCCTCTCTGGCTTGACCCCCACTACTGCCTGTGCAGCTGGGGAGCAGAGAGGCATGACCAGCCCGGCTGGGCTGGAGCAGAGAGCCCAGCCCATGTTGGGATGCTGGGGAGCCTGCTTTAAGTTAAACCAGGAAGGGGTGTGGGACAGGCATTGCATAAACTGGTTTGAGCCAAATCAGTTAAGTCTGATACTACATTCAACCAGGTTTATCTCAAACTGGTTTTAGCCATTTTCAGACAGGTTTATTTACACTGAATGTCTGTTCTGTTACAGGTTTAAACCAGTTTCTGATAATTTAACTCAGTTTATGTGTAATGTCTGTCCCTAGCCTGTATTGCCTTGCAGGCTGAATCTAACCTGCAGACCAGAAGTTGAGCACTCCTGTTACAGAGTGCTCTTGGTGTTTCAGATGTTGTGCCTTGTTGTGTGTTTGTGAGGGTTTGAAGTGGCAATTTGGGGGATTCCTTGGGTTAATCCTCTGTGAATGCAAAGGACTGGATTCTGATGACTCAAGAGATCTCTTTCAGTCCTGTGTTTTAATATTTTCGGGTAATTTTTTCACAATATTTTGGGGCAGAGACCAGCTTCTTATTATATTTATGTATAGTGCATAGAACAGTACAGTCCTGGTTCATGACTGGGACTCTTAGACACTACAACAGTAAAGATTTATGATGATTTGAACCACAACATAGTATTTTATATCTTGAATTGCATATTTTAATGGACACATAATGGCATCCTTCAGCAGATCACTCAAATGAATTTCATGAGCACTGTGTTGCTAATAGAGATTCTGCTTTGGCTTATATGGTAGGCTTCTGTGCCTCAGAAACTAAAGTATTTTAAAGAACTGGCAGAAGAGCAAGATATTTCATTTACACTATTTTTATTTCATACACCTAAGACTGGGTAATGTGATTTATATTTTTTCCATAAAAGCTTTTTGACCAGTTTATTTAGCACCTGTTTACATCTTAAAACTTCATGCTGTGAAGTCTCAAGGGTTCTTTTTTTCCCTGTGTGACAGCATGGTAATATTTACGTTTGGTATAATATTTTATGTGGGAATAGGACTGTGCCTTCTGCAGCTGCCAGCATAATTGTAGGTGCTCCTGGAAGCAACAGCAGCAATATTTGACCTCAAGTTCTGTAGTAGTGTCTTTACCACAGGTTTTGAATAATCATGAACCAAGGTTTCCTCTGCCATTCC
>NW_005841858.1:2303636-2308530 GCF_000455745.1 Alligator sinensis
CTTTCCATGTTATGTAACAGTTAAACCATCTGTATCAGATACCCTGTAGGAGACTTGCTGCTCATTATCTGGTCTCAGAAAAAGGCCATCTGTTCCTGCTTGTCTACTCCTTCCAAATTAGCTGTTCCACCTTCTTGAAGCAGCTTCCTATCACCAGCTGAGGGAAGGGGATTCTGCAATGAACCATAATGACAAAGCTATGCTGTTGGTGTTAAGCTTCTCTATATGGTTCTGGTTCTAGGCCCCCATGATTAATATTGTCCCAACAGAAATAGGTCTCATCCCACATGTTTGTTAATGTACTGTTACCACTGGCATTGTTGCTAGTGCAACAGCCTTCTCACTGGATGTAGGTAGGCTGGGTGAACAGAGTAGACATTAGAGGACAATTGTCCTTGGGATGCTGTATACTACTTGGGACAAAAGTAGGAGATAGCTAGATATGAAATCAATTGTTATGCTGTCAAATGAGAATTATAAGTTTAAGGAGAGGTATCCAGGTTGTAGCTGTACTGGTCTAGAGGGGCTGGGGGAGTGTGTGAAGCCACTGGGGGTTGCCCCTGTGGTTCCCTCCTCCAGCCCCCCCGACCTCTTACTCACCGCCTTCTCACTGGATGTAGGTAGGCTGGGTGAACAGAGTAGACATTAGAGGACAATTGTCCTTGGGATGCTGTATACTACTTGGGACAAAAGTAGGAGATAGCTAGATATGAAATCAATTGTTATGCTGTCAAATGAGAATTATAAGTTTAAGGAGAGGTATCCAGGTTGTAGCTGTACTGGTCTAGAGGAAAAGGCAATCAGGACTCATAGTAGAGATGATATCTTTTATTAGACCAACAAGATTTTTGCAAAAAAATTTCTTTAATTGCAAGCTTTTGGGCACAAACATCCTTCACGAAGCACTGGAGAAAAGATTGTAAAAGTTATCCTCGGTAGACATGAAATCTTTTTTCCAATGCCTGATGAAGGGTGTTTGTGCCCAAAAGCTTGCAATTAAAGACATTTTTTTGCAAAAATCTTGTTGGTCTAATAAAAGATATCATCTCTACTATGAGTCCTGATTGCCAAGTTTAAGGAGATGCACTCATGGTTGGCACAAGCTTTGTAAATATGTGAAAAAATAAGGAGACAGCAAACCACTGTCAGTGACAGAAGTATAGTCTGTGTGTGGTCCAATAGAATAGTTGATCAGGGAAATGAAAATCTCTCATCAGATCCCTATCTAGTTGTGGGGTGTGGAGGGGAGATTTAGTAGGAAAGTCAAACAAAGTGTGAGGATAGGCAGGTATCACAGATCCAGTGGAGCAGCCCCTAAATTCTCTGTGGCTAGTGCAAGGAGCATGTTGAGAGGTAGGCAAAAGATAAGAGGACTTGTCAGATCCCAGCAACTGCTACCAACCTGAACAGGAAACTGGTATAACATAGATGTAACATATGTACATATTGTTTCAACAGCGTTTCCCAAACCAGTGCACTCAAGCATACCTCACTTACTCTGCATCTGCAAATCCAAAAATGAGTCAGGAAGCTGCACTGAAAGTACTCTCCCCTTGTGACTGCTGCTGCAGCTTTTGAGCCTGCTGGAGACTATCTCAAAGGGCAGAGGAGGACCCTCAGAGCAGCTTTGCTGCCTCATTTTTGGTATTGGTGCATGTGGAGCAGGAGAAGGTGGGTGGGCATGCTTGAAGGCAGTGCTCATGGAAAGGCTGAAAAAACAGTATACTACTGTGTCTTCCAAATATACTGTGTCTTCCAGGAACAATAAGGAGGGGGTATGAAAATGGCCTAAAGCTGCATTCAGCACACGCTTATGTTATTTTGCTAAATGAGGACCTGTGTCATTAAGCAAAATTTAGTACTTGTGCTTGCTACATGAAAAATGTGTTGTAATGTAGACTGAATTGAATGCTTTTTTTTTTTTACCAGTGATCAGAGAGTTTCTGGATTGTGATGCTCAGTGGTTGTAATCTCCCAGTCAATCTTTTATTGGTACATAAATTGAGTGTGATGAATTATGATAAGTCATGCCATGTTATACATAAATCATTATTCAGCAGATTGATACTACATTGAGGCATCTGTTATAGAATGGCCTGTATTGAAAGCTCATGAATTTTTCAAAAGCAAAGATGTAAATGCTTCTTGAAATGAGACGCATGTGACAATTTATGAGTACAAGGACAGTGCATTGTAGGTTTTGGGCATGCTACTGTAGGAAAACAAAATGATGTAGAAATATATTGTCCAACTTAAAACAAAAGATTTAAAGATCTTTGAAGTAGTAAGGACTGAAAAGCTATGGGCAGAACTGTGAAATCCAATAAGCAAGACTTCTGAGATGAGATCATAGTAGTTGCACAGCTGCCTAAATTCTCATCCTTTCCAGGAGGTTTTATAAAGTTTTGCTGATCCAATTATGCTGAAGGTTGAAGTCCTGCTGAGAACCTGTCAAAATGTCCAACTTAGATAAAACTGTATTATAAATGTTGAATTCTTATTTTTAATGTGAATCAAACCTGAAAGTAGCTACCTTTTCTGTCTTGCTGCATTTTACCAGTAACTACTGGTTTAGCCGCAGGAGGAAAGCATAAGCATACCTCAGGATCTTATGTTATACATATATTCTTATTTTAAATTATTACCTAACACCTTTTGCCTCCTGTCATTTTTCTAGTCTGTCTCTCCTCACAGTTGGTTTGGATCTTTTGAGGGATGTAAAATATGACTGTGTGCAACAGGTACTGTGCCCACACTTGGAGCATTGTGGCAAAAAGCTCCATACTTAACATCAGACTCAGGCTCATGCACAAAGAGGGAAATTTTCATCAAGAGAGAATTTTAGTAAGAAATAAAGATTTTTCTGCCAAAAACAACTTAGCACATAAATTACAGCTTTTCTCTAGTCACCTCTAATTTACATGAGACTAAAAGAGTTTTAATTGTATGCACTACCACGCTGCTGTGAGAAACAGAAAATAACGGTAATAATGGGAAGTGAAAAGTCACTTTAGCCCAAGTACATCACCTCCATTTGTGCCTAATACATTGTAAATCACAATCTCTGAATTCTGTTCTTTTCTGAGAGCTGAGCAGAGGCATTGCTGCAGATCTTTTCAGTATAGCTATAGTTACAGAGCAATGCAGTGGCTAATTATACAAGCTATGGTGCACTGTGTACCTCTCCAAGAGCAAGAAAAAAGTCCTAACTCAGATGCTTTATACTTTCATACCGAATACTACCATGGTTAAATAATTCTAAAAAGCTCCTTCCTGAGCTGCTCTGCTGGCACCATCTAATTAAGCTCAGAAAGATGTTAGTACCACACATTTACAGAGGAGGAATAACTAGGACTCTGTTTCTGAGGCACTGAGGGAAGTGGTTCAGATTTCCTATTTAATGTTGCATGTAATTAAGTAGCACTGATGTAATATGGATCATTTGGACCATTATATAAGGGAATGGTAACTGTAAACTTTTAATTACATAATATTGCAGTGGCATGGAGAAATGAAAACTGTTAGTATTGTTATAACCTACTTGCAAGGAGTTACATACCAGCAGTAACACCACTAGGTGTGAGCAAGCAGGCCACCAGCCCCAGGTGCTGATATAGTTGGGGCAGCAGAATGGTAGCCTTTGGGAGCCTACTCAGCGGTGGCATCAGGCACTGTGTTGGGAGCCTGCACCATGGCAGCAACAGGCAGAGCCTCAAAATTCCCCACTGAGCAAATGATAAGGTAAGACTCTTCCCCTACTCTTTGGCGCGTGGCTGTCTCTCCCCAGCTCTCTGCCCAGATGACCAAAATTGTTAGTTATGCCGCTACAAACTGGTGTGACAGTGCTATAGGAAGATAATAAATTGGTTAACTTTTTGGGGGTAGACATATCATTTAGGCAAAGCTCAATGTTAAGGACTCTGTAGAACTGCACAAGACCAATAGGAGCTCTAGGAGGAATTGGTCTTCAGGAAAACAGGATTCCTGGAGCTTTCTGGGAGGAAGGGAGAGAACTTGCCTAACCAGTCTACGGAGATGGCACGCTCTCTCCTGGGAGCTAGAGAGTGGCCAGAAGGACAGGTCCTAGAGTATGTTTTAGATGCAGTTTTTTGGTGCTGGGTCCCTTACAAACTATCTTTTCCTGTCACCTGCTTTCCTATTCATGTTAAGATACTGCTTCCCCCTTCTCTAATGTCCTTGGTAAAGGCTACAGCTATTCATACTTGGCAGTTTGCCATCCCCATACTGTATATCTTTAACTTTACTTGGCTATTTGGGACAGATTCAGCTGTTCACACCTCATTAAACAACAGTTACCTTACAAAGTCATGGATTGTATACTGAGAATCTACTGGTATCTATCTGCAGCTGCTATATAATGAGGGGTAAGCACCCTGATTATAGCATGCTGTTAGCACCCTGTTTAGGAGCAGTTACAGCCATTTCTTTTAAACAAACTGCATAAAAGACTGTGTAGATGGGAATTAGAGTTCTTTGCTGGAAACAAACAAAACCAATTTTTTTCTAATTTTGTTTTAGTGATGTGGGGCATTTTAAGAGGCGCTACCTAGTTTAACTGTTGACCTTATGTAGCACATGTATAACTTTAATCCAAAGTACATGTTCTAAATGGTGGATCACCGACTTTGCATCGGTCTTTCATCAGTCCCATGGGACGCCCATGCCCGCTACAGGGCCGGGAAGTCCGGGTGAGGGTGATCCCCTGCCCTCCATTAATGCTGACTTTGTGAAGGAACATCTTGAGAAGCTGGATACCTTCAAGTCAGCTGGCCCTGACAATCTTCACCCCAGGGTACTCAAGGAGCTGGCGAGCATCATAGCCCAGACTCTAGCACGGATCTTTGAAAACTCTTGGCACTCTGGTGTAGTGCCC
>NW_005841858.1:2309500-2310708 GCF_000455745.1 Alligator sinensis
AGGGGTGACCACCGGCATCTGGGGGAACGTTTGTTCACCAGAGCGCCCCAAGGGATGACGAGGTCGAATGGTCACAAACTACTTCATGATCGTTTCAGGCTGGACATAAGGAAGAACTTCTTTACTGTCCGAGCCCCCAAGGTCTGGAACAGCCTGCCACTGGAGGTGGTTCAAGCGCCTTCATTGAACACCTTCAAGATGAAACTGGATGCTTATCTTGCTGGGATCCTATGACCCCAGCTGACTTCCTGCCCTTTGGGCGGGGGGGCTGGACTCGATGATCTTCCGAGGTCCCTTCCAGCCCTGATGTCTATGAAATCTATGAAATCACTAAATGAGTACTGTGAAGTAGGGAAAAGTGAATTAGGAGAACTTGACATCACTGAACCAAACCCAAGTAAGACTGAAGCTTTAAATGTATTCAGATAACCTCCTTTCCTATTTATTTTTGGTCTCAAGATGTATTTGAAGAACTACCATACCTAATTTCACAGCTGTCCTGGAATAGTCTGAGTGGGTAGTGTCTCTGTCACCATTTGCTTTAAGCTAGTGAAGGCAAGTATTATCAGTAGTATTTTTTTTTCATTTATTGTGCTGTAGCATTTCTACCATTGTGTTCACTCATTCTTTTAATTTGTATTTTGGCTTCTGTGCCTTCTGTTTCAATAAGTGAAAATTAACAGCAAACAAGATAGATACTATTCTTGATTTGGATGTCAATCATTGTTCTTGCTTCATTGAAATGTCTAAAATCACTAGTAACTTGACTGTGTACAATATCTATTCAATAGCAGAACATCAGGGTGTATGTTTCAGTTTTGGTTAGAAGAACTTCAGTTTAGAATAGTGAGAGCTGGAAATACAGTCAGGCACATTTACTATGCGAATCTTAAGGGAGAAGAAAACAATTCAAGTCTAGTGTGGGTATATGCTTTCCAGTGTACCTTTTTGAAAATTATTAATTGGGGTTTCTTAAAGCTCGGCTGCTGAGGATTTCTTATTAAAATGCCTGGAGTTCAAGTTCAAAATACCTGTTACAAACTTGTAAGTAGCCAATTTCAAGTGGAAAATTATAACATAGTATGGACATCTCTGTCCTGTTTTAATAGATACTTAGAGGCTGTGCTGATGGGATAATCTAGGGTTACCACATTTCCAGGTCCAAAAAAGAGGACGCCTGTCATGGGTGGGGGGGGTGAGGAGGGTGC
>NW_005841858.1:2310718-2313157 GCF_000455745.1 Alligator sinensis
GTACCCCCCCAGCCCTGCTGGTGCCCCTCACTCCCAACCTGCAGATCCCTGCCCCCCCAGCCCTCTGCGCTAATTAAAAATACCCGAGTATGAATCAGTGTCCCTGCACTGAAAAAATGGCAGTGGGGTGCTTTAAACTAAAGCTCGTTCAATGAGCTTTAGTTCAAAGTGCCCCACTGCCATTTTTCAGCATGGGGACACTTATACACATGACACTGGAGGCTGCTGGAGCACATTAATTTCCATGCACCAGCAGACTCAATTAATCGAGTTTAGAATTAATTAGATTAGTTGACTCAATTGAGTCTGCTAGGATGTGCTGGATTTACAGTTCATTGGAGCAGCCTCCCCGCATGCGTGTAAGTACCCTTGGTGTTCAGAACAAATGCTTTTTGCTGAATTAGCAACCTTTCATTCTGTTTTCCTAGCTATAAAAAGATAGCCAAATTCACAGCAGCTAATAACCTAAGAATATGTTGCTGTTTTGCATAGTTAATAGTGTACTATATTAGGAGATTTGAAAATGTTTTCCAGTATTCATTTTTTACTAAGTAACAATGCAATGTCTATAGAGTAACAAAGTAACCAACTTTATTTAGGAAAAAAATATATACATACATCATTTTTAAAACTTGTTTATTACAAGGTATATGTTGGAAATCAACCAAAAGTAATTTAAAGATACCATTGAATAGAAAGATTTATACTTAAGATCCCATATTTTTAAAAATCTAGTATTGATATTAATGAATAATTCTACATTCATTGGTTCATTAAATTACAGTATGTTACATTTGGATACAGTGGGATTTTTAATACTGTTTCAGCAAATAATTTCTTTTCTGGATCTTAAATGGCTGACACTGCACCATTATCTGGGATGGCTGTCTGATATGGATTGCTATTTACAATGCAAAGCCATTAATTTTCTCAACTAGTTAAAATGATTGGTATTTAGATGTCCTTAGCATGGTAGATTGATGAAAAACACAGTGCAGCACTTAGCCTTAAATTGAATTACACTGCAGAGAACAACAAGATGCCAGCATATTATGTGCATTCTGTAATTTCATTCAGTATCCCAGGAAAGAGATGGGACTCAACCATTAGTGATCTTTTATGAAGAACATTTGAAAAGGTGAAAGGGGATCAAAAGACGCTTATATTCCATTCTGCTTTGCCCACATTGCCACAGCTTGTGTATATGTATGGGGGGGGGAGGAGGGAGTTGCTTCTAGTGCCTTAAGAAGATTCATCCACTCAAGATTTGTCCATCACACGGGATAATGAGTTAAATTGATTAGGCTGATGTTGACAGCATGAACAGCCTTGAAAGGGGATTTCAGGGACAATCACCCTGGCCTCCTAGCCATAGGTCATACCTTATCATGTGATATTTATATCATCCTGTGTAAATTGTTCCTTGGAGGCAAAGAGAATTTGGATATGTTCTTATAAGAGACAGATTAAGTAGCATTATGATTTCCTCTGCAAAAGGAGAGACTGTTCACTTGATACAGTTTAAATAAAATTGCTACTTAACATTCTAAACTGGAAATGTCATTTTATAGCAAAAAAACCCCCCTCTTATAAACAAAATTAACTAAAAGTCTAAGGCAGTGGTTCCCAAACTCTGACAGACTGTGATCCACCAATTTAAAATGATACAACCATAAGTACCACGAGCAAATTTTTCAGTTCAACCTAAGTACTACCAGCAAGTTTTTGTCATATAAAATAATTATAATAAACCTGTTAATGTGTATCACTGACAGGTTGTCTGTGTACCCGTACCACAGATAGGGAACTGCTGGTCTAAGGAATCTAATTGCCCCAAGATTAATCTCACCACCAATGAGTTAGAGAGACATTAGTGCACCTCATACCTCACAATATCCCAGAAGGCATTCTCTACTGGCAGATTTTTGCTTATAGAATTTTGCAATTGCTGATGCTATCTGCTGTTAATGTAAAACAAGACAACAAGAATAAAGTTAAGACCTGCCATACTAAATAGTCAATGTAAGCCTCCTGGGGCACATCCACACATGCAAGCACGTGCACTTGTAGCAGCTCAAATAGAAGTGGTGCAAATTTGAGCCGGGGCTTTTTGCTTCAGTGCACTTGCTCAGACATGCACTTTGGTGTGGAGCAAATTGTGCCACTTGGGGCAAAATAACTCTGCCTGGCTCCTCCCAGATCTGCAGCTGGAGGGAGCTAGAGCCCGGGGCCAGCACCTGTGCTGTCCCCAGCAGTATAAAAAGCTGCCCTGGCAAGTAGCTCAGGGCTACTAGCTCTCAGGAGCTTCTGGGGCCCAGCCAATTGGTACCTGGGGACACTACCCCTTGTGCCAGCTGGATTGCTGAAGCAGCCCTGAGGGTTCCCTGCACCCTCTACCCACTGCAGCAGTCTGGCAGTGAGGGCTGCTGCCTGGCTGTG
>NW_005841858.1:2313781-2325875 GCF_000455745.1 Alligator sinensis
CGCGCTGTTTACTAGGGCGCCCCAGGGAGTGACTAGGAATAATGGGTATAAACTAGTTGAGAGTGGATTTAGGTTAGATATTAGGAAGACATTTTTCACAGTAAGGGTGGCCAGGATCTGGAATGGGCTTCCAAGAGAGGTGGTGCTATCACCTAGCTTGGAGGTCTTCAAGAGGAGGCTAGATAGTCACCTGGCTGGGGTCATCTGACCTCGTTCCTCTTTCCTGCCAGGTGCAGGGGGTCGGACACGATGATCCATTGTGGTTCCTCCCAACTCTACAATCTATGAATCTATGAATTCATGAATACATATTTTGCTGCCCTCCCACAGGGGTGATGGCCCCCACACAGAGATTACAGCCCCCCAACAGGGGATTCAGCCCCCCAACAGGGGGTTTGGCCCCACACAAGGGGTGCAGCACCCCAACAGGGGATGTGGCCCCCACACAAGGGCTGGCAGGGGGAGGGGCCAGCCAGGGCAGGGGTCGAGGGGGCTGGGGGAGTGTGTGAAGCCACTGGGGGGTGCCCCTGTGGTTCCCTCCTCCAGCCCCCCCCACCTCTTACTCACCAGCACTGCCCTGGTGCTGAAACACGTAGCCTAGCTGGCTGCGTGCTTCAGCACCAGGGCGAGGGGCCAACCATAGAGATGCTCTGGCAGCCAGAGCATCTCTGTGGAGGACCCAGCCTCTGATTGCCTCAGGGCACAGTCTGCTTTTTTAAACTTCAATTTTTTTTTAGACCCCTGGATATCCAGGTGTCTAATTTTCTCCTCGCACTGCAAGTTTGCAGTGCAGGGAACATTTTTTTGTTCCCACATGTGCCTGTTCATCTGGACATGCCCCTGATGTGGTGGGTTTTTAAAAACACTGCTTCAATGTAGGGCCCTTTAAACCTCCTTGTCATGCACACATTGACTTACCTGTCTCTCTGGTGGCGGAGAGGGGATGGTGAGCTGCTGGTGGGCTGAGCAGTCCCTGGGCTGCAGGGGGGAGCTGGTGCTTCCCTTCGCAGCAGCAGCAGACCCCCTCAGGTGGCACCCGCCCTGAGGCACCTGGCTTGGACAGTCCCAGGGGCACCGCAGCCATGGAGGGAAGCACTGGGCCCCCACGCAGCTCATGCATGCAGGCAGGCTCCAGGAGGGGAAAAAAAATATCAGGCTCACCGCTTTTCTTGGGCGGAGCCTGCCTTACCATGCTGCTGCAGAGCTTCCTGCAGAGCCTCTGAGCTGCATGGACCCCGGTGCTTGACTCCGCAGCTGTAGGGGCAACAAACTAAAACTCCTCCTCAGAGTTTTAGTTTGCTGTGCCCCAAGTCATTTAACGCATATTATGCCACCGAATTTCCTACAGCAGCTGGAATTAATGCACAATACACCGCTAAAGCATCAAACACCAACACCATTAAAGCGGTGCAAAAGCATTTAGCCCACTTTAAAGTGTTGCGCACACATGCCCGTTGTTTCATCTACACACACAGTTTAACTAGAGGTGGGATTGATCTTCTTCCCCTCCCACTCTAGTCTGATTGTGTCATTCAGAAATCACCCAGGCCTTGCCATACTGCTGAGAAACAAGACCACTTGCACTTTCTCCATGTGTGTTGAAGCCTAGCAAGTAGGCTGCATAAATGACTTAGGGTTCAGAGTACATGCCACAGGCCGTTCTCAGGCTCCCATGACAGAACAATTAATAATTAGCAATCAACAGAAACACAACAGAGAATGTCAAGTGCATATAAACAATGTACTAACTAAGCAGTACTCAATTAGTCTCTGAGGTGCCCTGTACTGTCCCATGGGCTTGTGGGGTTCTATTGAGATGTCAGAACTATTATCTTCATGTAGCAATAAGTCTATTAATTCTGTTTGTGCCATGTCCTGTGGTTCTGGCACTTCAGGCTACTGGGATGGTTGCCTGTCAAACTCCACCATGAGCAAAACAGCTGACTCAATGTCCCCTATGTCCTTCATTTTTGGGAATCCAGAACTCCAAATGCTCCACAATATATATGTGTCCAGCTGACACACACAACTGCAGGGCTTCTTCTTGTGACTGCTTCAAGCAGTCATCACTTCCAATTACAGAGATATGTGGAATAACTTTCATAAGGTGAAGGCAGCCCCCAGGACCCTGAATCCTAGCTATAAAAACTAACGTACCATAAAGATGAAAATTGTAGGGTATGTGCATGAGACAGGAAATGTGACAGAATATGGGCACTAGAAAGAGAAAATAATGCAAATTACACTTATTGTCCTCATTCAAACTCCTCCTGAGAAATGTGTCATGGATGAAGCCAAAATTTTTGTAGTTTTTAATACATTCATAATTGTGTGTGCGCGTGAGTGCGTGCATGTGTGTGTGTGTGTGTGTGTATAGAACTTGTGAAAACACAGCAATTATAGTAATAACGTGCTTTGATTCTCCCTGGTCCTTGAGTCATGTAAGGGAGAGGGAGAAAAGCTCCCTCCATCCTCCTCTGTAAACATCTAACTACACAGATATGCACTCTTCTACCTTTCAAGCTATCCCTAGAGGTAGAGGACAGTGTTGTTTTTTATTGTTTGTTTTAGTTTCACTAGGATAACACTGTGGTGAGAAGTGTATAGATAATTAGCTACAACTATGACACCTTGTAAGGGCAAGGCACTATTTAGTGTGAAGACAGTATTTTGTCCTTCACTGGGGGTGCGTCTACACAAGATGCTACTGTGATGTAGTGATGCACTGCTGCACTGTAGCATCTGTTGGCAAAATCTTTGATGCCACCGCTACATCGCTATAGCCACATGCTCTCTTATTATAGCATGTTGCTTTGGCAAAGTAGTAGTGAAAAAATAATTGTATCTGGCCAGTACGGCACAGTATGGGCTGTCACTGTACCATCTTTTAGTACTTCCTAAAGGAAGTACTAAATGAAGGCACAGTAGCAAAGGCACCGTACAGCCACATGTAAACATGCCCAGTGACTTTCAACCAGACCTTCTACCTTCTTCAGTTATCCCAGCCCTCCCCAACTTCTGAAGTGAAAAGAAACTGTTCAGCAGATCACCATATCTGTTCTATGTACATAGAAATTATTCTTGCCTCTAGATTTCCCAGAAAATCCTGTCATTAGGACTGTGTTGAGCAGAGACTGCTTTTATTTTGAGTTAAATGAGTGCACCATTATGTATAATGAAAAACAAATAGTAGCAATAGCAGTGTGGGAAGGCAGCAGGAGGGTGGCTGGGTATGCTGGAGGCCAGAGAAGGCAGCGGGGACAGTGCACAGATTATACTGGAAGCCTGGACATGCTGCTAGCTGGCCAGATGCTGCCCCAGCTCAGAGGTATCCAATCCAATGCTCCCCAAAGCTCGCCCAGGCTTCCAGCACCCTGTGCACTGTCCCCATTGCCTTCTCCACCCACCTCTCCGCATTGCCCTGGGGGCAAGCCAGCCCATTCCTCAGTGGCCCCAGGTGTCCTACCAGCTGCAGGAGCCTTCTGAAAGCAGAAGTGGCAAGAGGCCCAATCCTTTTTTTCTGCAGAGCCTGCCCACCTCTCCCATGGCTGGGGGGGGTGGGGCAAGCTGACAGATGCATCATTGCAATTTGCATTGTTGCGAACTAAACTACATTCAGATGTAGTTTGGTTTGCAATGATGCACATTCATTTAAACCCCACAAAACTCTTGTATGTGTACAGTGTAATGCCATTAAGCCACACAGAGACATTTTTGTCATGTATACATGGTAATGGAGTCACATGTACAAGTGGCCCAAGTGTCTTGTGAAGGAAATTGTCATTTATGTACCTAACTGCTTGACTACATCTGCAGAGAGCTGCTGGCAAAAATGGGCTACCAAGTTAGGCCTTTTTTTTTTTGCACACACAAAAGAATTCCTTTGGTGTTTGGCTAAATCTATTTTTGAGCCACTGTCTGAGGAGAGAGGGGACATACCTCTACTACAACTGGAAGATTAAGAAAGGGTAGTTGAGGGGAAAATGAAAGTAAAGTTGGCTTTGTGTGACCTTGCATCTGAATATCTAGGCTTTTGAATACAAGAGATTATATTACTCTAATATAGTTTGGCTCATAGATTATAAGGAGCTGGAAGGGACCTCGCAAGATCATTGGGTGCCCTAGGCAGGAAAGACAACTGGGGTTGGGTGACCCCAGCATGGTGACCATCCAGCCTCCTCTTGAAGATTTCCAGGGTAGGTGATTGCACCACCCCGGGTGGGTGCTTATTCCACAGTCTGGACACCCTGACTGTGAAGAAGTTTTTTCCTAGTCTTAAGCCTGAAACAGTCTTCCAGGAGTTTGTGGCCATTACTCTTGCCTTTCCCCAAGGGTTCCCTGGTGAACAGTTGTTTGCCGAGCCCTTGATGTATTCCCCTGATACAATGGTAAGCTGCTACCAAGTCCCCTCTCAGCCTTCTCTTTTTTAGACTAAAGAGATCCAAGTCCCTCAGCCCTTCCTCGTATGGCTTGCCTTTGTTACCAGATTTGCCCGTCACTTTGGGGTGTGCTCATTTATTGGAGTTATGTTTCTGGGGTCTCTGTAATTCTGTCAATGTGCTGCTTGTGTCACCTGTGTTTCTACACGGGGCTCTATCTCTCCCTTCTGCAAGTCCTCATTCCCAATGAAGCTACCTTGAAGGGTTTAGTTTCAATAGGGCTGGGTTCCTCCAGCCACCAAATCAATTGAACGCACACATACAAGTTAACAGAGCACATCTGAGTCAGGTTGGGTTATTTAGCACGTCCAGCTGACACCCTCATGTGCCCTGAACTCGGCACAGGAACAGAGTACGTCTGAGCAGGGCCAGGTCAATCAGTTTTTACAGGCTGACCCCCTCATATGCCGCAGCTCAGCACAGCAGGGCAACAATAAAACACAGTCAAACACAGGTTAACAGGGCACATCTGAGCAGGCTGAGTCAAATCAGCACTTTCAGCTGATACTCTGGTGTGCCACAACCCAGCATGTCCCAATCTCTTGTCACAAGTGTCCTGGTAGTAACTCCCTTGATGAACAGACCTCACAGGATCTTTGGGCTTTACAGGGATCTTTGGCTTAGGTAAAAGAAGTGTTGCTGCAGAGCAAGTGGGGAGATAGAGGAGAAGGAAGAGTAAACGAGGTTCAGAGAGAGTATGGCAACCAGCTTGACCATAAAAGTTATTTTATTGCCCGGTATATGTAGTAATAGCCATACAAGGAGAGACAAACAAACAAAGCAGTTAATATATCACACAGTTTCAATAGGGTATTTGGGGAAGTTTAGCTCAACTTTGATCAGCAAAAGTCAGGTTTAGAAAGCTGTGCCTGGAGGGAGAGAGAAGGCGAGAGAGAGATCAAATCAAGTCTGAGGTTTAGGAAGTGGGTTTAAACAAAAGAGGGGTGGAGGGGGGAGAGAGAGAGAGTCGGGGTCTCACCACTCCAAGGTTCCCAGGTGTTTGCTGACAGGCAGAGCCCTCAGCGTGATCCATGAAGATATTCCAGGCAGAAAAGGAGAATGTAAATTCCCAGTGGAACTGGTGCAGCATTTTGGATCCAAGCACCAGGACCGAGACTTGAGCTGTGTTGGCGGTTTTTATAGGGAAATAAAAATAGTTCAAGAAAGAACAATGGATTTATTTATGCTGGATAACAGGATTATTCTTGTCTTTGGGCAGTGTTATCCAGAGGGAGCTCACAATGCAGTCGGGCAGAGACAGTATTTTTGGGTACCTGATAAAGGATTTGTCACTAGAATTGGTCTGATAAATGCTGAGCAGGATGTGTACAGGCATGGGTTAATTCACATCTAAAGCAGAGATCCCCCATCATGCAATGCTTCCCTGCTTTCTGGTCCCAGAGTTCCATGCACTCCTCGCCTTGAAACTCTGTTCTCCACTCTTGATGAAGGTGCCTCCCTTTTTCCCATCTCCGATGTAAATGAGACTGTGGGGAAGTTGCTGTAATCTTGTTACCCTTATCTGGGGGGGTTTAGATGCATTTCTCACTGTATCTTCACTTCCTTTGGTAAGCTCTTCTTCTGATCAGTGCTGGTTCAGGCAGAGGTGAAGTAGTGGGGGGAAAGTCCTTTGTGAGTTTGACAGGCTAGGTACAGTACCAGAGTTTCCCAGGAACACAAAGCTGACAAGTAACACCTTGCAAATCTCTGATCATATGGGTGGCTCTCCTCTGAACTTTCTCAAGCTTTTCCACATCTTTGTTGAAATGCAGTGCCCAGAATTGGACTTAGTACTCCAGCTGCAGTCTCATCAATGCTGAGTAAAGCGGACGAATCACTTCCTTGGTTTTGCTTGAGATGCATTGATTGATGCATGCCAGAGTATTGTTTGCCCTGCTAGATACAGCATCGCACTGATAGCTCATGTTCATACTATGGTCTATTATTACCCCTAGGTCCCTTTCATTCATGGTGCTGGTCAGTTTGGTGCCACCAAACCTGTAAGTATGTTGGGGATTGTTCTTCCCCAGATGGAGCAGTTTACACTTCTCAGTGTTGAACTTCATCTGGTTCTGATCCACCTAACTTGCCAGCCTGTCTAGATCCACCTGTATCTGCAGCCTATTTTCAAGCATGACCACGCTCCCCCATAACTTGTGGTCATCCAAAACTTGGCCAGTGAATTCTTCACCCCCACAGCCAAATCACTGAGAAAGATGTTGAAAAGCACTACACCAAGCACTGACCACTGGCCACCTCACCAGGACGACACAGATCCGTTCATTAGAACTCTCTGGGTCCTACCCTGCAGCCAGCTTCCTACCCACCTGACTGTTGAACAGTTGAGCCCACAATCCTCCAATTTTCCCATGAGAACATCATGGGATACCAGATCAAAGGCCTTTTGGAAGTCTAGGTATGCAATGTCAACCTCCTCTCTCTTATTCAGGTGGCGAGTTACCTGGTCGTAGAAGGAGATGAGATTGGTAAATCAAGACCTGCCTACGACAAAGCCATGCTGACTATCATTGAGAATCCTACCTTCTGCAAGCGTATTGCACGTAGACTCCTTGATACATTTTTCCAGGATTTTCCCTGGGATAGAAGTTAGGTTAATTGGCCTATAGTTGCCCAGGTCCTCTCTCCTCCCTTTCTTGAAGATGGGAACAACACTGGCCCTATTCCAGTCTTCAGGGACCTCCCCTGAGCGCCACAAGTTTTTGTCAAACTCGCTCCGCCCCTGAGCCAGATCCATATATGATAGCAGTAGTGGGGTGAGCAGCAGTGGTAGCTGTGAGTGTTAAAATAGTTGTCATTCACCCGCTGTGGCCAACATGCATCCCCAATCTCTTTGTCTTAGATTTCTGTGGTGGGACCCGCTTGCCCTTCCTGCAAATCCCGACCTCTGTGGGAGCCCTGTGGGCCAGGCACAGCTCCTGCATGTTTGACACCCTAGTCTAATGTAAAAGTGATAGACATTGTTCAAGGAAATGAAAGAAACCTGATATTCAAATAAATACACCACTGATAGAGTATGTGACCTTCCTGAATCCAAGCAGCACGGATTAACCTTGCTCTGCAAAACCTGCCAGCAGTGAATGTAATCTCCACTTCCTCCCTTCCCCCCGGCATGAGCCTTAGTTAATTGACCAATATGATGTGAAGTATCAGGAAGGAGGCCAATACTGAAGCATGTGACCAATTCAGGATGTGTGTCATTGTGTATGATGGATTAATATACAGTTCTTGGCAATGTCAGCAGCCTAAAATGCTGTTTTGGGCTCTAAAATTTTGCTTCTCCTGTTTTGTTCTCTTGTGCACTTGTTTTATAAATCCTTTTGCTCCCTTCTGTAGGCCCCTTTGTCAGGAAGGGTGGTATGTAAGTCGAATTACTAAATAGATACTTAAAATTAACATTTTAGAAATATTTGAAATCAGTGGCTATTAATGCTCATCACCAAAGAAAACCTTCGTGTTCAGAGTTGCCTTTTTCCTCCCCCTAGCTAAAACACAGTTTAATTTCTTGAGGATACTTCCATGTTATAATGTGAAATCTTTATGCCTGCTATTGCAGTGCAGATAAGCAACATGTGTTTCCCTGTAGGAGCCTGCAATAAAGGAGCAGTCTCTTTTGAGAAATCATGAATCATAATGTCTCCATGCTCAAGTCTTTGACAGTATTTGATACAGGCACATCTACATGAGACACTTTACTCAAGATTAGAGCAAATTACTGCGCAGTAAGCATTATCACCTATACGTGCAGAAGCTTAGTGTGCAGTAATTTGCGCTAATCATCATGAGTAAATTTGCTACCTGTATATACAAGTAGCAAATTTACTTGGGAGTAATTACTGCACAGTATGGCATGCATAGACAGCTGACTGGGAGTGAATGTGCTCCCAGTCAGCCAGGGGGCAGGAGATTACTCCCTGCCCCTTGGAGCTGCCTGCTACCAGGGCGGGCTCTGCCACCGTAGCCTGGGTGAGGACAATGTTGCCCTGCCCTGGCAGCAGAGAGCTCCTAGCTCTCAATCTGCAATCTGAGTGATTCTTATCTCCCAACCTCAACTCTGTGATCTCGGAGCTGGGCCTGGGTGATTCTTATCTCCGCTATTATAGATTGTGGCTAGGAGCTCCCTGCTGCTGGGGCAGGGATACATTGTCCCCACCCGGGCCCCGGTGGCAGAGCCCACCTGCGCAGCTTGCAGCTCCCAGGGGCCAGGAGCAATGTCCCAGCCTCTACCAGAAGACAGATGTCTTCCGGCCCCATGGTCCCTCCCAGCTTCTGGGCTAGCACCCAGGGAGAGCCTAGAGCTCTCCCTGGCTGCTGCAGGGGGCCAGTGTAGGGCTAGCAGAGGTGGAAGTGGACTGCTGCCATGAGCAGCAAATCTGATCCTGCTTCCCTGCACGTGTAGACACCTGCCCAGGGTGGGTTTATTCTAGAGTAAACCCACCCCGGAGCGGAGCATTTGAACATGTAGATGTGTCCTCCTTGTATCAAAGCCTGAACTACTGTTCCAGTAATACTTTTCACAGTCTGACTTAGATTCATCAAGTCTGTTTGTATTGCAGTTTAAATCATTTGACTTTCTGGTTAATTAAAGCATGACTTATTAGTACACGATGGTGAGAACTGATAGCTCTTAACTTAAGGTTATCAGATTTCTGTGCTTTAGAAACCAGTTGCCAAGTTTTTAGAGAGAACACCGATGCGTCTTATATCATTAATCATCTGACTTGATAGTAGATGATCCTTTCTAAGGCTTAATGCAACCTAGTCTGACCTAAGAACATTTAGTTTGGGGTGACTATCTTACACTGTGTCCTTTGATTCTCTTTTTATTAGATACACAGTGTTACATCAGCAGATCTGGAAATGAGCTTGCAAAACAATGTTTTAACATTTTTTTCTTTTTAATATATTTAGCCATGATTGTTCATGTAGCCTTTGTAATTCTTTTTCTGGTTATTTGGCTAATAATTTGCCTAACTAAAAAGTAGAGGTTGTATCTAAGATTAAGATTTACAAAGCCTAAATATAATTTAGCTTTAAACAACATCAGCTTTGCCATCAAACCCTTGCTTTCTTCTGCTTGGACTGTAAACTCTCTTACTGTCTGACAGTGTTAAGTGTTATGAGGCCTTGTTGTTAGTGGAGTATTTTGGGGCTATCATAACACAACTGGTTGCAGTTGCATAAAAACACCATTTTGAAAAATAATAGTAAGAACCAATTCTGAGCACTAATAACACTTTTCATCTTCAAAGGAAAGGCCCGCACAAATATTAACTAAGCATTAAATAAATTGACTATGAATATCTTAAGACTTCTTTATCCTACTAGTGTTACAGTGTGATTCTTTCATGTTTAATATTGAGTTGACACTAGTCTGCTATCAGCTAAGTGCTCAGCAAGGCCCAATTGCACATGTTCTCTACTAGTCTAGTTTGTGTAGGTAGGTACTTTTCTGTATTGCAAAGAGCAGAAAAAGAGCTCTTTAAAAATACAGTTTGCATTGACAGAGAGCCTGAAAATTATACCAATAAGTAATTCCAAGATGTTTGAACTCAGTTAAGTACAGGGGATTTTTCAGGATGGTTTGCTATGTGTTTATCTGCCTTTTTGGACATGTCCATCTCTACCCATGTAATAGTGTTTGCAGTCTCAAGAATTCCAGAGGAGTCGCTTGGTTGTTCTTGTTCCGTTCTCTCCTTGCCTCCCACACCTGCACTCACTATGAAGCAATCAGCCAAGCTGGAAAATATTGGGATAACTAGAGCTAGTTATAACTCAGAACTTACATTCCATGGGAAGTTTTGACTCCTCAAAAAGTGGATGAAATATAAAACCTTTGTCTGAAAAAGACACTGAATTTTTTGTTTCAGAAAATCAATTTGGTTGATTTTCTGAAACCCAAGGCTCAGTTTTGTTCAATATCTTCATCAATGATCTGGAAGATGAAATGGAGCTCATCCTCAGCAAGTTTTGTAGATGATACCAAGCTGGGGGAATAGTAGATATGCTGGAGGGTAGGGCTAGGGTTTAGAGAGACCTAGACAAATTGAACCAAAAGAGATCTCATGCAGTTCAATAAGGACAAGAGGAAAGTCCTGCACTTAGGACGGAACAATTCCATGCACTGGTACAGACTAAGGACCAACTGGCTAAGTAGCAGCTCTGCAGACAGAGACCTGGGGGTTACAGTGGACAATAAGCTGAATATGAGACAGCAGTGACCCTTGTTGCGAAGAAAGCTAATAGCATATGTGGCTGCATTAGTAGGAATGTTACAAGCAGATAGAGGGGAATCATTATTCCCCCCTATTCAGCACTGGTGAGGCTACATCTGGAGTACTGTATCCAGTTTTGGGCCCCCACTACAGAAAGGATGTGGGCAAATTGGAGGGAGTCCAGCAGAGGGCAATGAAAATGGTTAGGGGGCTGGGAAACATGCCTTCTGAAGATAGGCTGAGGGAACTGGGTTTATTTAGTCTGGAGAAGAGAAGACTGAGGGAGGGATTTGATAGCAGCCTTCAACTACCTGAAGGGGGGTTCCAGGTGCAACACATAGGGGGTGCACATGAGTGCACATGCACCCCCTGAGCATGTCAGTGCACCCCCTACAAAAAGGCGCCACTGACAGTGTCGGGGGGGGCCCTACAAAAAGGCGCCACTGACAGTGTCGGCGGTGCCTGTCGGCAGTTGCCGCTTGCCACCCTGCCACCGCCACCGCCAGTGGAGTCTGCAGGCAATCTGCGATCACTGCTGGCCAACGTCGATGCTGCTGGCAGTGCCTGCACATGGTCGACAACCCCTGGTCGGCACTCACCACCCCGTACTCCCCGCCGCTGACAGTGCCACTGGCATCTGCTGGACTCTGCACTTACCGCTGCCGTGCTTCCGCCACTGCGCTCCGCCGCTGCCAGCGCAGCCATGCCCCCCTCAGCTGCCAGGGGAGGTAGGTGGCAAGTGCCAAATGGATGCCAGCGACCACCCACAGACCGGCAGCATCAGTGGCAGCCAGGAGCTATTGCAGACTACCCACAGATGCTCTCAGTGGTGTCAGCAGCGAGGGAGGGTGGTGAGTGGCAGCCGGCAGTGTCAGCAGCACATTTTCTCAGGGGGTGTGCCACCATGCTCAGGGGATGCATGTGCACCCATGTGCACTCTCTATGCATCACCAGTGATCCTAGGAGTTCTAAAATCTCCTGATCAAGCTAGGGTTCTCAAGCTTCTGGCTGCATGGATAGAAGCCTGTAAAGCAGAGGTTGGAAACCTATGGATTGCTGGCCAAATCCATCCTTTGAAGAAATTGGGTCCAGCCTATGGAAACTTAGGAGAGTAGCATCCTGCACCCAGGGCAACAGAGGAAGTGGTCCCAGGTTCCTACCACCTATCTCATTTTGTGTATTCCCTTCATAGCATCTATGATCATCAAGGAGTATGGAGATTTGTGGCCCACAGCAGGGACTGGATCACAAGCAGTGGCCCATAGCAGCAAAAAGCTACTAACCCCTGCTGTAGGTACTAAGCATTTGATCTTGGGGCTTTCAGGGGCTCCATGCCACAGAACTGGGAATTTCAGTCTTGAGAGACACTGACTGAGTCAGAGCTTCATAGTAGAGATGCTTGGGTGCTTCAGCCGGGAAACC
>NW_005841858.1:2325885-2337874 GCF_000455745.1 Alligator sinensis
TGGCTGAAACCCCAGCAAGATTTCCATTGCAGTTTTCTGTTTCAAAAGAAGTTAATCAAAATGGAGACATTTTCTGCAAAGCAGCTGTTTTGATAAATCAATATTTTCTGATGAAACAATTTTGCCTGAGATTGCTAAGCATTTCTGGTTACCACCTCTACAGGCCTTGCCATACCTATGTCCAGGAGCACCTGGCAAACTGCATTCTCCTAGGCTGAATATATAGGGATCCATTAACCAAAAGGCCTGAATGATTTATTAAAAGGCAATTCTTGGACACTGTATTTTAATTGCTACACTCCAAAGTGAGTACAGTACAAGTTGTGATAGGGTTGAATTTGGCTGGCTTACGGCAGCTCACTGAGATCTGCGTACGCTCCAGTCTGTTTTTGTTTTGTTTTGTTTTTCCCTCTCTCTCTTTTTTTTATGTGGCTAGCCCTTATGGGTGGGAATATAATTTTGAAGATATGATACGAGTGCTATTGGGTGCAGAGATATATACTGGAGTTTCCCTTTGTCCTGAGAAAACAGATATTAATTTGAAATGTTCCTTCTACCTCTTTGCTGGAGAGATGGTACTAGTTATCAGAGCCCAATACTAATTATTTCCCTGCTGCTCAAGGTACATAAGAAAAAGGAGGGATAATCATGTTGTGCAGAGCTGCCTGATCTAATAGAACTGTTTGGGGGGTTTGGGGGATGGGGGGCATCAGATGAGTGGGTGGAGCTTGGGTTGTGAGCGGAGTCCAGTAGAGTCAACAAAGGCAAGCAAAGTGTGAAGGAAGAAAGGCGAAACCTCAGCAGATCAGCTGGTGTGCATGCTGGTATGGTAACAAATATCTTATTTTATAACACTAGAGTCAATATCTGGCCAGTAGAGGGCTCCATAATCCTTCCAACGCAAGAATGAAGAGACCTGCAATAAATAGGTCAGAAGGAAACGGATTTGGGAGAAAGGCTGCATGAATCCAGGTGAAACAACTGGGCACAGGAAGCTAAACTGGGCTGGTTGCAGGTAGTGGGGAGAGAACCTGTTGCTGATGGGGCAGGGTGGAGTGGGGAGGGAGCGGTTACCTTGGCACCAGGATATAAAGCAGTGACCTTCAGGCAAATGGAGATAAATCTACTGGGACCTTGTTAATCTCTACCTCTCTAGCCTGGGTTTCCCGCCAGGGGCTAAGTGGGGAACTGCATGATTTATCTGTAAATGATAGTAACTAAGCTGAGAATACTTGCAACTTCTGACTGCCTATAGATGTTCTCGTTTGCATTCTAATTAGATCCATTCTGATTAGAATGCTCCAGCATTACCTCACTGTCACATGTATTAAGCTCCCCACCGCCCCATTTCAAAATGGCCATGGGAGCACTTTGACTAAATCTTGTTGAATGAGGTCTTGTTAAAGCATCCCCATGGCCATTTTGAAATATGGAGGGGCTTAATATGTGTGACGGTGAGTCCTTTTAAAGTGGCTTTCCAGGAACCAATCTAATTCAAATGGCCCCGCCTACCCCCAAGCATGTATTTAGGCTCCGGGCAACCTTAGTAAAGGAAATCACAAAGGTGCAAGTGTTCTGAGGTGCCCAGCATGGTACAGAGCCTGAACGCCCCAGAGCCTGGGCCACCTGCAGCACTTGTCCTTCAGGGCAGTGTGCAGTCAGAGACCTACACACTTCTGCAACACAGCACCTGCAGCAGTAGCCTGCAGAGAAGTCAAGTACACTCCTGTGAAAAACATGCAACCCATGGGGAGCAGTGTCGGTATTCCAACACATTGTTTTTGCGTCTGGAGTGGGTAGGCATTTGAAGGCAAAGCCTGATTAGATCTTGGAAATCTCTGCTATTTATTGTTTTCCCTGTTCAATCCTTGAAGATGTGCTAGGCCAAAGACATGCCACTGTGACTTCCTAACTCATTCCACCAGTTCTCTCTCCCTTTACCTGCCCTGTTCCTCTCACTTACCTACCTCGGAGTTCAGAGCTGCAATGGTGCTCTTGGTTTCTAGCTTCCCCTTCCAGAATCTTGCCCTGTCTCCTACAACCATCCTCATCCCAATGTCCTTGTGCCTTGCAACCACATGACAGCCAACCTCTCTCCCACCTTTTATCTATATCAGTTTGTGTTTGTACACTGTACTCATCACCATGGTATCTGAGCTTCCAACTCCAGCAGTATTTATTTGCCTGTCTCACATACACACATCTTAAGCCTCCAGATGTTGACTCTTAAACTTGAGTGACTGGAAGCTGAGAACTAAGTAAAAACTGCCTCTATCCCTGCCACTGCTTTATACTTTTCTGATCTGTCTTAGTCCTAAACAGCAGAGCACCCTGAGGAGATTCCTGTGCAATTCCAAAATTAGGTTTTATGTGCCTACACTAGGACCTATGCCTGCAAGCCATCCAGTGTGTACACATCTTCCATCTGTGGGCTTATATATCATTATATAAAATTTCCCCTCCCTCCCCATTTATTGAAAATGTGGATGGGTAACAGTGGTAGATGCATGACGACTTGTCAGCTTTGTGTTCGTCTTTCCTAGTTGAACTATAACATGATTGCAGCAAGTTATGAGTGAGATTTGGTTCCAAGAGTTTTGCACGGTAGCTAATTTAACTGGGAATGTTGTACAAAGAAGAGATTAACCCTGGCACTATTGACAATGTTGGGATTTAAAGCAGTATCTCAGCATGTTAAGCACAAGAGATTAATGTGTTAATTTATCAGCACACTGTAGGACAGCATTTCCCACCCCCCTTCCTTATTTTTATAATTAGACCATTTTAACCACTATGAGGGGTCCTCTTCTTGCTTGGCAGTGCTACCAATTATTTTTACAGGAGGAATCTGCTTAAAAGGGCCTGTCTTTATTTTGCACACAAAAGAAAAAGCAACCATTCTCATGCTTTCTGCAAGATTCTTAAATGGAGCTCTGCATGTTCCACAGAGCAGCTGCAAAACCATATTGGTGCAGACTGTCAGCTTCATCTTTACAGGGATTTAAACTAAGAATGTCTGAAAAGGGTCCCGATAAGCTATAGTATTTTGCTGCTTCTCACAAGGAGAATAGATAGATATTTGTGATCTGTACAGATTTGCTTATGATTAGATGGTTCTTCAGTTCCAAAGCTTGCCTGTTCAGCATTTCATGGTCCAGAGGGTGTTCAAGACACATCTTGCAGTATGCCTGCATTGATTTAAAACCAGCAACCAGAGACAAGCCTGCATCAAGACGGAGTGGATGTTGCTTCTTATGGTTAATCATGAAGGTACAGCTTTATATTTCTGAAAGCACTTGACTACATGGATGTTTTTGTCTAAGCAGTAGAAACTGCTGCAAAGGAAGATTTGAAAACCGAGTTGTCTCCTCTTCTGCCTGCTTCACCAAGTTTGGAGCTTATCATTTACTTGTATCCTAGGGACACAGTCCTGTTCTCTGTCCTGCATCAGCTACCACTGCTGTTTCTGCTACTTTGTCATCTTGGGAGTGCAGCTTTGAAGACTCCTTTAGCAGCATTTTGGACTGAAATATCAAGCCATTCAGTACCCTATAGCCCTGTTTTTAGGCTCTGGGAAGCTTTGCCTGCTGTCTAAGGTTTGGATTGTGAATAAGGTTTATTGAGGAAGCAATGCAAGTCTCCATAGCTTGCACGGAACATAACTTGAAGAGTCGAAATGGTGAAGACAGACTTATGAGCAAACAGAGCACCACTACCCCAAATGTAGTGAATGCAGCCCGGGCAAAATTCCGGACAGTGGCTATTATTGCTCGCAGTTTGGGAACATTTACCCCTCAGCACCATATCTCTTTAAAAGAATCCACTGCAAAGCAGACTGGCATGAAATATAGGTATGGGTACAATATTCATTGTTCATAATGTTTCAGTGTCATCCCTCTCTTCCTTGGAGGGATGCTGTTTATAAAGAACTCCCTTTTTCAAAATAAAAATAAAAATACCCCAAACATATTTTTTTTAAAGAAATGATAAATATGTTGCCTTAAAAACACTAAGGAGTTAATCCTACCAGAAATCTAGAGATATTTAGGTTTATTTGAGAACTGGTATTTTTGTGAGCATATTGTGCATTTGTGATTTTATACATTTTGAAAAATATATATTTATATTTATGATATCAAACATATACATGAACTTGCACCATTATACGTGTAGAGTCTTTAAAAAGTGTTTTGTTATAGTGCTTATTAGTATGTATATTTAGAAAGACTGAATTAACAAACTATATTCAAAATTAAGTACTGAAAAAGTTAATTTCACAGAATGTTGGGAGGAAGCATCTGTTTCTTTTTAGTAGTAGTATTTGAATGATCACCTGAAGACTTTTCCTCACTTAGGAAGTCAGATGAAATGAGGGTGGGGGGGACAACTTATTTTTAAGTGAAATGCAAATAAAATCACAAGCACGTTCCTAGATGTTCCTTGTAAAATTGAAATGTACAAGAATGAAATGAATGACTGTGGCTTTTACTCTTGCTCAAATATTGAGTCTGCTGTATTTGGAAATGTGCCCCGTGACAGCTGATACAGGACTTGAGAGTTACTTTCATTTGAAAAAATAAGTATATTTATAATTGAATGTGTATGCTTTTGCTTTCTTATCAGTATGTCTATTCTGCCAGGCTTTGATCCTGTCTGTTCAGTATTGCAATGACTTGACTCGTGGAAAGGAAATGATACAGTGTACAGGTTCTGTCCATCTTGTCCAACTGTAATCAACAAAGCTTTTGTGCAAAAATATAGTATGGCTGGCACAATGAGTTTTCACCTTTGGGGAACAAATGAAAGTATGATGTGTTTGTGGTAACATTTAATGATAAAAGGGACTGAATTAAGACCAAATTATTTTCTCATTTTAAGCTGGTGTAAATCTAGGTTGACTTTTCAAAGCTACTTACATTTGTGTATTTGTGTTTGTGGACAGAACTGAACTTAAATAAGGCTTGTGCAGTTTTGCTAGAAATGGCACAGGAGGGGGCTTGGGATTTATAGGGCTCCATATGAAGGGCTATATGGAAACTTCAAAATGCAGTCAGTCAGATGCAACTTGTTATTAAGTAGTTTAGAATTGCTTAAAAAATACTGCCCAGTATCTACAGAGCACCTGGCTGAGTCAGAAAAACCCCACTAGTTCTAAATAATTTATCTTTGTGACTAGTTAGTTGAAAGCCAACTTTCAGAAAGACCATTGGATATTATCACAGGTCTTTTTCTATATACGTGAGCCTTAAATATGCAGGCAATACAAACAATCATTCTGTAAATAACATTGCGGAGTCAGAAACATACTGATTAATTTCTACTGTGGCAAATTCCCACATGTACTTCCCTCTAGGAGAATGATATCACAGTGTGGCTGGTCAGGCTATTGCTGGTTGTGCTTCATTTAAGAGAAGGCTGGGTAACCAGGGCTTACTAGAGCTAGCAGTTGCTGGATTGTGGTCATTCTGCTGTCTGAAACTAGGGACTGACTTTAGGTACTTCTTATCATGTACACAAACCTCCTGTTGACCACAGTGGAGATAACAGGCAAGTAATGATCTGGCATCTCACAAGCAAAACTGAAACAAACAAACAAACAAACAAAAATACACCTGTCTTCAATACAATGCATCCTTTTATAACTGTTGGCTCAGTATGCAAAGTAAGAGGCGTAAGCACCGGCTCATGGAACCAACACAGTTAAGAGCTAAGTACAGACAGTCAAAAAGCTCGAGAGTGAATCAATTCAGTCTTTGCGGTTAATCTAAACTGCACAGATTAAATTGAAACAGAAGTAAACAGACATTTATCTTTGACTCAGAAAATGCAGCCACATGCCTGCAGTGGCTCAGGCCAGAAGCCAGGAAGCACTGGAGCATGGCTCTCTGGCTGTGTGCTCACTTCCTCTTCCTGCTGCCCCCGAAGTCTCTGGGATTTGCAGTCCAGAATTACAGCAGCAGGACTCTGCAGGGTTGCTCATCACTTCCTCTTCACACTTCCAGGTGCCTCTAGGACTTGTAGTCCACAGTTGCAGCCAGCAATAAGTTTGAGCAGGGGCCTCCCTGGCCCCAGACCCAAGCTGGGATTTGCCTGGGGGGAGGGGCAATCCCTCCCCCCATACTCTGCAGACCTGATTGCATCCCCAGCTGGGCTTGCCCCCCCCATCCCCTTGTCAGCCAGTCCTCACTGCTCCAGCTAGGGAGCAGAGGGGCAGGGCCAGCACTGCTCTCTGGAGCAGATAGCACAGCCTAGCCCAGGGCTGCAAAGCTTGCTGGGATGCTGGGGGACTGTGATTTAACTTGAACCAGGAAGGGATCTGAGACAGAAGTTTCATTAACTGGTTTGACCAAAATCAGTTGAGTCTGATAGTAAATTCAACCATATTTATCTTAAGCCAGTTTCAGCCATTTTGAAACCAGTTTATGTGCATGAGCTTCTGTTCTGTTACAAGTTTAAACCAGTTTCTGACCAGTTACACCTTAAACCAGTTTACGTGTACCTTCTGTCTCTAGCCTGGAGTCTGCTGTTCCTGCATTCTGGCCCAAGCAGTACCAATATTTTTACTATGTGGCCTTTGCCAAATCACTTTACCTCCCTGCCTTAGTTTCCCTCATACATACATACTTATAAAGCAAGTCTGTTTGTAGATTCCAGTGACCATAGAACATTTAAAAAAATCAACTTCCTATAAGAACTGTAAGTGCTGGATTTAGCAGTTGTTTTTGCTGGGTTTTCTGAACACTCATTTCTTATGCATCTGTAGCATACAAATGATGATTTCATCACTCTTCCACCCCACACAAGCACCCACACAGCCTCAGAAAGAAGGCCCCTTGGGAGATATTTATGTTTTAGATTTCTAGATAGAATTCTGATACTTGAGGCTGAATTCTACAGTGTTCTGGCACAGCTGCCAATGACTTCCATACCAGTTTTGACTGTATAATGTCTAAACAAGGACTGAAGGATTTGAGCCCCCCTTGCGAACATCAAGCTGGTTATCCTTATCATTAAATCCTTGTTTATAGTCCAAAATACAACCATAATGGAAACCATAAGAAACTCATCTTCTTGATGAGAAGGAAAGGAACAAAATTTGGAGAAAGGTATGATCAAGTTGTTAGGAATGATTTTTGACATTGGTGAATAGACACAATGATTACTCTCAACCTGAGAAGACACATCTGGATGATAATGGAGTTCATATATAATGCACACGGACTCCTCCACATTATTATAAAAAGTAGAGTGTGTTCCACCTCCCACTGGAACCACAATGAGTGGTTCCATTGAGTTTAATGGGAATGGTGCCTGGTTCTTAATTCCCTGGTACTCAAGGTTAAAGCTTCTTGTTCTCCCCAGTTTATTCCTACGTCAGTTGTGTCAGTGCTGACAAGACTTAAATGTTGTTTAAAATTACATGTTAGTTAAGAGGCCTCTTGCTTTTTTATTAAAAATAACTACACCACCCCTTTTTCCTTTAACCCTATACAGAAACTAGGTAACTTTAAAGATCTAGCTGGCAGGGTTCATAGATGCTAGGGTCAGAAGGGACCTCAACAGATCATCAAGTCTGACCCCCTGCCTGGGCAGAAAAGAGTGCTGGGGTCTGCTGATGCATAATAAAGTGCAGTTAGCTTTGCTGATGATGTCATCACACTGACGACTCATGTCCATCTTGGAGTTCACTGTGACTCCGAGATCCCTTTCTGCTTCTGTGCTGGTGAGAGGATCACTTCCCAGCCAGTAGGTGTGCTGGATATTTTGGCGCCCTAGGTGCAGCACTCTGTGTTATACTGCATCCTATTGTGTTCTGCCCACTTTTCCAAGCTGTCCAGGTCTGCCTGCAATCATTCCCTACCCTCCGCAGCGTGCACTTCAGCCTACAATTTAGTATCATCCGTAAACTTGGACAGTGTACACTTCACACCCACATTCAAGTCACTGATGGAAACATTGAAGAGTACACGTCCAAGGACCGAGCCCTGAAGGTTGTCATACATATTTCATAGTATCATTTTTCAATACTCCAATAACCAGAGTGCTTTGCCTCCTACGACTTCTAAGCAGTTTTTGATTTTAGGCAGCTGAAGAGAATGATCCTGTCAGTGGATTATGTAAAAGAGAGAGACTGAGATTATTTGTGTGACAGAGAGGTGGGGGTGGGAGAGGAGCCCGCTTCTTATCAAATGACATGTTTTTGAATCCCTTCCAGATCAAAGATGAGCTCAGAATTTAAAATGTAAAATTTCTTCAAAATGAAGTCACTCTGGGATCTTTTAAAGCATTAGGATCCAGTGGTGGTACAGTACCAGTAAAGTTCATTATAGTGTTACCTCTGGCATCACTAGAAGCACAAATGGAGCTGTCATTTTTGCCCATTGAAGATGTTATTTCGTTTCTGTTTTAAATGGGATGGAGGCATCAGGGTGAAATCAAAGAGACCGAAAGCAAATGGTAGGTGGAAGTCAATGCTAAAGGTGGCCAGCTGTTGTCTCCCAGTTTCATTGTATGGGAACTATAATGGAAATCAGGCTGCACATGCACTCAGTTCCTGTATGGATGCCCCATTTGCTGACTGCCCGTATAGATGGAACCTGGTTTGAACTAATGCTGTTCAGACAGAGCGTTCTTGAAAACTATTGGCTCTTTTTCTTTTATATTTAAATACTGTTATAACCAGTTAAATTTACCTAGTTATTTGATTGCATTCTGTGTGAGAAATGGCCTGACAAACAATTGAAAAATGCCTTGCTCTTTTAGTCCCAGAAATGCTTTAGCCCACTTATGCTGGAGAATCTGTCCATCTGCTTAGCTAATGTTCTTGGGAACTCAGCAAGTTTTTTTCCTTGAAAACTATTTTAGTTGTGATGCTTGGCTTGGAAAATTGCAATCTGGTGCATCATTTTTCAATTTTTTTAAGTGAATAAAGCATTTCTGCATCCATCCATCCACAACATATGAGAAAAAAGGAAGGCTTTTGAAAAGGCTGTAGCTTGGCTGCCTTTCCTATTTCCCCCCACAACTCCTAACTCCCTTTTTATTTCAATATTGGCTCTATCCAAATTTAAGCAGAACACAAACTAGTGTAGGACCTTTGACTGTATTTTGAAACTGTTCAAAATATGCTGTTACAGTTTAAAGAAACCTCTTCAAACAGAGACTTCAACCAGCTTTTTGACACTCTCACACATAGTCCTATCTTTACATAAAAAGAGAAACTAAATCATTGATATTGTGTCAGTCTGTCATTCTTTTCTTTAGAGCCTCTGTTCAGCTCCCTGCAAGCCTTATCATTGCCTGGGATGCCTGGCATAAGAGCTCAACTGTGTGATTTTTTTTTTTGATCTTAAGCTCTAATTCTATAGCATCACCATTCAGTGTGCTGCCGGTTTAGGGTCTGTCAGCATTTCTAAAATAGCCCTTTATTTTCACAGCTTCAGAGCTTAAAGCTCCAGCTGAAACTTGACGTAAAGGGCCAGATTTATAAAACAAACTTTCCTTTTTTGTGTCCAGAAATAACTGACAGTGTTAGCTTAACAGCTGGCTCAAATGAGGTCATATAGACAATTTCTTGCCTGTTCCCACAAACTGGTTGCTACTAATTTTTTTTTTATTATTATTATTTATTTACCTCTCCCCAGTGCTCCAATTCCTGTACTAGATCCTAAATCAGGGATGGGCAATTATTCTGGGCGGAGGGCTGCTTACTGAGTTTTGGCGAGCCATTGAAGGTCACATGACAGGTAGCCAGGGACAGATAAATATTAATTTTCTAATTTTTTTAGGGGCCCCGTGGGCCAAATAGAATCGCCTTGTGGGCCACATCCAGCCTGCGGGCCACATTTTGCCCACCCCTGTCCTAAATGGACAATGGAACAACTGAAACAAGGGTGCATGGGTAGAGTAGGAAGGGTGGGCTAAGACAGAATACCAGACTGGAACTCCAAAGATGCAGCTTCAGTTCACAGCTCTGCCACAGACTTTCTCTGTAACCCTGGGCAAGTCATTTAATCTGCCTAGTGATGACTGTAAAATGGGTAGAATTCCCTCCTTATCTCATAAGAGTATTGTGAGAATGAAACCAATGACTGATTATGAGTCAATCAGATGCACTGTTAAGGACAGCAGTATAAATAAGTATATAAGTAGGAGATAATCCAAACAGCATGAGGAACCCATCTCCTCTTAGCTTCACACACCTGATCACTACTCCAGAGCCATACTACCTTACAGTCACTTGTTATTAATGTGTTTCTTGCTCTTCTCCCTGAACAGTTTCCTTCCATGTTACATTTAGCTTTGCCTTAGGCTCACCAGACTAATCTTCCTGTTTCTCCAACCTCCAGTAAAATTCCCTTAAAAGCTCAGATTTGGGGGTTTTAGTTACCTTCTACTGATCAGAAGGTCTAGGAAAGTGCTGCACCTTACGTTACTGCCTGAGGCAGTGATACTTGAGTGTGTCCCAGTACGTGACATCTGCTGCAGTCTGTCTTTATTGTTTCCTTGGAACTTCTTATCAGGATTAGAAGATTTAGAAGAAAAGTAATAGGAAGCCTTGGGAAATCTTTAAAGAGCAAATAATAATTAAAATACCTGCAGTGAAGACTGCCAGTGTGTTTCATGACTCTTTAATAAGGGCTACATAGGAACCTAACCGGGTTATTCCTAACCACCAGGAGAAAATAACAGTTATTTTATTTAGCATGCTTCTAGTAAGTAGGGACTGCATAATGCAACAGAGCTGTAGAAAAAATCCAAAACATTTCACTAGAGCTCTGATCTACAGATCCCTTCCTAAATGCTGGTATTTCAAACACCTTATTAATTTGGCTATAAAAGCATCCAGAGACTGAGTTCAACAGTCAGTGATAGCAAATGCTTTTCTTACCTGAATCCTACTAAACACAATGTCAGTAGTAGAATAAAAAATCTATACAATGGTATTTTAATAGATTTTTCAGTTTATTCAGAAAGAAGGAATACGACTTTGTACTATTAATCATGATCACATGGCTCACTTTCAAAGATTTATAAAGATTCTGCTAGCATTTCTCTTTAGCAAAGTTTGAGACTGTTTCACAGGGAGCTAGGGGGAAGTTACCATTTTTGCCTGATTTGGCCCCAGAAAGCAGTCTACAGTGATGACCACACAGGAGTGTATGGTTGCAGACCGCTTTAAAGGGCTCAGCCCCATGAAAATCTGAACCCTTGTTGCATGAGGGTTCAGATAAACACACTCCAAAACAGAGCACGTTCTGTAACTTGTGTCTGCAGAGTTCCCAACCTGTCACTGTTTTCAGAATAGGAGGAGGGAAAGGGAGCGGAGGGAATTTGGTTTGGGGTGTTCTCAGCTGTTGCTGGAGGGTAGGACAGGTGGATTGGAGTCCCCCTGTCTCCCAAGGTGGGGGGCACTGGTCCACATACCCCATCCTCCAGCGCTGGCTGGGGAACCCCAAGAATGAGCTTCCTCTGCTGCCTTTCCCCCCTCCCATTCTGAAAACAGCATAGGGGCTGGGAGTGGGGAATGGTGTTGCTAGAAGGGGGGAATGGTGTTGCTATGGAGACCAGGCTTCAGGCTTGCAGCAAGCAGCCAGAATCCCCAAATCCTGGCCCCAGCAGTGAACTTCTGTTGGGTCCAGAGGATCATTGCAATTCATAGTGCTTCCTGCAAAGTACTGTGAATTGCAATGGGGAGCTGCTCTTCTGTTTGTACCCAGGAACTGCCCTTTGTGTCTGTTGATGAAGCTGAACATTCACAAAATCTTCTGTACATTATAGAGCAAATCCTGCTCTCCCTAGAGACACAAAAATGGCTGCCGTGGTTTGTGCAGAGGGGTATGTGCTTCAGCACAAAATATCTGTGCTCAGGTTCTGGATTAAAGAAAGAGGAGACGGAACAGTCAGTGAGTATACATGTCAGTGTTACATTTAGATTACCCTAATCAGGGTTAGGTCGATCTAAATGTCCACTTTTGCAGGCATTACT
>NW_005841858.1:2337905-2345871 GCF_000455745.1 Alligator sinensis
GCATTCCTGAGGATTAAATTGTCCAAAAAATGGCATGCCCAATCTTCTTACCTCAGGCTGCCCACGCTTCTCCTGGCAGCAGCAAGCTTAAAGTCAGCATCCTTAACCTAGACCAGGTGCAGTGAACATATGTATATACCCAGAGAAAGGATTTAACTCCTTTTGACTACCTTTTTTTCCTCTGCCATCACATCTAAGTACATGGCTATCTGAACAGTGAATTACTGTACATGCTGCAGTGACTATATGCTAGTGGTGGGTTAAGGCAGTGGTTCTCAATGCTTTGCACCTTATGTCCTGCCAACCATTTTGTCAAAAAACCCTGCTCCCACCATGATTAAAAAAACCCAAACAAACCACAAAATTGCACTGTTCGAGATACCTGTTGATTTATCTATTTGAAGTGCAAACAACTGATTTTTTTCAACCGGGCAATGAGTTGAAATCCCACCTACACAACCTTTGAGTCCCACAAGTGAGACACGTCCCACTGGTTGAGAAACCCTAGGTTAAGGAACAAGGCCTCAAACAAAAGTCTGTCTCAGCCTTCTCCATTTTCCCTTTGGGGGCCTCCTTACATACAGCAAACCTAGCACTTGCTTATCATCCTGTGATCTCGCAAACTAAGTGCATCATTGGGTTGAGACAGTGGTCAGAGGTAGGACAAAGCTTCTATAAAGAGCTCAAGGAAAGTCATTTGTACTCTCCTGTCTGTGCTAATGATATACAGTGCCTCAGCATGGAGTTAGGGGGTATTGAGTTGCTGGAGGTGCTGATTATTGAGTAATATGTAAAATGGAGGTCCTGACCACTTGTGATATTTAATGTTCCCAAGGCACTTACTGTGTCAGCAGTGGTGTTTAAATCTGTTGTCCTGGCCAAATTCCAATGTGGATAATTACATTCTGCCCACTTACTTTCCATCTGCAGTTTTAAGTGGATAAAGCATTTTTTTTTGCTGCTTGCCCTACATTGTTGGGTAGTGTTGCTGTACAGTATTAAACAGATGCTAATGTATTTCACCCCAGTGGTAAGTGCATTTGACTGGTGAATAAAGTGATCTATTTCTGTTTAAATCAGGAAAGTACTTTATCTATCTAGGTTCATAAAAACAAGACCAGACAAGTCCAGAATGCTCAAAACATAAATGTATGTATGGAGTACACATAATACAATTTGCTACATAAATAGATACCATCAGAAAAGTATATTTATACATTTAATTTATTAATACAGTTATTACAAACCTTTATAATCCTGAGACTCTTAGCCCCAAAATGTGAGTGGGGAAGGTAAAGCATTGCTGTGTGTCTGGAAGGTCAATATTGCTGAAGGGCTATGGTAGAAAAATGAGTTGCAAAGCCAGACTCCTTGAAAATGCTCTAGCAGAAGTTCCTTTCTCTTTGGAGTATGAGACCCCTTTTGTTTGAGCACCACTGATTATTGATTTGTGTCCACATGGGACAAGAAGAGTGGCCATCTCTCAGGTAACTAGGTCCTAAACCATGACACCAATGCCTTGTGTTACACTTAAAGTAGAAACAGACATCACCTTTTTGCCACCATAAAAACTTTTATGGAATTGTTATGCTTTTATTAAAATGCAATTTTATGTAGGTGGATTATATTATGTTAAGTGAGCACTAATACTGTATTTTAAAAAAAATATATTACTTGGTAGTCAGACTCTAAGAAATATGCATGTATGTACAGCAGCATTATAAGTAAGATTCATATGTAAGTCATAGTAAAATATCAGCTGATTCCATCAGTATATATGCACCATTCTGAATACATCTCTTGGGGCTGCAAAATTGGTTTGGAAATAAGCAGTTAAGCTCTCATGAGATTTCTCATAAAGCTTGCTTTTAGAAAGGTGGAAATGTTAAGAGAAAAGGCATTAGGATTCATACCTTCTATTTTCACATTATGTTATAACAATTGGTGGCAATAACTACTAGGGGTGTGCAAATCTGGCAGTATTCAATTCAGATTCGGCCCAATTTGGGAGACAGTGATTCGATTTGCTGATTCAGATCACTGTTCCAATTTGATTCAGCCAAATCTGAATCTGAAGATTCGATTCTGATTTGGAGAATCCACAATTCAGCCATAGACACAGCTTTATATGTTTTTTCTATGTACCTCAAGGTACCAAGCATGACTCGTGAACGCTGAGATGGTGGGGTGGATGGAGTGTCCCACGGGAGTGAGGGGGACAGCCCCTCCTCCTCCTCTGCAGCCCCCTGGCTTGGCGATTGGCCACAGAGGGACCCTGGGTGCCCCCCCCGACCCAGGAGGCACCAGTTGCTGAGCTGGGATATGGGGTGGTCCCCCACATGCTCCACAGCAGACCTGGCAGTACTTCTGGTCCACTTCCGGGTCTGCCACCAAGCATGCGAGGGACTCCTCTGTGCTCCCATGGGATGCTCCATCCACCGCACCATCTCAGTGTTCACAAGCTGTGCCCAGTACCTTGAAGTACATAGAAAAAAATATAAAGCTGTGTCTATGGCCAAATCATCAAATCTCTCTGAATCGAATCGGAGGCTTCCAATTCAAGTCAGAGAGATTAATGGGTCTCCTGATTCAATTCAGATTCAGCCACCAAATTGGGCTGAATCTTCTACAAATTAAATCAGCAACCAAAGCTTTGCACAGCCCTAATAACTATCATGTAAATTCAAAGATTCATATAGCATATACCAGGGGTAACATATTCATATAGCATATATACATGCCATTAGTAGCACAGTCAACCTCTGTGTGTGGCACATAGCACAGGGGTTCCCAAAGTTTTTATGCCGCGGCCCAGCAAACTGCAGCCTGGAAGTGGCTATGGCCCAGCAAACCGCAGCCCAGCAGTCACAGCCAACCATGGCAAGAATTTCCAGCTGGAAGACAGGTAAGGATACCCCCACCCCCCAGGTGGTGGGGGGGTGGGTCAAACCCTGAGCTGCCACGGGCCCTGAGGAAGGAGCTGTGGCCTCTCTGCCTGGCTCTGGGAGGCCATGTTTTACCAGTCCTCAGTCACTTCTGGTCTGGCAGCTGACCATGCTGTGGACCAGCAGCCAACCTGCCACAGCCCAGCACCAGGCCATGGCCCAGGGATTGCGAACCCCTGACATAGCAGATTGGGGTGGAAGCAGGCAGCAGCACAGTGGCAGATGGGGGTAGGGAGCAGAAAACCGAGCAGCAGCTTGGGCGGGAAGCAGAAAGCAGTGGTGATCAGGCCAGGAAAGAAGATTAAAGTGGTACCTCATAGAGGGTACAGGGCTTAATTTGTGGCATGCCTGCCAGAAAGGTTGGCCTCCAATAGTGGATGTGTTTATACACACCATTTTGAATATTTTTTACCAGCTCTTGTACAAATGATTTAACTATTTTCACACTATCCAATCTCAGAATCTTTGCTGAGTATTCTCTCTCTCTCCCTACCTGCCGAAAAACTGGGTTGTTCTTATTGTTTACGCTCTAATCCTAGCTATGTTGGTGTAAATCCAGAGGAATTACAGTAAAGATTGAAAATGGCCACAGAATTGGAATAGGGCAGAATATCTGTACTCAAATAGGATGGAGGAAGGAGATTTTTTTTAATTCAATTTCGGTTTAATGAAATATGGATGTTTTGCACTGCTGTAACATTTGTGTTTGAGAAGACAACTCCCTCTAACTTCCACTGCTCAAAAGTAATGCAGTTGTCACTAACTGTCTTAATAAGAACTACTGATACCATATTACAGTTCATAGTACTCAAGTGGCCTAATCTGGATTTCCTTTGTACCAGTAATTCTCCTTAATATTTAATGTTCCTGGGCCTCTTGGGTATGGCTACATTAGCTCCATGTAGCTCCTGAGGCTGCTGTTTAGAAGAAAGCCATACCCACACACCTATTCTGCATGCCTCAAAGGTGTTAACAAGTGTTTGCAGGATCAAGCTCAAGTTTAGAGCTTAACCTTTTGTTGATCTAAAGCTAGGGTATTTAAATCCTGGCCCATGGGTCAGATCTGGTCCACAGAGCCATGGCATCTGGCCTGCAGGGCTCCCCATGGGTCAGGAGATCTGGCAGCAGGGGAGCAGTGGCAATTAATAGTGCCAGTCTCCTGTGTTGTCAAATCTCCAAGCCCTGCACAGCCAGATTGGGGCCAGACCAAGCCCCCGTCCCTCTATGTGACCAGGTTGGGGTTGGGTCATGCCCCCTCCCCAGGTGCAGCTGGATGGGGCCTCAGCTGCCTCCTGCTCCCCTGCATACAGCTGGATCAGGCACCACCCATCAGTTCTGTGGGGCAAGAAATTTGAGCACCACTGATCTAAAGCTAGTTCACCTCTGAGGTGAACTAACTTTAGATCAGGTCATTTTGAGAGTGACCTAAGCCCTGTGAATGCTTGCATGCTGTGACATTTAGATCAACCTAACCTTGGTTTGGTTGATCTGAATGTAATGTGCAGATGAGGTAGTGAGGGTGCTCTGGAGAAAGCAGGTAGGACAGAGGGTGCTCTGGAGGAAGCAGGTAGAACAACAGTCCTGAGGTCAGCAGTGGAGTGTCTCTCTGCCAGGCACATGCAATGAAAATGCTTCTTATTTTGTGTTTCATCAATAAAGCTTTAAAAATGGACAGGAATCAAGGTGGTCTGTATGTAGCTAAAAAGGGTGACCAGAGGACAACTGTTTTGTGGCAGCTGCTGAGATTTCAGACTGTTTTCATTCAATATACTCATGAAAGCATATGCATATATATATATATATATATATGTGTGTGTGTGTGTGTGTGTGTGTGTGTGTGTGTGTGTGTGTAGCCTGGTGGGTAGAGCACCCGCATGGAACATGAGCAGGGACCTTCTGAAATTGCAATTTCATGGATTGCACAGAAACCAAAAATCTGGCATTGCCCAGGCAATGTCCGCAAAATCAAAAAAAGGAAGCCAGGAGTACTCATAGCCTGCTGGGGGTGAAAGGGAGTGCAGGGGCTTCCTATATGAAGAACAGCCCAAGACTGCTGCTGCCCCCTCCCCTTACTATTGATTGCCTGAAAGGGCTACTTTTCAAGTATCCCTGCCCCTCTCCACCCTTACAGCCAATCAGACATGAAAGGTGTGGCCACCAGGGCCCCTCAGCCAAGCAGAGCCATGGGAGGGCCTGTTGTGATCAGCCCATGAATATGGCAGCCAACCCCACAATCTCCCTGTGAAATCAGCCAGCCACCTCCTTAAGTTAGGTAGACTTCTAAACATGAGTTTTGGATTTGAGTCCCATCTCTGCCTGACAGAGCAGTTCTTTATCTCAGATTGCCCCAAATCTGGCAGATTAGCAATGCCAGTCTCTTTCATGCTTTCTTCCCTTTCCCGTCTTCACCCCCATATTGCCAGGCTAATTTTTGTTTCCAACAAAAGTTTCAGTTTTGACACAACTGGATATTTCATCAAAATGAAATCTGGTTAAAATGTTCCAGCCAGTTCTTACAGTTAAATCTTTGCTCTCTTCTTGAAGTTCAAGAAACAAAGCAGGCATCTGCCTCTCAGGAAGTTCTCTTAAGTATCAAATTATGATCCAATAGTCATCTTGTGTCCACTGTACAGTTTGTGATAGACTGCACATTATTTTAGCAGTGTTCTAATATTCAGCATGAAAATGTTTTCAGTTCATTAGGCTCATTGAATACACCTGTCAAACCAGCTTAATTATATATTTTCAGGATAGGTTCCAATTTGGGGAGAAATAAATCACAGTACTGAGTGGCATGGATTAGTGAATATATTATCAGACACAGGGATGGCTATATTAGTACGTATGTTTGTAAAATGATTCCTCTATTTCATATACTTTTGAAAGAAGCCTACTCTAATTACCTCTCTTCTAGTTACCTGGATCCAGTACAGCATGGCATACAAACTGCCTCTCTCTTCAAATGAAGCACAACTATCCCCAGAGTGTCATGGAAGACTTACAGTGATAATCTGTCTTCAGAAATTGGAAGGCAGCACTAGCTGACTGTAAGAAAACTTACCAGTCCCTTTTACTTGCCAGCAATTTAGTAATTCCTCTGTGGACATATTTAGTGCTGTAGGAAGCACTGCTACTGACAAGGGAATTTTACTGTATATGTAAAAAAACACAGAACATTTTATGCCCCTGAAATGGCTTCCAAAGACTTAGCTCATCTGGCTTTATCTTTCTGACAGGAAAACCACTGAGGTTCACCACTAATCATAACATTTAAGGATTTAGTACTTACTTAGCATGAGGAACTTCAGTAAAGGACACCTACACAGCTAGAAGCTTTAATCTTCATGACTGCACTAAGGAGCACAGAGGACAAGGATCAGTGATGTGCTGATAGAAGCGTGTAAGACAAAATTTACAAGAGGGACATAGGCGCCTAAAAACTGCTTTAAATGCCTGATGTTGAACTTTTAGATGATACTGAAGCTCTCTAGTCCCTCGCTTAATTCTGTCAGTATCTAAGCTGTTTTCCTGGCATCTTAGTTTTTGCTAGTGAGGTCTTACAGAAGCCCATGTTTTGGTGGCTGTGCATACACACAATCACCTAGGTCCCAATAGAACCAAACTGTTCAGCAGTGAATTTATGCTGAAGTTGTGTTTGGTCACACACAAAATAGGTATTCCCCAACGTTGGCTCAGAGGCACTTTTCCTGCTTTGCCAGTGCTTCGAGTTTGATGTTGTTCCAAAAAAGCCACTGGGCCTCCTTATCTCGAGAGTTTTGGGTTGCAGTTGTGATAAAGTTGCCTGCCACATGTTTTATTAGACCTTAAAAAAACAAACTTAGGAGGTGTTTAGTCCAGTCCAGGAGACTCTCTGGGTCAAAATCCGTGGTGAACAGGGCACAGAGGACACAATGGTGGGAGTCTACTGCAGACCTCCTAGCCAGGGTCAAGAGCTTGACCAGGAATTTGCCAGGGAACTAGCTCCGGCTGCACGCTCCCAGTGCATGGTTGTCATGGGAGATTTCAACTACCCTGACATCTCATGGTAAGAGCACTCAGCCACATCCAAATGGTCACAAAGCTTCCTCATATGCATGGATGATCTATATCTGACTCAAGAAATCTATGGACCGACGAGAGACAAAACTCTGCTTGACCTGGTATTGGCAACTGGGGATAACTTCATCAGCAACCTAACGATTGAAGGGAAGTTGGGAGACAGAGACCATGAACTGATCACCTTCACCATCCACTGTAAAGCAGGCAAGTCAGTCAGCAAAGCAGAAGTCCTCAACTGCAGGAAAGCTGACTCTGACAAGGTCAGGAGGCTTGTTAGTGAGGCCCTAAGGGACCATGACCCAAAAGGGAGGGGAGTTCAAGAAGAGTGGTTGCTCCTTAAGGGAGCGATCCTGGAAACTCAAGCAATGTCTATCCTGTCTCGGAGGAAAGGCAGCAAAAGGGCACAGCAGCCCTCTTGGTGCCGCAGGGAACCTAGTGGACCTCCTGCATCTATAAAGAAAGACCTATAAAGGATGGAAGGCTGGATCCACCCCAAAGGACTACTCTGCATGTCCAGACCTGTAGGGAGCGAAACAGGAAAGCCAAGGCTGCAACTGAACTCCACCTGGCTACACGTATCAAGGACAATAAAAAGTCCTTTTTTAGATATGTGGGGAGCCGGAGGAAAAGCAGGGGTAACATTGGACCCCAGCTAAGCCATATTGGTCAACTGACAACCGACGCCCAGGAAAAAGCCAACCTGCTTAACGGGAAATTTTGTGTCAGTTTTTCACCAGCCCCCAGGGACGGCCCTGCTCAATATGGTACACGATGGCCAGGGCGAGGGAGAACTGTTACCCTTCATCAGTGTTGACCATGTGAAGGAACACCTTGAGAGGCTGGACACCTTCAAGTCAGCTGGCCCAGACAGCTTACACCTCAGGGTATTTCATAGATTCATAGATGTTAGGGTCGGAAGGGACCTCAATAGATCATCGAGTCCGACCCCCTGCATAAGCAGG
>NW_005841858.1:2346619-2362949 GCF_000455745.1 Alligator sinensis
ATTGAAGAGTATCGGTCCAAGGACCGAGCCCTGCAGGACCCCACTGCCCACACCCTTCCAGGTCGATACCGACCCCTCCACCACGACTCTCTGGGTGCGGCCCTCCAGCCAATTCGCCACCCACCGGACTGTGTAGTCATCCAAGTCACAGCCTCTTAACTTGTTCACCAGTATGGGGTGGGATACCGTATCGAAGGCTATTTAAAGAGTTGGCAAGCATCATAGCTCTGCCACTGGCACGGATCTTCAAGAACGGTGCTCAGGCAAAGTGCCCAAAGATTGGAAGAAGGTCACTGTGGTGCCTATCTTCAAGAAAGGGAGGAAAGTAGATCTGGGGAACTACAGGTCCATCAGCCTCACCTCTATCCCAGGGAAGATCTTGGAGAAAATCAAAGAGATCATTCTTGACAAAGTGGCTGAAGGCAATTTCCTGAGGGATAGCCAGCATGGGTTTTTTGCGGGTAGGTCTTGCCTGACCAATCTCATCTCCTTCTATAACCAGGTGACATATCACCTGGACAAGGGAGAAGAGATTGACGTCAGATATCTCGAATTTAAAAAAGCTTTCGATCTGGTATCCCATGATCGTCTTATAGAAAAACTGACCAACTGTGGCCTCAGCTACATCACAGTCTGCTGGCTGGGGATTTGGCTTTGAGGTGGGACCCAAAGAGTGGTAGTTGAGAGAAGTCAATCATTGTGGTGTGCCATGACCAATGGGGTTCCCCAAGGCTCTGTACTTGGGCCTATTGTTTTCAACATCTTCATTAATGATGTGGACATTGGTGTCAGAAGAGGACTGGGCAAGTTTGCTGATGACACCAAACTTTGGGATAAAGTGTCCACATCCAAGGACAGGATGGTAATCCAAGCCAACCTTAACAGGCTCAGAAAATGGGTGGACGAAAACCTGATGGCCTCCAACACTGAAAAATGCATCCACCTTGGGAAGAAAAACCCACAGCATGCTTATAGACTTGACAGTGCTACGCTTGCTAGCACCATGGCCAAAAGGGACTTGGGGGTCATGATTGACCACAAGATAAATATGAGCTACTAATATGATTTTGCAGCCGGCAAAGCAAGCAAAACTCTGGCTTGCATCCATAGATACTTCTCTAGCAAATCCCAGGATTTCATCCTCCCACTGTACTCGGCCTTGGTGAGGCTACAGTTGGAGTACTGTATCCCGTTCTGTGCTCCACAATTTAAAAAGGATATGGAGAACCTTGAGAGAGTCCAGAGGAGAGCCATGTGCATGATCAGGGGGCAGGAAAATGGGCCTTATGATGAGAGGCTGAGAGCTATGGGACTCTTCAGCCTGGAAAAGCACAGGCTCAGGGCGGACCCGGTGGCTGCCTATAAGTATATAAGGGGTGTACAGCAGGATCTGGGGGGATGCCTGTTCACCAAAGCACCCCATGGGATGACAAGGTCAAACAGTCAGAAACTCCTCCAAGGCCATTTCAGGCTGAACGTAAGGAAGAACTTCTTTACTTTTTGAGCCCCCAAGGCCTGGAACAGACTGCTGCAAGAGGAGGTGCAAGCACCTACTCTGGACTCCTTTAAGAGTCAATTGGATGTTTATCTTGCTGGGATCCTATGACCCCAGCTGACTTCCTGCCCCTGGGGCAGGGGGCTGGACTCGATGATCTTCCGAGGTCCCTTCCAGCCCTAATGTCTATGAAATCTATTAAATTATTAAATATTATTTTGGATTAATTTTGGATTTATTTTTCTGCCCTGCATTTTTCAATCCTATGAGAAAAATGGAAGGTCAGGAGACTAGGAGAGAAATAATAAGGCAATCGAAACAGCCATACTTTACAATAGAAAATTATGATTAAAGACCTATTTAATTTGCAGTGAGACAATATAATTTTCATGTCTTGGTCATGATATGAAGAGCTGACTTTTGCAGACATTTCCCAGTTACACTGCTCATTGGCCCTGATTGGCAGAAAGGACCCAGGGGGAGGTGGGATGAGGGGGTGGCCACTATTTTAGCTGTTGGCTTCCCTTTGTGTAGCCCCGCCCCTCACTGCTGATTGGCAGATAGGCCCCGGGGAGGGACGAAGGGGTGGCTGCAATCTTGACTGCTGGCTGCCCTTTGTGCCACCCTTTCAGCTGGCACATTCTCCTCCTAGGAAGGCTGTGAGGCAGCAAGGACTGCTGGTTCCCACTGGAGAGCCAGCATTTTATTTTTATTAAGTTTTTTTTAAATTGATTTCACAGACAATTGAGGATTTTACGATTTCTGTGAAATCACAAATAAAGTAGGTCCCTAGTTATGAGCGCTAATTTGAAAAAGAAAAAAAAGTAGTTTGAAAAGAATCTATTTAATTACATTGTTGTGCTGAATCAAAATGCAGTATAATATTTAATAATGTGCCAGGTCCTATATTTAATTTATCTTCTTATGTGAATCAGCAATCATTTTCTGATGGCTCCTTTTAAAAAGCTGCTACATAATTGTGCTTCAAAACTTAGCTGTTAGCTCAAAACTGTAAATGTTTAGCACTTGTAGTTGCAGAGGTGATCTTCAAAATGTGAACTGACTGTAGAGAATGGTTTAATACTGCAGGTCTAGGCAATGTAAGCTCCTTCCATTCATCAGGTAAGATGGAGATTAATATGATTAGCTTGCGTGTCACATTTGCTGGCTATTTTAGCAGAAACATCACAATTGGGACAATATGCAGTAGGGAACTTGCATGTTATTTAAAGGCACAGGCATGGGGAATGAAATATTCAGGCCTCTCCAGTCAAGGTTTCCTTTGATGCTACCCAAGATAACAAGGGAAGAAATGAACCTCAAACTTTGCAAAGCCTTCGGTTATCCATGTTGCTGCCAGTTCCTTTGTATGAGCTGAAACATATAACTGCTCCATCCAGTTGCATCTCCCACTTCTTCCACCCCCCAAAAATTTCTGTGGTGAGATCTGCATTTTAAATACAAAAATGTGTGATACCTTGGAATCGTATCTCATTTACTTTTTCCAGGTTTAGTGGACAGTGTCTAATTTGCTTCTGTATGGAGCTGCAAAACCTAGCAACAGACTTGTCAGAGATTTAGGATCCAGGTTGTGGCTTTCACTAGTGTGTACTGATGAAACATGATAAAATGTGTCTGGTGTAATATGACTGTCAAGGAAGCGGCACTGAGCTTGATATAGGGGAGCATCTACATCATAATTAGTAATGGTAGATTAATTACATCACACCAGTGATGCCAGGTAACTGAAAATAATCAAATACAGAGGGATCCTTACACAGAAATACAGCCAAAATCACCTTCAAGATGTCATAAAGCTGCTAGATAGCCACGCAATTCTGCTGTTCTCAGATAAGCTGCATCTTCTTCAGGGGGGTTTAAATGCTGTTAAGGATGTCTGTGCAGCCACAGGAATATGCACAGGATTTTTCTCTTCTAACTCATACATTACTGTAGTTTGATATCACCAAGCTAAAAGCAGCTTGCTTGCATGCTTTCTCTCATGTTAAATTCTAAAGTGAAGACCACTTTCATTCCATTGTGCATTAGGACCAGTACCCAGTAGCATGAGCCGATGGCCTTTCTTTAACTATTGCTGGCATGAGGGATGGAAAGATGAAACTGAGGGAAATGAAGGTCCATGCACTTTTCAGAAAGTGATCAATAAAAGGAAGGAATATAATGAATAGCGTATTAGGGTACAGTTCACCATTGATCAGCATATAGTCTTCCATTACAAATCTCTTGGTGAAGTAGAACAGTATAGTCTACCTCTAACCTATTCAGTAGGTCTAGCCATGAATTTCTCCTGTCTGTATGTACAGCATTACAAAATGTATGAGACTTCAGCTGTTTGCTGGTATGAAAGAAATACTTGGGTTTTTTTTCTAAACTATAAAGCTAAATAGTTGCTAAAAATTATTCCATGTAGTTCACATCTCTTGAATTCTTCATTTTACACATTGCTGTTTTTCCAGTTTAGCACTGCAAAGCAGCATTAATCTAATACTTAAATGGATGGAAGCAAAGGTTTAATGTACAACTAGCATTATGGTAACTTAATTACTAGTGCAGTACATAGTTTGAGATATTTTTAAAAGTACATCGTTTGAGATATTTAAAAAGTATTGTCATGGGTGCTTTGACAAAATGTAGGTTTATCTTATAGACTTTTTTTTTTTTAAAGGTAATTTGTGAAAAACGTTCTGAAGAAAACTAATTTTCAGTTACGTCAAAGAAAGTCTCCATCTGAGATAGTAAGTCTGAGCCCAGAGATTCAATGTGCAGATGTTTTAGAGATATATTGGGAATGCTGTACAAAGATCCAAGCATTAGCCTTGGAGCTGGATCCTACCCTTATATAAAAGAGTATAGCATCATTGACTTGACTAGACCTATGCTGATTTGGACCCGCTGAGGATCTGGCCTTTGAATGTGGTAGCTATATGTTATGCATATTCTGCACCAATGATCCATTGGTGTGCAATTCTAGCTCAACTAAAGTCAATGGAATTTTTTCCCTTTTAACTTTAAGGGCCAGGGTGTTACCCTAGCTGATGTAAAGCATGATATATGGGACTAAATAGAGAACCAAGGGATTATGTGGGATTAATAGAGAACCATGGATACAAAAATGTGAGAGAGAGAGGAAGCAACTATATGGAACCTTTCCTGCAGTCCTCCTTCAATCAAAATTTCTGTCATCTTTAATGGAAGTTTTACCTTAAAAAAGCAGGGCAAGGTTAAGCCTGTTGTCAGACACAGAGTCAGCAATCCAGATCCTTCCTGATTCTATCATTCCACTTTCTCTGTGATCACAAAATGTACTTACCTCTTTCAGTATCCTTGAATACTAAGTGTATGGCTTACTAATGGCACTTATTACCTATGAGAACTTGATTTGTGGCACATCATGATAAATCATCATGATAAATGTCACTAAACAAAGATAATCTCTATTCCTTTCCTTGCATGGTACAGAGGAACTATAGACTAGGCATCTCATTAGTTCAGTTTCAAGTAGTGCTGGTATTTCATTAGGAAATTACTTGTTTTATAAGACCCTTTTTTTCTAGCTTTACTCATGTGGAGTAGCACTTTGCTCCCTCATTAGTCTCACTGGAATCAGTGAAACTAGTGGTAAAATAAACTGCTACTCAGTTTAAGTAAAGTGACAGAACTGGGAGCTGTTTCAGATAAGAGTAGCATCTCTGAACTTCACTGTCACTGTGTGTATGTATGCCTAGCCATTCAAGGAGTACAGTCCATCAGGATGACAAGACCATCCATGCGTAAGATGGTATAGATGACCTGCTAATGTGAAAATATTTTAGTAATGCAACTCCATTACTTAGTAGATATTGCTGCATATCTTGTCTACAAGAACATCTAGCTAATAAAATAGTAACAATTAGAAAAGGGTAAATGAAAGGCATTTTGTGCCTTATGGATTTTCAAGAATATACTAAATACTATTGAACATATTCAAGGTTAATTCTAATTTTCTCCTTCCCATCCATTTCCCAGATTGGAAATTTAACCATTGTGTAGTTCTAGAAGTGGCAAGTAGGAAGGAGACAGAAAGCGGGCCTGAAGATAAATATGGAGACCCTAGATATTAAAAAGATCTTGGACACTACTGAGTTTAAACTGTGAACACTCCCCTCTTAATGTGTTGGACTAGCTGGGAGTGAGTCAGTGCCAAAACATTCAGTGCAAGTGTCCCAAAGCAATTATTCTGATATTTTGCAATGAGTCATTACCATAGCAACTTCACTGGATGCCACAAAAGACACGCATCATCCTTCACTCGTCAAGTTGACACCAGTGTCTTGTGGCATTTGAATTTATTAAAAATATTTCTCAAACTATTTTTATGAGAATATAAAAAATTCAGGGGAAAGAAGAATTATTGCTAGTATGTGGGTTTTTAGAACAGCTTAAATTCAACAGCCATTGCTATAAAAGTGACTGACTGACTAGAGGAAGCTCTATTAACCAAGGCTTTGAGCAGGTAAGAATAATCTGTACAGCCTCCAAAACTTGTGCCTGACCAACCTCCCCTTCCTACTAGGTAGAGGAATGTGGATCATTAAGTGTGTTGTAGGACTAGAGCTTGTGTTCAGTCTTTACTGCCATGTAGGAGACCCATGCTCAATAGCCTTATTTCCACATAAACAGTATAGAGGTGGACCACAGAGACAGCTCATCACACTTGCTCATCAGCAACCTTCTAGAATTAATTAAGAGGAAACATCTTAGGCAGAAACGCAGTGACACTGAGGGAAAGATTCTAACAGGCAGACACAGGAACTGAGAAGAAAGACTTGTAATAACCTATTGAAAATCAAAGTCTCTATTAAAATGAATTTGAGTTCCTTGTATGTAGTGGCTACTGAGTAGGGGATTCAGCAGGGGGGTGCGGAGCAGGCAGTATTCAATTCAGATTCAGCCTGAATTCAGTGATTTGATTTGCTGATTTGGATCACCGTCCAAGTTCGATTGATCTGAGGATTTGATTCTGATTCAGAAACTCAGCGATTCAGCCATAGGCACAGATTTATGTTTTTTCTAGGTACCTTGAGGTACCAGGCGCAGCTCGTGAATGCTGAGATGGAGGGGCAAATGGAGTGTCCCACGAGAGTGCAGAGGGGCCCCTCGTGCACTCGGTCCACTTCCAGGTCCAACGGCAAGCACGCGGGGGACCCCCTCCATATCCCATGGCTCAGCAGTTGGCCACAGGGGGACCCCAGGTGCCCCCCCCAGGCCCAGGAAACACCAGTCACTGAACCAGGGGGACGGAGGGGGGATCCCTTGCACGTTCCATGACGGAAGTGGACCAGAAGTATTTCTGGTGTGGCTGAGGTTGCATCTGCTGCTCCTCCACTGCCATCTGTGCTTCTGCCCGCGTGGTAAGAGACATGACCAGCCCTTACCGGGATATCTGATTTTCCCCTGGAGCCCTGGGGTGCTTCCCTGTCCTGTGTTCTTCGAGACGCCAGGAGCGAGGCCCCCACACCCCCGTTTCTAATATCTGAGGTGAGTTTGAGGAGAGTGTAGTTTTGTTGCCCTGATGGGATATGGCTATTTGGGCTTGGTATAGACATTACAGTTTTACTGGTGTAAGTGATAGGAAACTTGTCTAAACCCATAACAGAAGTTCAGCACACAAAACCGGTCTATACCCATAATAGAACAGAAGTTTGGCATGCATAGGCTGGTTTGAAATCGGCAGAACCTGGTCTAAGATTTGCACTCCTCCCTCCTCCCCCTCAAGGGCAAATGAAAACCACATCATTTAGATCAATTCTGCCTCTGGCTTTTTAAGGCTAAGTACAGACAGTCAAAAAGCCTGAGGTTGAATTGACTCAATTGTTACAGGTTAGTCTAAGCTGCATAAATTGAAACGATAAGAAAGTGAACAAACATTCACTTTTGATGTTACAAATTCAGCCACATGCCTGCATTGGCCCAGGCCAGAAGTCAAGGCGCACTAAAGCACACCTCCATGCTTGGCTGGTGGTGACAGTTTGGGCCAACACTAGCCCACCCACCCTGTGAGAGGCAGGGTTGTTGGGGAGATGCAAAGCATCCTGGGATGCTGAGGGACTGTGAATTAATTTGAATCTGGAGAAGATCTGGGACAGAAGTTCAATAAATGGATTTAACCTAAATCAGTTATGTCTGATACTACGTCACAGAATCACAGAAAATTAGGGTTGAAAGGGACGTCAGAAGGTCATCTAATCCAACCCCCTGCTCAAAGTAGAACCATCCTCAACTAGATCATCCCAGCGAAAGCTTTGTCTAGCCGGGTCTTAAAAACCTTCAAAGACGGAGATTGCACCACCTCTCTGGGTAACCTGTTCCACTGTTTTACTACGCCCCTAGTGAGAAAATTCTTCCTAATATCTAACCTAAACTTCCCCTGCTGCAACTTGAGATGGTTGCTCCTTGTTCTGTCATCTGCCACCACATAGAACAGTCTAGCTCCATCCTCTTTCAAACCCCACTTCAGGTAGTTGAAGGCTTCTGTTAAATCCCCTCTCAGTCTCCTCCTCTCCAGACTAAACAAGCCCAGTTCCCTGAGCCTCTCTTCAGAAGTCATGTCCATCATCCCCCTCCACTGGACCCTCTCCAATTTGTCCACATCCTTTCAGTAGTGGGGGACCCAAAACTGAACACAGTACTCCAGATGTGGCCTCACCAGTGCTGAATAGCGGGGAATAATCACCTCCCTTGACCTGGTAGCAATGCTCCGACCAATACAACCCAGTATGCCATTAGCCTCTTCTTTGTAACAAGGGCACACTTTTGGCTCATATTCAGATTATTGTCCCCTTCAACTCCCAGGTCTTTTTCTGCAGAGCCTCTGCCGAGCCAGTCAGCCCCCAGCCTGTATTGATGCTTGGAATCATTCTCTCCTAAGGGCAAGACTTTGCACTAGTCCTTGTTGAACCTCATGCGATATCTTTTGGCCCCATCCTCCAATTTGTCTAGGTCACTCTGAATCCTAGTCCTACTCTTCATCATATCTACTACTCTCCCCAGCTTGGTGTTATCTGCAGCCTTGCTGAGGGTGCACACTATGCCATCTTCCAGGTTGTTGATGAAGACATTGAACAAAACTGGCCCCAGGACCAACCCCTGGGGCACTCCACTTGATACTGGCTCCCAACTAGACATCAAGCCATTGATCACTACTCTCTTCCCAATGCTTCAGCCAGTTTTCTATCCACCTTACAGTCCATTCATCCAGCCAATACTTCCTTAGCTTGCCTGCAAGAATATTATGGGAGCCCGTATCAAAAACCTTCCTAAAATCAAGGTATATCACATCCACTGGTCCCCCCACATCCACAGAGTCAGTCACCTCATCATAAAAGGCAATCAAATTAGTGATGCATGACTTGTCCTTGGTAATTCCGTGCTGACTGTTCCTAATCACCTTCTCCAAGTGCTTAGAAATAGACTCCTTGAGGAGCTGCCCCATGATTTTTCAGGGACTGAGGTGAGGCTGACTGGTCTGTAGTTCCCTACATCCTCCTTTTTCCTTTTGTTAAATATGGGCACTACATTTGTGCTTTTCCAGTTACCCAGGACCTCTCCTTGGTTGTCATGAGTTTTCAAAGAAGATGGCCAATGGCTCTGAAATCTCATCAGCCCCCTTGGGTGCATCCCATCCAGACCCATGGACTTGTATATGTCCAGCTTTTCTAAATAGTCCCTAACCTGTTCTTTCAACACTGTGGGGTGCTCACCACCTCCCCAAACTGTGCTGCCGGGTGCAGTATTCTGGAGCTGACCTTGCCTGTGAAGCCTGAGGTGAAGAAGGCATTGAGAACTTCCACCTTTTCTGCATCCTATGTCACAAGGTTGCCTCCCCCATTCAGTAAGGGACCCACACTTTCCCTCATCCTCCTCTTGCTACTGACATGTTTGTAGAAACCCTTGTTGTTATCCTTCACATCCCTTGCTAGCTGCAACTCCAATTGTGCTTTGGCCTTCCTGACTTCATCCATACATACCCAAGCAGTGCTCTTATACTCCTCCCTATTTATTTGTCTAAGTTTCCACTTATAAGCTTCCTTTTTGCGACTTACTTTACTGAAGAGTTCCCTGCTAAGCCAAGCTGGTCTTCCACCATACTTGCTAGTCTTCCTATGCATTGGGATGGTTTGTTCCTGCACTTTCAGTTCCTGCACTCTTTAAAGAATAGCCAGCTGTCCTGGACTCTTCTCTCTCTGACTGGCTTCCCAGGGGACCCTGCCTGTGAATTCCCTGAGCGAGTCGAAGTCTGTTTTCCTGAAGTCCAGGGTCCTTATTCTGCTGCTCTCCATCCTTCCTTAGGATCCTGAACTCCCATTCTTGGTCTCCCACTTCCCCACTTACCTCAGGGATTTGATTTCCATACCCTGGGTGAACTTAGTTTAAAGCCCCACTCACTAGGTTAGCGAGCTTGTCTGTGAAGACGCTCTCTTCATCAGGTGGATCCCATCTCTTTCCAGTAGTCCTTCTTGGAACAACATCCCATGGTTGAAGAAGCCAAATCCCTTCTGGCGATAGCACCTGTGCAGCCAGGTATTGATCTGCATATCTGTTCTCCAGACAAACTGCTGCAGGTGGAGGTGAAGATCTCTACTTGCTGCCAGAGTTCACAAGCTTCCAGCTTCCACCCTCCTCGGAGTCCATGGCGTGTCTCTTTTCTAGTGCTGCTTCTGGCAGTTAGTCTTCCACAGTCCTGGAGGCCTCCTCCAGCATCGAATCAATGAACTCCTCATAGCGGAGGATGCTTCAGAGCCTCTCCTCCTGTAGCTCCCTTGCCTGTTCTCTGAGAGAGATCACCAGGAGGCACCACTCGCACCATAGGCACCCCTTGACCTGGCTCTCACTGGGAGAAACCTGCAAGCTGCAGTTCCCACAGTGCCAAACCCAGACCTGGGTGGAAGCCTCGATGGTGAGTGGTCCTGCCTGGACAGAAATGTCACAGGTGCACGTAGAGGCAGTGACCGTGGCCATTCAGGTTTATCTTAAACTGGTTTTAGCTGTTTCAAAAGCGGTTTATGTGCACTGGACTTCTGTTGTGTTACAGATTAGAACCAGTTTCCAATCACTTATACCAGTTTATATGCAATTTCTATCCCTAGCTTAAATATCTGTACCTAGCCTTGGATTTCTGCACTGTAAATTAATATAAGCTGGGTGCCGGGACTGCAAGAGATTAATTTCTCTGAAAGTTTCCTTTTAAAGTAGCAGCTGTTTGAAGGTGTTCAGAGGTTGTAATGTTTCTGGTTCCCTGCTGAGATTACCTTAAACAGAAAATCAAAGCAAAATTCAGCACTTTTGAATGCACATCAATTGAGGCGAATTTAAAATATTCCTATTAACCTTTCAAAGCAAAACTCAGGAGTCTTTCACAACTGTGATGCATTATCTCAGAATGCCTAGGATGGTGAGAAGAAGATTATTGTCCTTGCTTCATCCTGATATTTAAAATAAATAATATTGTGGACAGTTTTATTTTTCTCTCTATTGTTAATTGTTTGCACTACAAAATCAATGTTGATAAACAACTCTCAGAAAATCTTAATTAGTGAACTTCATGGTAAAACCAAAATATAAATCCTAAAAGCAATACATAACAATTCCTGGCTAATCAGGTAGTGTGGTGAGAATAGGTTTCAATAGAATGACAGAGTGCACTTCAGGTCAGGGACCCACATTTTGGAAATTTATTTTCATATTGTTTACATTCTCCTTACTTGAGCTAGTTGGGCTAGCATATTAGATCTGCCACTATGCATCCTGACTCTACCAACAATATACATTAATTTTAAAATTAAAAAAAAAGGGTGTTAGTTCAACTTGCAGTTACATGTTAAACTCATAGTTCTTAAGGTTTTTAGACTTAAGGCCCCCCCTTGTTAGAGTTAGAATTCCTTGGAAAATGTCAGCTCTTACCTTTCACTCATTTTTTTTACTACAGAAAAAGTATGGAACGATTGTAGAACTCAAAGACTACAAAACATCAGAATGTTTTTAACATTATGAATTCCTATTTGAGATCTCTTGGTTTATATCTTGTAAATCATGCTGTCCTGCCCAACGGTTGCATGGCACCCTGCAGCAATCTTGAAAGGACCTCAAGACACCCCAGGGTGCCACAGCAACCCTGTTGAGGATCCCTGCATCACACCAATACATGTGATGTCCAAGATTCTTCAGCTAGGGGTGTACTTTTCGTCACAGACTCCCCATATCAGTTCTGTATCCTGTTATGAAATATTTGCCCCACCCTTTGTTTTAAGTTTCAGACCTAACCTGACTCTTGTTTAGCATAATTCTTATATTCTGTAAGCAATATATTTAATTCTTTGAGAGGACTATAAAAAATGGCAAACCTGGGATGAGGGGGAAATGTGCATGATAGGCTCTACTATGTATTTTTGCTAAACTGCTGTAATGTGCTGACTAATGTGTGCATACCTGCTTCACTTCCTTCCACTGGGTGGAAACGGAACAAACAGCTGTGTATTACAGGCCTTGACGCTAGTGCAGCTAAAAAAGGTTCTATTTTAGCTCAAGCTCTGCTGACTAGAAAGTCCTGATTTGTGTCTCTGCTGTTGTTTCATTGTCCTTAATGATCAATATGTGTATGGTGGGACGGAGGGGGGGGTGCACTGAACCCCTCCCAAACATGCCATTAATAAAATGCTTTTAATACCTTTGACTTTTACCCACCTCAGCAATGGTATGCTGCATGCTAAAACCATTACATAAGAATGTGTTGCCACCTTATAGCTCTGTACCAATGCTCTCACCACCAACTAGTGTGGTGGTGCAGGCACAATTTAAAGCCTCTGGAACTCTGCTCCCATTCCCAGCCTGAGGGGCTGTAAATGCTGCCTGCACCACCCATCAGTGGCAAAGGCAGTGCTTTTAAAGTCCATCAAGTCAGCACTGGTGCCAGACAGAGCTACCTGGTTCCTGGCCTTGCAGACTTTAAATGCTGCTTGGAGGCTCCTTGCAGACTTTAAATGCTGCTCCTCAGGACAGGAACCCCAGTCTGGGGATTGGGTAGGAGACTTTGCCACACTTCACCAGACCTCTCTTTGGTTCAGGAGGGGAGGGGAGCAGCTTTGCCAAGCCTCCAGACCATTTCCTTGAACTGGGCTTTTCCCAGTCTGGGAAAGAGGCAGGGAGAATTGCTCTCCCACTCTCTTCCCGGAGCAGACTGGGAGAGGTGTGTACCAGTGTTCATTCTTGCATGACAATTTTTCCTGCAAGGAAGACCTTCCATGTTGACATTTCAGAGGGAGCATGTCATTTGTACTGGGAGAGCAGTGATTCTCCCAGTAGAAATGTAATATACACGGTCGACTTAACTGGCCCTGTCGGGCTTCTCACAGGCTGGACAACTTGGCCTCCATGTTGGCTTGTTGGCCTGGTTGCCAGAGTACTCATATTGGTGCAGCTCTGCATCTCGCCCCCCACCATCTTCATGTGCCACCTATTTGAGTCTCCAGCAGTGACAAAAAGTCCCTGAATTTGTCATTTGGTAAGGGGGTAGGTGGGCAAGAGGCAGTGGCATTCACCTCCTGAATTTTGGAGCTGTCCAAGGCACTCTTTTAATCATGGGCTGCATGCAGCCCACAGACCACCAGCTAGACCAAGGGTGGGCAAAATGGCCAAACTGGCCAGCAGCTGGATTCCATTTCCCAGCAGCCCCTGCTTGCATGCCCCTACCCAGAGCATGCAGGCTGTAGATCGTGGCCCTGCCCAGCCTCTGGAGCAAGCTGCCCCCATCGCAAGTTCCCAATGGCTCCGGAGCAGCTCCCTGCCCTGCTCTGCCACAAGCCCTGCCAACACGGCTGCAGCTGATTTCCATGGCAACTCCAACCTTGAGCTTGCTGGCTGGGGTCTCCATGGAGACCGGCCCCAGCCATGAGCAGGGGCAGCTGGGAAATGCAGGCAACTGCTGGCTGGATCCAACCTGCGGGCTGGACTTTGCCCATCCCTGAGCTTGAGAGCCCTGGTCTGCATAAATCACTGAATTACAATCAAGTACTGTTACAGGACTTCTGTGTTGTATAGCAGATATCTGCATTTCTTTCTGAGTTTCTTTGTTCTGCTTAGACTGCTTGAGTAGACACTAGCAATACAGTTTATTTTTACATGATATTCTTCATGAAGAGTGTCACAGGATGCTGGAAAAAATAAGGTAAAAAGGAAAGTGGTTTTTAGAACAAGTTGTAAAAGGGGGGAGGGCTGAACGGATGAATGGCATCTCTGAAGCGGGATATGTTCCTAACAAATAACATAGAATATGCCTTGAGCAACACCTTTATTGCAAGTATTTTTAATAACAGAAAACAGAGACCTGCAGAGACGCTATGCATATTGCATTACTGTGATCCACGCGAGTCATTTTATCTGCTACAATGTAACAAATGATCTGACTATTTCAACTACAATTTTGAATGCGTTGTCATCTCTCAGCTATTACTCAGAGATCTTTCAAAGTGAAAGCTTTTCTGTCTTCCTTTGTTGCATCCTTTGTTCTGCATTGTATGTAGTGAATCTATTTTAAAGAATTAGCTAATGGATGAGGCGAGCTTAGAAATGAAAAGAGCAAAAATGCCTTACAATCCCATAACTCCTAATATCAGTTAGAACCAAGTCTGTCAAATCCTAGAGCTGAGGAGCTTTATTTCCTGCAGAAATAAAAACAGCAGTTTATTTCGTTTTGGCAAGTGTTTTACATTCTTGAATCCTACTGTGAGGTGTCATTTAAAGGACTAATTTCACAGGCATCATTTTGTAGAAAAATGACAGAAGTAGGATGAAAAACATAAGAACTATTTGTTTACTGCTATGCTATGGCTACAGATTTCAGAATGGCAAGTAGAGTTGTGAGGGATAGCACTTTGAGAAGTAACAAAGCTACATGAGCTGTTTAGCATGTATATAAACCAGATCTATACTGTATTTTCTTACATAGAACATGCCCCTGAATATAATACACCCCCTATTTTTGGAAGGCCACAAGCAGGGAATGTTACTTACCTTGGATTTACCTTGGAGTTTAGGTAAGTACCTGATGACTGGGGTCTCTGGGGTTGAGGCCACAGATCAGCCCAATCCGGTCTGTCAGGATTGGGGCCATGTGTCAGGGCCCAGTCTGGCGCACTGGGACCAGGTCAGCTAGCTGAAGGGGTTTGGCAATGGGAGAGTGGTGTCAGTGGTAATTGCTGTGGCTCCCAGAGTGGTTCTAGAAGCCATGGCAATTAACGCTGCCACCACTCCCCTGCCACTAAATCTCCTGAGCCCCGGTGATCCATATTTCTTGCTTATAGTGTGCACCTGTATTTCCCTCAGCTGGTTTGGAAGAAAATATGAATGTTTTATGTAAGAAAAAAAAGTATGTTCATTTTTCCTCTGAGCATCCCAGTGCATTTTTGGGTTGTTAAAAATGAATGTATATGTATTTTTAAAGTAGGATTGTTTTTATTTAGATCAAATACTTTGTTTTAAGAAATAAGTCTGTGAAATTGTCAAGCAGAAATTGTGAGAATATATATTGAGATGTAAATAAATAATAATCAATTACATGTTTATGCATTAAAATAAATAATCCAGCAGTAGATACCTACTGCTGAATTTAAAAAAAAAATTCAAACCACTTAACTAGTAGACTTCATTGGCTAAGCACTTGGCACTGGGGCTTGCTGAAGTTTTAAACCAGATTTTGACAGTAGCTTAAAATATTTTGTTTCTTTTCTGTTTATCCAACTTGTTCAGTTCAAAGACTGTTTCATTCAAAGTTGAGTAAAAAACTGAATATTAAAACTGTAAATCTGGTTTTCCTCTTCCAGTTTATAAATAAAAATGAGGTATGAGAGGATGATAAGAAACAATCTGTTCAGTTCACTAACTACAGATTATTGTTCATTTATTTATTAAATCATGTATCAGAGATACATGAAATAGGCCAGTTTTCTGTGGCTTTAAGTACCTTTTTTGTTTTATTTTATTTTTAATCTTGGCTGTTTGCAAAATTTAAATCTAAATAACTGGTAGTGTATCATAAAAAGGGACCCGGATGAAGCAGCTGTGTTTGCACCTGTTATTGTTACATACAACAACAGCATGCCAGGCTAGATGGCTCAGAAAAATTGGTAATAAGCAATGAATCCTTTTGTTGATAAATTGTTGGCTTAAATCCAAACTTGTCATGACCGAAAGTTGGTACTGTGCATTGTTTATTTGGTCCTCTCAATGGAGTTTCCAGAGTTTTGAGTACTTTACAAATAAATACAAGATATGTTTATGTCCCTAAATGCTTATAATCAGATAAAATAAAAGGATGGGAGAAAGAAGATAAAGTAGAACCCATTTCATAAAAATTACCACTGTAGTAAGTACCTGTTTGCATCATTCTGCTAAGGCTAAATAACAAAGGCAAGAACAGAAGTAGCCGAGATAACCATTATCAGTCATGGCTGAGACCTGTTGGTGGCTGGAAATGAGTAGTATGCAAGAGAGTCCTCAGTTTCACTTGTTCTTTGTAGAAAGGACTGGAGTCTTTAGTAGGCCTTTGCGAAGCAGCTAGTATTCACTTTGGATTTGGATTTGGCCGATTTGGGGGACATTGATTCGATTTGGTGATTCAAATAACTGTCCTGAATAGATTCGTCCTAATCTGATTCAGAGATTCGGCCACTACTGAATTAGCCAGATCTCCAAATTGGACAGGCCCCACCCCCTGCTCACCCTCCCACCCCCCTCATGGCTGCCCCGCCTGGCCTCACTCACCAGTTCCTACCAGGCAGTGGG
>NW_005841858.1:2363090-2367158 GCF_000455745.1 Alligator sinensis
GTTCCCTCCCCCCCTCCTCCAGCCCCCCCGCCCCCGCTTACCAGCACAGAGTCCAGGTCCAGCTCCCTGCAGCAGCAAGTGGGGAGTGCCCAACTCTCTGAAGTTCTCCAAATCTTTTCTGAATCGATTCAGAGAGTTTCGAACTGATTTGGACCTTTTTATTGGTCTCCTGATTCAATTTGGATTTGGAGATTCTGTTGTTTCTTATCTCCAAATTGAATCAGCACTCAAAGCTTCGTACAACCCTGGCTTTAGCACTTTTTCATACACACCCATATTGTGGTTTTCATAAGCAGCAACATTTTCCTTGGCATTTCTCCTTTTAGCTTTAAAGGCATCATTTCAGAACTGCCACATTGAGGAAAATATGCTTCAAGAAAGACCTCATAGACCACATTTTTAGTGCAAACAATAGTAATAATAAGACCATTTAGAGGTAAGAATGTAAAAGCTGTCAAATGATAGGCAGCACTGGCCTGGGAAGGTAATCTAGCTCCTAATACTAATGCCATCCCTATAACAGAACCCTGTTGCCCCAGCAACCAAGCTAATCACTGTTCTCCACTCAAACCTAACCTTCCGGCACCTCTTTAATGAATAAGAATGATCTAAGGCTATCTCTTACTCCCACGAGCTTATTCTCAATAATGGGAAGGTTAGACAAAGAAAAGCATATTGAATTTAACATTAAATCAATTCTGTGGCCCTTACAAGTGCATGATCCCAGTTGAAATCAGTAGGAGCTTTTCTTGGTTAAGGAATGCAGAACGTGATCTGTTACCTTCTGGAGAGCACCATATATGTCTTCACCATATAATAGAGCAGGAGTCCCTCTTTCTTCAGTAGTTCTGCTCCCACTCATTTCCCTGGCGCTTAGATAAAAGCATACCAAAATTATTTAGGAAGACTGATTCAGAGCTTAAAGTACTACTGACTACTTTACTTATTCAATTAGGAAATTGGGGTCTTCAATCCCAGCTTGAATTGGATTTGTGTATATATAGAAAATATGACAGAATGGGAGCTAGAAGCAGGAAGAAAGGAAGAGAGGTTCTTTTCTGGGGGAAAAAAAACACTTAGATGAGGAAGGGAAAATAACTTTACTTGCTGGTACTCTGCCAATTTAAAAACCTATTATATGTGTGATGGCTTGAGACCAACTGCAATCAGTCTTCTTCTGTCTGCAATCTCTATAGAGGGAGCTAAAAGTTTGTAGCTCTTGTAATAAGCGAAATATCAAAAAAGATCACAGGAAATTTCATGACAAATGGGAACAAGAACTACATGTTGTAGCCTCATTCATGGCACTAATCTTGCAATGGGACAAAGGCTGAAAGCATTGGCAAATCCACACAGCAGCCACTCATTCTAGCTCCTGCAGTTGGCAGTGGCCCAATCATTTTGCCTTATCTACATTTTAGTGCGTCATCTGTGACTTTTTCTAAGGATGCAGCGAGAAAAATGCAGTCTGCAATCCAGGAATCTTTCCGCTGAAACTGCCACCTACGCACCCTGTGCCCCATGAGTAACACAAATGATCTGAAAAATGTGTGAAGAGCCAAGAAGCAGGGGACTGATGCTACTTGGACATCTGCTCAGGCTTCTCTTACCATTTGCACACAATTATCTTTTGCCTTTCCTGCTGCCAAGCCAGTATTTTCATATTTCTAGGAGCCACCCTTCTACTTCTTTTTCTCTTTTGTTTTTTGTGTCTCTTCTCCCCACTCCTGCTGTGTTGTTCTCAAAAGATTAAAGAGTTAACTTTATAGAACAATTAAGCTTAATTATTCAGACAGCAATATCTTGCCTACAGTTCTGCTGTTCCCTCCTGCAGTCCCTGGGCAAACTTATACATAACACTCCTAAAGGTATTCACACATCTTTCCCCCTTTACATGCAACATATCCCCATATAATGCTAACATTGACAGTTTAGTTCAACCCATAGTTAAAGCACATTTTAACAAGTCTGTATTAGTCTTTGTGTTGGCTTTTAGCTCTAAATGATGTTCTCAGTTTCTCTGCATTCCCAATCCTTATTGGTTCAGTACTTGTTTGTTTTACTTGTTCAGATGTCTCTATTTCTGTGTCATTTTTAGTCTCTGTTGTTTCTTGTTGCTTTGATGTTAGCTCTGTTTCCTTTGGTGAATATCATGATGCTGCCTCTTTTCTCCCCTTTACAAGCCGTAAGTGGTGTCTGTTGCTTCTTAGCACTTGTCCTTCCGGCGTGACTACTTTATAGGATCTGGGAACTACTTGATGGGAATCTAGTGCTTTTTGTTTCCACATTCATCCATCTGAAATAAGTACCATATCTCTGTTGTGCAGTTGTGGTAACTCCCTAGTACTCCTGTCATAGTACCATTTTTGTTTGAGTTTGTTGAATTTTTAAAATGTTTTCACATCTTGCTTTTCATTCTGATGAGCATCATCCACAAGATTTGGCAGCCTGGTTTTGAGTTTCCTCTTAAACATCATTTTTGCTGGGGACAATCCATGTTTTATGAGTGTTGCCCTGGAATTTAAGGGTGGCAGGGAAACATCAGTGTGGGAATCTGTAGTTTTTTTCCAACAATTTCTTCACTGTTTGAACTCCCATTTTCCACCAGACTATTGGATTGTGGTTATTTAGGTCTTGAAGTGTTGTGACGGAATCCAGATTTGTTTGCAAACTCTTTAAACTCAAGACAGTTGAATTGAGGTCCAGTTTCTGTTCTAACAATTTTATTGAATCCCACGTCTAGCAAAAATCATTTTGATGCAAGTTATGACACGGTTCGCTGTTGTGCTTTTGAGCAATGTGATTTCAGGATAGTGAGAAGAATAATGCAGCACTAATACATATTTTTTCCTGCATGTATAAATAAGTCAATGCCCACTTGATACCTCAGAGGTACAGGCTCCTCCATGACCATCGTGAGCTTTTTTCTTTGTACTGACCTGTACTTTAGGCACGTTGTACAAGCCCTTACAGCATCTTCTGTGTCATTTATGTTAGGCCAATATAGAGCACTCCTTGCTCTCCTTTTGCATTTTTCAGTTCCTAGATGCTTCTCATATATTCTGTTTAACATGTATTTTTTTAGCACTGCTGGAACAACAAGTCACGAGCCTTTGAACAAAATGCCATCCAGTGCTGACAGCTCTTCCTTGAACAGAGACTAGGAGCTACATATATGTTTTTCCAAGCCAACCAGCACAAATAGCTGTTATGACTTTTTGCAATGTGGTCCTGAGCAGTAGCTTCTGCAGTTAGTACCAGCATTTTCTGTGACAGGAATCACTCTTTTAATTAGATTAACACGTACTATGTCTGAATCTGGAATTCTGTCATTTTCTGTTGTGTAATATATTCTGGACAATGTATCTGCAATAAGTAGATGTTTTCCTGGCATGTACTGTATGTCTAGATCATACATTTACAGTTGAAAGAAAGTCTTGGTGTCACGTCACTGCTTATTCGGGGATTGATTTCTGATAATACCTGATGCAGGACCTTCTCCCCCAACTTTCGTGCCACGTCTTGGTGTTGTTAAAATCTTTAAGGAAAGATTCAGTGGTATAGATACATATGTCTTGCTAGGGGAACTCATGGTTCGGATGTGGATGATATTGGGGTTCTGCCTCCCCTATACTGTGACCACATGCCAACCATTGGTATTGAGGCTTTCTGATTTCCGTAGCAGCTCCGGCTGTTTCTGACCCACTCAGTGGCCACCTATGTCCCACCTTCAGACTTCTTGGTGAGTTGCTGTCAGAGTCCAAAGAAGTTTACATGACCCTCCCCTAGCCACCTGCTTATTCCTGTTCCCTAGTTGCTGTACCTAAGCAGGCTCTAACTATAGGACCTCAAGTACGTTGGCCCAACAGGGCTGTCGCAGAGCACCTCGGTGCTCTGCTCCTAGAGAGGAGAAACTGCCAGGGAGAGAGACAGAGCCCTGGCAGGTCATAACGAGCCCAGCTGAGTGTTGCCAGGGTAACGAGCCCAGCTGCGGGTTGCCTGGGCAACTAAGGAGAGCCAGCTGCCTGTAGGAGGCAGGGCCTGGCCCTTATAAAGCCCAGGGCTGAG
>NW_005841858.1:2367700-2380557 GCF_000455745.1 Alligator sinensis
GGGTGCATAGACCCCAGCCCTAGGAGGGGCGATTACTGACGAGCCCGAGAGGGGCCATACTGAGCCCGAGAGGGGCAATATTGAGGAGCCCAAGCAGGGCGATATTTAAGAAGCCCAGAACGGGCGTGGCGAACCCGGTAATAGGCCTGCACCGTAGGGAAACCCAGGACGGGGGCGGCGTGCCGCGGTGGACCCTGACGGAAGGGGGTAGTGGCACAGCGCCCCAGGAGAAGGGCAAGGTGCTGCGGTTGTCCCCCGACAAGGGGATAGCAGCGTGGTGAGCCCGTACCAGAGAGGGTATTAGTGCGGTGAGCCTAGAGGACTGGTGGACCGAAAGGACGTCCCCTCGGGGACTGCCCTATTGTAGAGAGAGCCCGGGAAGCGGGCGTACAGACACACCAACGTCTATTACATCAGCGAGGCTTGGGGCGTGGTATTAGGGGCTGGTAGGAGCCACGCATAGCCCATAAAGCTAGGGTGCCTGAGGGGCACCCATTATACCGGGAGACCCCCAGGGGGTCCGAGAACATACGGGGACAGAGGTCCCGGCTATCCATGCCCAGGGAGTCGTAAGGCAGCCTCCCAACCTTATTCAACAGCAAAGACGTGGCGGGCGAGAATCGAGGGTGCCCTTGGGCCGAACTGGCACGGAGAGAGGGCCTTAAGGAGATCACGGCCCTCCTGACGGACCCCGCCGTGACAGGGCCAAAACCCCCAAAAATTAAAGAAGAAAATAAAAAAGAAAATAAAGTTCTTCTGCTGTGGAGGCTATCTAAATGGGGAACTCAGTACACCCCTTTGCATTTATTCTGTTTATCTCCCTTCCCTGGGAGATGTCCCCTGTGTGGGGATGGAGACATCACCCCAGCCCAATATGATGGGGTTTTTCATCCCTGTTCTAACAGGGCCCCCATAGCCTGAGCACCACACTACCCTGATGCATCTTCTGCCCCAATCTCTACTGACCCAGAAGCATCCACGCACGTCCCCTTTTTGACACTGCCAGTGCCTTCGAAATTTCCCTTGGTGGCGCCAGCTGATGTCATCAGCTGGGTGCTACCTAGCTTGATTGATAGGAAACTTATAAACCAGCACAGCCATGCCACGTGCATCTTCAGCCCTGGCTCTCCCAGTCCACCCAGTAAGTTTCCCCCTTTCCCCAGGGTTCTCTGCCTGGCCTGCTCAGAGTCGGCTGGGGTTCCCAGGGTACTTGGGTCCTGTGTATGATTGTGCACAAACCCTCCCCCTTAAGTTGCCTTGTGGCGTCTTCACATGAAGTGTCTTGTTTCACTTTGCCTCATGATCCGCTTGATGGAGTTCTAGAGTTTCCCTGGCCATTCCATCTTCCATCACACACCTAGAGAAGAAATCAGCCATGATATTGTCCTTACTGGGATGATTTATTACAGAAAACTTAAAGGGCTGTAAGACCAATACCCAATGAGTAATCTCAGCGTTGTCTATGTGAGACCTTGTCAGCCATTGTAACGGCGCATGGTCAGTAACAACTGTGAATTCTCGAACTAATAGGAAATATCAGAAATAGGCCACTGCCCACTGTATGGACGGACATTCTTTCTCTATTGTGGCATACCTGATCTCTGTGGTATTGAGCTTGTGACTTGCAAATGCTACTGGTCGCTCCTCGTCCCCTCACTTTTGTAGCAAAACCACACCAAGTGCTTTGTACGATGCATCTGTCTGCAAAATAAAGGGGCTGAGAAATCAGAATTATGTACCAATACATCTTTTCACAGTGCGACTTTTAACCTTCAAAGCTTCTAATCATGCTTGGGGACCAATTGCTTGTTCCTGTAAGTCTTCCTCATAAGGCATCTGTCAATGGGGGTGGCAAGCTCCTCAAAATGTGGTATAAACCCTCTGTAGAAATTGCTGAGTCCCAGAAAGGAATTAATTTATCTTCTAGTATGTGGCGCTTGGAAATGGTGTATTGTATCCACTTTATCCATTAGCAGTTTAATAAACCCCTGCCCCACTAAGAATCCCAAATATTTAATTTTCTTGCCTGCCAACACATTTTTTTTTGATTAGCTGTCAGTCTGGTGGTCCTAAATTCACCTAAGATTGCTTTTATGACTTGAATATGTTGCAGCCCACTCTTTGTAAAAATAACAATGTCATCATCAATATAAGCAGCTGCATAAGCCACGTGAGGTGCCAGTAGGGAGTCCATAAGTCTTTGAACAGTTGCCACTGCCCCATTAAGTCCAAGCGGTATTTGTAGAAACTCAAAAAGCCCCCAAAGCATTCTGAATGCTGTTTTTGCACAATCTTTGGGGGCCATGGGGATTTGTCAATAACCCTTAAATAAATCAATAGTTGTTATGAATTTGGCTTCCCCAATCCTCTCCAGTAAATGTGCAGTGTGGGACATTGGGAAGGCATCAACAGTTGTCAAGGCATTTTGGTAGTCCATGAAGAACCATAGTGAGCCATCGGGTTTGGCTACCAGTACTATTGGACTCATCCAGGGACTATGCGATGGATGTATAATGCCCTGTCCCAGCATCCTCTCTAATTCTGTATGGACAACTTGGTGTAGGCACCTGCCAGAGTCTGAATATCATGCTTTACCCATGTAGGCCTCCAGGGTATCATCTTTGGTCATTTGTGGCATTTAAATAGTGATAAATTTCTTTGGAGCCACTCTTGCTGGTGTGCTCCCTGCCTCTGCTGCATGTCCAAGACTTGGCCTATGGCATGGCCCAGCAGCTCTGTGTGGAATATAGTTGCCAGTTGCATAGAGGATATCCCCTGGTCTGGATCACTGATCTGTTAACATGGTCCCTGCCAATGCACCAATGTCACCTCACCGCTTACTTAGGGATTGATTCCCAAGAATATCCAATGCAGGACCTTCTTCCCCCAAGTCACCTGCCACATCTTAGTGTTATTAGACTCTTTAAGGAAGGGTTCAGTGGTATAGATACATACGTCCCATAAGGGGTTCACATGGTTCAGTTGCAGATGATGTTGGGGCTCCGCCTCCCCTACACCCTGACCACACGCCAACTGTTGGTGTTGAGGCTTTCTGATTTCCATATTAGCTCTGGCTGTTTGTGATCCACTCGGCAGCTACCTAACTATGTCCAGCTTTTGGACTTTTCAGTGGGTTGCTGTCAGAGTCTGGTGAAGTTTAGGCATCCCTCCTCCAGCCACCTGCTTATCCCCGCTATATAGGTGCTGCGCCTAATCTAGCTCTAACTACAGTACATTGAGTACATTGACCCAACAGACCTCTCTCTAAATCATAAACTAATAAAAAAACCCCAGAAAAATAAAGAAAAAAGTCTCCACAGTGGAGGAACTATCTAAATGGGGGGCTCAGCACACCCTTTGGAATTAATTCTATTTATCTCCCTGTAATCAGTGCTCACTTGAAGGCATGCAACCAAGTGCATGGGGCTATAGTCTCTGCCTCCTGGGGTCCTATTCAACAGCCAACACTGATCTTAGTGTCTACACCTACCTGTATGCTAGGCCTCTGTCCTTCCCACCACAACTTGGATATTATTTTATTTAAACTGGGAGGCTTCTATTGCTTGGGGTATTCAGGCAAGACTAGTTGCTGTTTCCTCGGAGCTCCTATCTCCCCTTTCACCCCAGCCATGCACCAACCCAATGATGCCATGTACAAAGGTCAAAGTTCAGCTATATCAAGTCCATACTGGTGTTTGTATATCTAATTAATTAACTCAACAAAGTCTATCATCATTTATAAAGAAAACTATATTCTCAATAAACTCCCAATTAGACATTTTTTTATACTGTTCCTTTATTCCATATCATGTGCCTTTCCTAGGAATACCACGGTCTGGGTCCTGCACTGGAATCCCATCAGCCAATCACTTCTCCAAGTAACTGGACTTACATTGCTTGGCATCTAGTCTCTTCCTGCAGTAGACTGTCTATGCCGGGCCACTCCAGGTCCCTGGGCCAGCCAGTCTCCTTTTCCTGACCCCCGAGCCTGTGTGGATCATGCCGAGCTTGCCTGCTTTGAAGCCAGTCTTCCCTGGCTCGCAGGCACAGCTGCCTCTGCTGGTCTTTCCTGGCTTACCTCTTCTTCCCCGGCTTGCCTTCCCTGAGCTGTTTGGTGGCTTTCTTTTAAAGCCAACTTGCTGCTTCCAGTCAAACCAAAAGCAGCTGACTGCCCCCACACACAGCCAGCAAATGCTTCTAAAGCAGGCTGGAGGCTGTGTGGGTGTCGTCCACCACTCTCCTGATGCTGCCAAGGCACCTTCTCAGGTCACTGGTCTTCTTCCCAGGGTCTGGCATTTTTCACTCTGCCAGTCCCCACTCAGGACTCTCTTGTAATGCAGGAGGTGAGCTCCCGCATTCCCTTCCCTGAGAGATGTTCCCTGTGCAGGGCTGGAGCCATTGTCCCTGGCCCAACCTGATGGGGCTTTCCTGTTCTAACAGGGCCCCCATGGCCCAAGCACCATACTGGCCTGGTGCCCCAAGGCATCTTCTGCCCCAGCCTCTACTGACCTGGAGGCAGCCACACACCTCCTCTCCTTCAGCACTGTCAATTCCCCTCAGCATTACCTGCAGCTGACATCATCAGCCAGGCACCATGTAGCTTGATTGATAGGGAGCTCATAAACCAGTGCAGCTATGCCACGTGTGTCTTCAGCCCCAGCTCTCCCAGTCCTCCCGGTAAGTTTTCCCCTTTCCCCAGGGTTCTCTGCCTGGCCTGCTTGGGGTTGGCCAGGGTTCCCGGGGTACTTGGGTCCTGTGTATAATTATCACCGTCGCGCTCACTTTTTGAAGTAGGAGATCACTTTTTGAATCAAAAAGCAACCCAAAAGCCAATCTACATCACTAGTGCTGCCCCCCCCAGGTCAGTCTGTGGGTGGAGGGGGGCAGATGGCAGAGGGAGAAAAATATTTGGGGGCTTGCCCCCTCAGCAGGTAAGTCTGTGGTGGAAGGGGCAGGGGGATGGGAAAGAGCCATGGGGGGAGCAGATCGAGGCCCCAGCAGTGAGGGAGGGAGTGGGGCACAGGCAGGAACAGGAGCTGGGGGGAGTGGGGCCCTGGCCAGGCTGGGTGGTGGGATTGTCCCCCACTTTCCCCAGCCACTGCTCCTACCCCTGCCCCACACCCTCCCTTACCACTGGGGCCTTGATCTGTGCCCCCCCCATGGTGGTGAGTGGGGGAGTGGAGAAGGGGCAGGTGCTGCATGGGCAGGGCAGATGCAGGATGGAGCCACGAGTGGTTCGTCTGCAGGGCACGGTGGGGGGTGTGCTCCCAGATCTGCATGTGGGGCGGGGCAGGCTGGGGCTGGGGTGGCACCAGGCTCTTCATGGCATGGCTTTTGGGTTGGGTGGTGGCAGCAGCAGTGCTGGCAGCAGCAGTGCTGGGAAGGGGTTGTGGGGCTATGGTGAATTTTTGGGTGCCCCCAGCTCCACTCCCAGTGCTGAACGCTGACACCTGGTGCAAGAGCCACAAAGCCAAAGAGATGAAGAGCGTGACATTGCCCCAGCCCCAACCCAACCCGTGTGCAGATCCAGTGGCATGCGCCCCCCCACATACCCTCCTGGGCTGCGTGCCACGTCTTCCCTGTGCCCCCTGGATGAGCCACTGGCAGCTCCATCCTGTGCCCACCCTGGCTGTGCAGGGCCTGCCCCTGCCTCACCATTGTGCACACACCCCTCCCCACCCCTGCTGTGGCTGCTGGAGACCTGCAGCTGAGCTGCCTTGTGGCCCTACCACTGCCCGGCATTTGGGGGGGCAAAGCCCACTTAGCCCCCCCTTTCACCGCCTATGCCCCTGCACCCCTGCCACCGGGTGAATGGGGCCCCAGCTGAGCCAGGGGAGGGTCAGAGCCCAGGCAGCTCATCCAGGGGCTGCTGCATGCACCCTAGCAGAGGCCCGGGAGGCATGTGCCTCCCCACCTCCCAATCTGTGTGCGAGGCTTGGGGTGCAAAGTCTAGTGTGCAGTGGCAGTCACCTCTGCCCTGCTCACAGATCAGGAGGGCATGTAGGCCCTGGGCCTCCACCAGGATGTGTGCAGTGCGGGAGCGCCCCCCACCCCCCCCCACAGACACACTCCTGGATGAGCCACCTGAGCTCCAACCCTCCCCCAACCTCACTGCGGTCCAACTTATCCCGCTCCTGCCCCAGTCCCTCCCTCACCACAGGGTGGCAGGGCACGGAGGGGTATCACCCCACTCACCTGTCCGAGCCCCGGTGACAGGGGGTGCAGCTTAGCCCAGCTATGTGTGTCCCACTGCCGTCCCACCGCTCCCAGGCTGTGTCTCAGCCACTCCACAAGTGTATCCCACTGCTCCCAATCCTGGAGCCTCTGACAGTTGATGTCAATCTGGGGGACCTGAGCATGAATGCACTCAGACCCCCACAGACTGACATCAACTGTCAGAGGCTCCATGGTAGACAAGTTGACTGGGATCAACCAGTTGGTGACCACTATTCTAGTGCCTAGTGTCATGTTGCCCCATAGAATATCCCCAAAGTAATACATCATCAATATAAAGCATAGTTCCATCAAGATCTTCAAACATTTTTTGCACCTTTCTGTGAAATAGTTCAGATGCAGAACACAGTCCAAAAGGAAGCCTACAAAAAAAGCAATACCTTTCAAAGGGTGTATTGAAGTCACATAATCTATTGCTATTCTTTTCTAGGGGAACTTGCCAAAACCGCAAAAAGGCATCCAAAGTGGAGAAATATTTAGCTTCTCCCACGTTGCTAAAAACCTCTTCCCTGGTGGGAATGGGAAAACGCTCCCTTTTGATGTACCTATTCATTTGCTTAGGATCCAGACACAATCTCAAAGATCCATCTTTTTTTCTATTATGACCAGTGAATGAATCCAAACAGTTAGTTGCTCAACTTTTTCCATTATGCCCATGTTAACTAATCTATTTAATTCCTTTTTCAGTTTCTCCCTTAGTACAAGGGGAACATTCTTGGTGCATGGATAGTGGGAGTATTTGGTTCTCTTAATTCCATGCTGTACTCAGTTGACAGTTTCCCTATGCCTTGAAATGCATTGTAAAACTCTTCCTCTATGTTCTTGTCCCTCAATGGCATCCATTCTCTTAATCAAACCTAGAGTTTTACACATTCACAACCCAATAATTGGCACTAGCTTTTCTGGGACTGTTACAAACTGACCTTTTACTACATTACCCTTGTGTCTGACATGCAATACACAAACACCCTTGGTTGCAATCATATTTCCATTATATGCTTTAAGTCTCACTTTCTTATTCTCATAGTACATGGGTTTAGTTTTCACTTTTTTAATAATATATTCTGGTATTACATTGTCCCATTCCCTGTATTTTAAAAGTTACCGTTAGTCCATTGGTGTCCAGGATGATTGTCCAATCCTCAGAAGAATTAACTTCTTTTTGCATTGTGGCAGTGATTAATTCTTCCTTTTCCTCATTGCATAGAATATGCATCTGCTGTTTCTTATGTGTTGCATCCTGCTCCTTTCTGCAAACTCTTGCAAAGTGATTGAATCTTTTGAATTTGTTGCAGGGATTACCAAATGCAGGGCATTGCATGGATTTGTTGTAACCCCAGAACATCTGCAGCTGACCATTGTTTCTTCAAGCAATTTTCTTTCGCCTCTGCTTACCTGCTTCAAAGTGACATTCTCCTTTCTGCATTGTTTGTGTGTTGCCTTAGGTTTTCGCAGTCTTTTAATCTCATCTAGTTCAGCTTGTTCTGCTTTTTCCTCCAGCTTCTTCAGCCTAGCATTTGTTACCTCAGCTGCCTTTTCCAAATTAAGATCAGGATTGTCTAACAGTCTTTTCCTGAGAAAAGAAAAGACTTGTATCCCTTATACCCAATACTATTTGGTCTCTGATTATGGACTCTTTTAGGTCCAAAGTTGTATGTTTGGCTCAGCAGTCCGAGGTCTTTGACAAACACCTCTATTGTTTTGCATTCTTTCTGCTGTCTCATGTGGAAGTTATACCATTCAAAGGTTACATTTTGTTTGAATATATAAACTTGTTTTATTACTGTACCATAGCTTTTCTGTTCTGTTTCTGACAGTTGTAGGCTATTATAAAAAAACAGAGCTTCTGGGCCTGTTATATTTAAAAAAATAGCCACCTTGAGTGAATCTTCCTTCTCTGTAGCTCCACTGGCCATCAAATATATGATGAAGTTCTGCTTAAATTTCTTCCAGTTTTCTGCTGCATTGTTGGACAGCTTTAACTCCTCTGGAATTCTGAGATGCTCCATTTTTTTTCTTTCTTCACACTCTCCTCCTGGTACCATGTGTTGCTCTCAAAAAATTGAGGAGTTAAGTTTATAGAACAATAAGGTTTTATTCAGAGAGCAGTACCTTGCCTACAGTGTTATTTCCTACTGCAGTCCTCTGGGCAAATGTAACAACTTATACATAACACTCTTAAAGTTATCCACACACCCACCAGCTCTTCCTTTCAGTTGGACTGAGACCAGACACTGCTTGCCAAAAGGTGAAGAAGTGAAGTCTCCAGCGCTTTGAAGCAGAGGATAGAGAGCAACCCAAGAGCTGCATGGTCTTTTAACTGCTGTAATCTGACCCTCTGTAACCACCTCTTCTGGTCATTAATTTCCTGTCTGGCTCAGTACTTATGTCCCAGCCACATGCTGGTTCTCTAGGGAGGGACTGGCATCCAGCATGCAAGGCTAGATTAGGCTCAGTCCTTGGCTATCCTCTTTCTCCATTTCCCAAACATGAAGTCTGTTGAGGTACAGCATGTGTATCTGGATGGTCCTGGCTATATGCAGTTGGATGCCATGCTTATCATCTAGGTTCTTGGTTCAACCTTCATGGGGGAGCTGTGTCTTTAAACAAGCTAGGCCTGCAGTCTCTTGCCATTCATAAAGCCTCTGCATGGCCAACTCTAAACTACTGGGAATTCTCTTTTTCAAGTCTCAATACCAGTAAGGAGACTACTTTTATAAAATGTTGTTCAGTGGGCCTGATTCTGAGCTTTCTTTCCCCAGTGCTAAACTGTTGTAATGGTTGCTTGTGGTGTTATCTCTTGCTTCAGTTATCTCTTGTAAAAGAAAATGTAATTGGAATTGGATCCAGTCCACAGTTGGCAAAGAAGAATGCCTAGCTGCTAAGGTTGCTTTTCTGCTGTATTCTCAGAGACTTAATTGCAAGAAAACAAAAACCCTGTCAAGTTGACATTATAAAATCTGAAACTGAATTACACTCTTTAAAAAGAGCAGAAAAAAACAATGTTTATCATTGTGCACCTACATAAAGCTACTGCAGAGACAAGTGAATCCAATCAAATTCAATTTTATTTATATAACACCTTTGGTAGAAGATATCACGAAGCACTGTGGAATTATTGTAAAGGAGCAGAAAACAAAACAGAAGTACAATCAAACCATTCAAGCATGACATTAGGCATTTAAAAGCAAACTTAAGAAAGTGTGGTCTTCAACAAGAAAATAATAAAGGATAGTTTCAACCTAATAATGGCTGTCCATTTGTAGAGGTGCACCAATATGTCAGTTCATATCGGATCAGCACCGCTAAAAGGAGAATTGACATTATCGGCAATCGACTTTTTTTTGGCCAGTGCTGCCAATAATATGATTGATAAATGCTGCATGTATGTGTGCAGCTGCAGCATGCACGTGGCCAGGAATGCAGCCCAGCAGCTTGAAGAGCAGCGTCAGGCCTGTAAGTTTTTTTGGGGAGGGAAGGGCATAAGGGGGCACAAATCGAGGCCCCCACAGTGAGGGAGGGAATGGGGTAGGGGCAGGTGCTGCCCAGCTAGTGTGGGATAGAGCTGCGGGCACCTCATCTGGGGGACACTGGGGATGTGGCTCCCTGCCACTGCATGCACCCCTGAGGGAGGCATGGGGGTATGTTCCCCCCAAATTTGTGCACAGGGTGAGGGCAGGCTGCCCGCTGTAGGTATGGAGCCAGAGGCTGCCCCAGCCTCTTTCCAGCCAGGGCTGTGCTTGGGGTGGGCAGGGGCAGGGCAGATGGTGGCAGTGTTGAGAGTGGGGGGCTATGGGGTAGGCCACAGCCACCCCAAAATTCCCCATAGTCACCTCATAGCCCCCCTCCCAGCACCACCTGTCCTGAGTCCAGCTCCGGGCCAGCCACCCACCAGGAAGAGGCTGGTGCAGCCTCTGACCCCAAGCACACAGTGGGTAGCCCACCCTCACCCTGCACACACATCCAGGGGGCACATACTCCCCATGCCTCCCCCAGTGGTGTGTGCAGCATCAGGGAGGTGCCCTCCCCTTCCCACTCTGCTGTGCCTCCTAGACAAGCTGCCCATGGCTTCATCCCTTGCCCCGCCCTGCCAGTCCCTGCCCCTGGCCCCAAACCCTCCCTCACCATGGGAGCCTAGATCTGTGCTCCCCCCAACCCCACCCCATATCCCTTCAATTTGAACCTGTGTTTGTCTGTGTGGCTCTTCTCACTAAAGGAGGGCTAATAAAAGAGATGCAATAGCTCCACTCTCACTGCTATTTTATTCATTTTAAAATTTCTTGGTTCTTACTATGCAAGTAAACCAGTACTCAACAGATTCTTTCACAGAGGCTACAAGCAGACATCATTTTTGTTATAGGATCAGCTGTGACAGGATCTGTCCCAGCACAGCTGATCTGATTGACTGGCAAGTACAGATATCACCTAGGGCCAACAGCCAGCAAGATAAGGCCCCTTCTGCTTCCAGGGATTCAGGGGCCCAATTTATTTATTTATTTAGCAAATGCAAATCCACAAAGCCAGGCAATAAGATCATTGTTAGCTGAGTTCAACATTATTAATCCACTTTTTAGTTTGTAGAGGGGACACTCCTCGGTGATGTGCGACATTGTTTATATCTCTCCACAAGTGCATGATGGGTTAGCACTAGGGCCCCAGTGGTGAAGTCTGGCTGCACAGTGGCCTTGGCCTGTCCTGAACCTGTTTAGTAAGGACCACTCTCACTATGATAGTTCAAAGCCAGCAGGCTAACCAGCAGGGTTTGTCACAAGGAACTTGTTTGTGACTTCCTATGAGTCCCATTCTTTGGTCCAGAGGGCACCTGCCTAGTCAGGTCCTAGTCAGGGGTGTTGCAAAGGAAGGCAAGCCTTGGGTGCATTAAACAGGTCATTGTAGAGTGGTAGGTAAGGTGCAGCATGAATGATTTTGACCAACTTTTGGGTCATCATCAGTCAACAAATATGTGGGAGAGTGATATTTGCAAGAATGAGAAGCCAGGGGAGGGGAGTTGAGCAGAGGGTTCCAGTTATGATGCACATGGTTGCGTTCAGCTGAGTGTCAACAAGATGTGTATGTGATGATCCAGTACTTCAAGACAATGGTCCTAGGTGCCTAGTCCCTGCTGGGGAATTTCCAGGACAGGTATCTGCAAGGGGTTCCCTTCTCTACATTGTGAAACACACCCTGAAATCACTTGCCTGAGGCAGCTAGAGAGCACAAGCAGCCCTAAGCAATAGGGATTGTGCTATAAGCCAACAGACATCCTCCAGGCTAAGGCACGGCAAACTGTTAGTAGGAATGCTCACTTCAACTTTTTGGGGTATTTGGGGCACAAAAAGGGGAAAGGAATTCTGTTCACTCATGTTTTGTGCTACCATAACATTTTTCTGGTGTGATAAGGGCAATGTGTGTTTTCAGGCAATACCTTATAGGAGAACTTTTCTGTCCCTGACCAACCTCGTTTCCTTCTATGATCAAGTAATGAACCACTTAGATATGGGAGACACAGTTGATGTCATATACTTGGATTTTAGAAAGGCTTTCGATATGGTCTCCTATGGCACTCTTACAAAAAAATATGGGGGATTGTGGGCCAACAGATTCCACAGTCCAGTGGTTTGGGAACTGGCTAGTGGATGGGTCTGTATCGTCTTGGAGGGAGGTGGCCAGTGGTGTCCTGCAGGGTTTGAGTCTTGGCCTCGTGCTGTTTAACATCTTTATCAACAGTTTAGATGAGGATGTGGAAAGTACGCTGGCCAAGTTTGCAAATGATAATAAGTTACAGGGAAAAGCAGTCATGCTAGGGGATAGTATGTGGATCCAAGTGAACCTGGCCAAGCTGGAAAGGTTCAGAAGGACAGAGCAGAAACAGATGCAGTTCAGTAAGGATAAAAGTAGAGTGTTTCATCTGGGGAAACATAACCAGCAACATGAATATAGATTAGGAGGAGATGTCCTGGGCAGCACGATAGCTAAAAGGGACCTCAGGTTATGGTTGATCACAGGATGAGCATGAGCTGCCAGTGGGACGCTGTAGTCAACAGAGCTAATAGCATACTGGGATGCATTAGCTGATGCGTTGAGGGCTAAGGAAGTGATGCTTCCTCTCTACTTGGTATTGGTGAGACCCCAGTTGGAGTATTGTCTAATTCTGGGCACCACACTTCAAAAAAGATGTAGAGCATCTTGAAAGGGTCCAGAGAAGGACCACAAGAAAGATTAAGGGCCTGGAGAGCAAACCTTATGAGGAAAGACTAAGGGATCTGGGACTGTTGAGCCTGGGGAAGAGAAGACTGAGGCGGGACTTGGTGGCTGTCTATAAGTATGTAAGGTGTAAATATCAGGAGCTGGAAGAAAAACTGTTCACTAGAGTCCCCCAGAAGAGGACAAGGAGCAATGGCCATAAACTGCTAGAGGTTGGCTTCAGGTTGGATGTAAGGAAGAATTTATTTATGGTAAAGGTGACCAGAATGTGGAATAGACTTCTCAAGGAAGTGGTGCAGTCCCCAACCTTGGAAGTGTTCAAGAGGAGACTGCACAAACACGTTGCTGGAATCATTTGATCTCAGCAGTATTCCTGCCGGGGGGGGGGGGGGGGAGTGGGTGAAGTTTTCTGGTTCCTC
>NW_005841858.1:2380588-2390904 GCF_000455745.1 Alligator sinensis
GATGGGGGGGGGGGGGTTGTACTTGATGAACTTTCCAGGTTCCTTCTAGTCTTTAATTTCTATGGTTCTGTGAACCTGAGGGCCGGTCACTCCACCTGGCAGTGAAGACCTATCAGCATAATGCTAAAGGTAGGTTAAATTATTTTGAATTTGGTGAATAATTTTAGCCAGGGAACAAATGAAGAAAAAACAATTTTGGAAAAGTCAAAAATGTTTTGTTTCAACAATTCAAATATTTTATTCACTTGTTTTTGTTTCAGCCAAAAATCCAGAGCAATATGTAGCCAGTAAGTACATTTATTTAAAATTAATCAACCTTCCTCAACCTTGTGAAGTAAATAAGCATCATTTATTTAATTTTTGAAGGGGGGAGAAATGAGAAAGGGAAGTTGTCTGGCACGCACAAGGCCAAGGCAGGAATCACTGATAGAAGTAAAAGTCAAAATGTTGTTTCCTAGGACTATTGTTGTATTAGCCTACAGTTACATCATGGTTGAATTTCTGCCCAACAGCTACTTCCTTAAAATGCTCTTACCTTGCCAATTTTTAGGTTCTTTCAGGTTTCAGAACACTGAGGTAGCTTCCTAATTTAAAGTCCACTGTTGTATGAATCAAAATATGTCAAATGTATTAAATACCAAATGCACAGATCACTAGCTTAGCATGTCATTGAAATCATTGCTAATAAACAAGAGTATGTAACTGAAGATATTATTGTTATTGATATCAGAATCATCTTGTTTACAAAATGGGGTCCAGAATCCTTTATTATCTCTCTATCCCTCCCTTACCTTTATCACTCATCATTTTCATGTCATCAGCGGTAGCTACAGGAGCATCTGTTAATTTTCTAAGTGCTCTGGCAAACGAACAGGCAAAAGGAAAAATATTAAAAGCTACATCCAGTGCAGTAGGGGAAGCCACTGAAGTTAATTAAAGGTTGGGATTAAAATGGCCATATTGCAGTGAACTTCTATGTAAGTTGAAGGTGAGCCAGTCATCACTGTAGTAACCTAGTGAATAATGACAAATATTACTTATATAGCACTTCAGAACATTAGCTCTGCTGACCCTCACAGCACTCCTGTGGAGTCTGTGTTACCCAAGGAGAGTCAGAGAGATTGAAGCCATGTACACGCATTACATTTCAACCAGGAGAGTTGCCGCTCTCCCAGTAGAAACCACAAGCATATGGGCATTCATCAACTTTTTCCCTGTAGGAAAAATGCCTTCCTCACGAGAAAGTTCTTCCTCTTTCAGCTGGGAAGATCTCTCCTGTGGGAGAGTTTCTCCAACAGGAAAGAGCCCCTTCCTGGAGACCGGGAGGAGTTGATGGCAGGGAAATGATCCCAGCACATTCCCCAGAATAGAGTCACCCCAGTTTGGGGAAGGTGCAGGGGGCAGCTGCTGCTTGCCTCCTCACAGTCCCAGGAGAAGTTAAGCAAGGGAGAGAGGCTCTTTTGCTTTCCTCAGACCAGGGTTGTTGCAGTCTGGAGAAGGTTTGGGGCATTGCCCTGATGCTCTCATCCTTCCCATATACCAGAGGGTAGGGGAAGAGCAGCCACTAACTTCTTCCCAGACTGTAGGTCCCTGGTTTGGGGAAGATACAGGGGCTTTTCCCTGCTGCTCCCCTTCTTGCCTGGATTGCTCTGTTCTGGGAGGGGGGCAACAGCCTCTTTCCCCTGCCTCTTCCCCAAACTAGGGACTGCCAGCTGGGTATGGGGAGGTGGCAATGATAGGGCTGGGAACCAGGCTTGAGGGGGCTCTCTCCGATCCCAATTCCCAGCCCCATTGGCTTTGAAATTGCCACCCCTGCCATCCAACTGGATGGCAGAGCAGTGATTTAAAAGCTAGCAGGTGCTGGCTTTCAGTGAGCTGCATGGGGGAGTTCCCCTTTTGCACAGCACTTTGAGCCATGCGCTTGCAACCCTGCATGCAGGACTGCAGACACCAACTTTGAATGGGCACTGAGTTCCAATGCTCATGGCTTCCTGCTCTCGTGGGAGAAAACTCCCTGGAGTTCGTTGTCTAGCCGCATAGGAACCAGGCAACACGGGTAAAGGCTTCACTGCAGTTTATTTGCTTAAGCAAAGACCATAAGCCAGCGAAGAGGCAAAATGGCCCCGACTGAAGGGTGGGGCGTTCTTTTATACTTTTTACAACAAAGCAAGACTACAGGTTTAGCAAATAAGCAATACTTGTGGAGGTTATTTCCTTATATGGTGTTTCACAAATTTTCATAGTTGCAATTTTTGTTCAACATTCTTTTAAGCGGAAGCTAAGCAGCGGTTACATAATGATGCGTTAGCAAAACTGCACAGCAACAGACATGTCCTGAGTATGTGACCACCATTCTTTAGAACAATGGCTCCTTTGTCTTATACAGTTTTTGAATGTGTGAACTACTTCATTTCAGGGTAATAGCTTCCTTGCCCATCACAGTGCCCTCTCCCCAAGCTGGGGATCCCTGGTCTGGGGAATGGGCGGGGGGCTCTTTCACACTGCTGCAGTTCCCCCAGGACTGCGAGGAGTGGAGCATCTGGTGTCCCCATGCCTAGACCAAGATCACCAGGTCTGGGAAAGATGTGGAGAGTAGAGGAAAAGGGGCAGCTGTGGCCTGAATGCCTGTATGGCTTCCTCTCCCAGAAATTTCTGAGAAATTTCCGCTGCTAGGAATAAATTCCTGTTTGAGGCCTGAGTGACTTACCCAAGGTTGAGAGGGAGAGGAGGTTTGTGTCATAATTGGGATTCAGGAGCTCTGAGTCTCTAGTCTTTGGCTGAAACCAATAGATCTTTTTTTTTCCTAAGAACTGTCATAGGCAAAGGAATGTCTTTGCTGAACCTCAGCTCTAATATATGGAGATGATGCTTTCCACACAGAGCACAAATTAAAAATCCAAATGACTCATTAATAGGACAACTTTGAGCCTTTCAGAAGAGGAACTTGACACTAAGCTATAATGTTGTTCCCTCTGGGTGCATCTACACAAGCAATTAATGCGAAGCAGTAAACTCTGGAGCAGTTGGAGCCAGAGTAAACTGCTCCCAAAGGCAGCATCTATACTTGCACCCAGGACAGAAGCAATTTGAGCCAGGCTGGAGCAGGGCCAGGCTGCAGAGGATATGGGGGTTAGTCCCAACTCCAGGTGGGTGGCTGAGGCACAAGGGTGCAGAACCTGCAGAGCCATGTGGCTAGGCAGCAGGCAGGAGTCTGGCCCATAACAGGCTGGGTTGACCAGGTGCAATTTATGCTCATGGTCATTAGTTTATTCCTCAGCCAAGTGCACGTGTATATACACCCTCTGGCCACATTCAGACAAGCATGGCCTTGTGGTATGTGGTGCCACAGACACATCTACAAATTCATTCACATACTGCAAATTCAGCTGTTCTTTGCACTGCAAAGGGGCAGTGCAGGGGGTGGGGGGTGTTGGTTTTTTTTACCCCTGGATATCCAGAGGTCAAAAAAAATCCCGCACCCAAAAAAAGTGGGTCGGCGCACATGGGGGCAGTGCACACCACTCAAAACCAGAGCCTGGCTATCCGGAGCCACACTCCATGTGGCAGGATCACCACTACTGCAGCCCCAGACCCCCCTAAAACCTCAGATAAGGCTGCTGGGGCCAGGCCAGTGCTGGCCCCAGCCTCCCCTACCCCACCTGGGATAATTTGCTGCATGCCAGAGGGCCCATGGCACAGGTGTTCCCCAGGGACAACTGTTGACTGCACAAGGTGCCGTGCTGATAATTGTCCATGGAGAACCAAACATCCATGCTCATGTGGACACGGCCTCTGAGTAGCAAAAGGCTAGATGGTGCCTTTTAAGAGCACCCTTTGGGAAAAGTGGCAGTTAAGCTGTAGGAGATATTATTTCTTCTTTCACCTTTGAAGCATAGTTTACTCCCTACTTTTTCCTCCTTCAGGAGAGCAGTGATTTGCTGTACTAAATTAAGATGCTGTCCTGTGCTAGTGAATGCATTGGGGCAGAGGAGAAGCAGAGGTGCCATCTATCTCCTGCCCTTCTGTTCAGGAGAATAGGTTCACACTAGGGTCCTTTTCTTGTGCTACTCATAGGAAACGCTGAACTGGTTCAAACCAGTGGTCCCTCAAGTTTAGTAACTTGCCTCTCTGGCACAAGTGTATACTCCCAATTCCTTATTTAGAAAACAGTAGGAGTTGTGAAGGTAGGAGCTGTGAAGAGAAGAGCCAATCCTAGAAAATTGCAAAGAACCACCTGCTTTTCCTCCAGGGGGAGTGGCAAGCACTCTGACTCTCTAGGCATTAAGCAGCTTGCAGGAGTGGGCTCTCAGTATGTTTCCAGTGTGCTAGAAATTTACTCTAAAATATTTTCACAAAGAAAGGAAGTGGAGCAGTAAATTCAGGCTAAGAAGTGCTGACATACCAAAAAAAAAAGTGTGCATCTTGGAAGCAGTTTACAAAGGTAGAAATCACGGAGCTATCACCTTTACTTGAGCTATAAATCACTATATCATCAGCACTCAGAGTGTTCAGATAAGAAAATCTTATTCAAAACTTTAAATAGCATAGCACAAAAGTGAAGGAAAAAGACTGAAAGGAAACTTATCACAGGACCAAATGCCATGGTACAACAGATTTCAAAGAACAGCCCTCAGCAAATTCCTCTTTTGAATTAATCTATTTGAACATATTCCAGCACAGTCACTGAATAATCGGGGAGGGGAGCAGGGTGGGCGGGGAAATGTAATAAGTGTCTGAAGATCTCAGTAAAATATCATGGTTAACAGTGCATTTAAAGTTGGGTGATGACATCTCTAGAAGTTAGAGCAAATAACTAAAAACTCATCCCATTGCAAAACCATTATTAATAACTGCTTGAAAATATCAGCTAATTTCTATGAGAAACAAAGAAACCAGATTGTAATGTAGAGACCTTTATAATAAAAGGATTAACTGTCAGTCTGCTAGCTAGCTACCAAACTTTGCAGTTAGCAAGTGTATTACTATAATATAGATGAAAAGACAACCAGCTGAAAGACACTCAATATAAATCAGTTCTTTTAGGATCAGTGTAATCCATCTTAGTGTGGCTGGAGTAGCAGCTAGCTTTTGCTGCCTTTAGTAGCAAGTCATGTTGGGAGTGTTCCTGACTGTGCATTTGATTCTTCTCCACAGTGTTTTTTTTCTAGATTTAAAAAAAATATTAACTTAAATTTAAGCAAAGAACAGCTAAGAAAAAGCAAACAAATAAATCTGCCCTTACACTTACACTTGTGCTCGTGCGTGCGCACACACACACACACGCACACACACACACACACACCCCCCTCACTGATATAAAGGTCAAATTAAGTTCTATCTATTTGGTGTTGAAGTGTGTTCCTATTCTACCCTGCTCTAGTCCATGAAAAAAGGTTAACTTGAAAGATGGATGAGCCCTTTCCCTGCTTGCTGCCTTTTTTGTACACAGGCTGAGATGATATGTCATAAAAGTATGTACAATTCCCACCTTTTCCTCCAGGACAAAATAGGATCACACTTGGGTGTCTAATAGGTGGAACAGGATCTGACCCTAAAATTAAAACTAGGTAACATGGAATGATAAGCTATAACATCTAATTATGTGATGGTACAAGATTAGAAATGATGCTTACAAATGAATGCCTTTAAAAATCTTTTGCTATTGGGACAGTAGGGTCACACTGTGGGGTCTCTTGTTCTCAGCTCTGCCTCTAACCTGAGCTGTGACCTTGACTAAGTCATGTGTACTTCTTCTTTTATAGGGCAATGATTTAGAAGCTGACAGGGAGTGATCATACTTAGCCTCCTCTGTAAAATGCTTGGAGCTCTGTGGATGAAATGTGCTGCATGTGAGAACTGTGACTTTAGTCAAATCACATCCAATTGTGTGATGTCTGGGTGTTGCAGGATAATAGAACTGAAAGATCAAATCCTCCAAATCGTAGCCACTTTCCCAATCAGGATTTCAGTGGCCCTTGAGACTGTAGGTTTTGTGTTTATATTTGCACAGGAGAAAAGAAAACAAGCTGAACAGATGGTGTGAAATATTATGCTAACAAAAAAGAGAAAATTATATTTGAGATATTATGAACAGCTATAAGATTTGTAAATCTTAAGACTATAATTTCTCTCTCTCTTTTTCCCCCAATGTTTTCCCCCAGTATAAATGTCAAGCATTTTGTATTTGCTCTCCAGCACTTCCCAGAGTGTGAGTCAAACAGCTCTGGAAGCTAAAGCGTATAAAACAGGTATTGCCTCTGCAGGAACAGTGAAAGGATGAGGACAGATATAACAACTGAAATATTTCCAAGTGAAAATCATTTGGAAGTATTTTGCACAAGAGTAGTTTCAGCAAAGGGACACACAAAGGGTTTGCACTCATGTACAGCTAGTCCTTTAAAACTCTTCAAAGACATCTAAAATGTTTCTAAGGTGTCTTTGTGAGTCTATACACATGCTTCAGGGTTAGGAAGGGGCATTTTAATTAGAGTGGCTCTTGGGAGTGTCTCTCGTACTCAGCGTTCCATGCTTCAAAACGGTGGTGGGGGTGCTTTAACTAAAGCTCTTTTGATGAGCTTTAAAAAACCCCTGCTGCCAATCTGAAACATGGGGACACTGAATACATGTGATGCCAAGGCAGCTAGAGCAGTTTAATTAGAGTGCTTCAGCAGACTTGATTAATCATGGGGGACTTCATGGGACTTCAACTACCTGGACATCTCATGGGAAGAGCTCTCGGCCAAATCCGAACGGTCGCATTCCTCACGTGCGTGGATGAGCTCTACCTGACTCAAGAAGTCTACAAGCCAACATGAGGCAAAGTGCTGCTTGATCTGGTACAGGCAACCGGGGAGGACCTAATCAGTGACCTAATGATCGAAGGGAAGCTGGGTGACAGTGACCATGAGCTGATCACTTTCACCACCCACTGAAAACCTGTCAAGTCAGTCAGCAGTACAGAGGTCCTTGACTTCAGGAGGGCTGACTTTGACAAGCTCCGGAGACTTGTCAGTGGGGCCCTAAGGGACCACAACCCCAAAGGGAGGGGAGTCCAGGAAGAATGGTTGCTTGTCAAGGGAACGATCCTAGATGCACAAGCTAAGGCTATTCTGTCTCGGAGGAAAGGCAGCAAGAGGGCAGAGCAGCCCCCTTGGCTCTCCAGGGAACTAGCAGTCCTCCTGCATCTAAAAAGACAGACCTACAAAGGATGGAGGACGGGATCCACCTCCAAGGAGGAATACTCTGCTCTGGTCCAGACCTGCAGGGAGCGAACCAGGAAAGCCAAGGCTATGATGGAACTCCAACTGGCTACAAGGATCAAGGACAATAAAAAATCCTTTTTTAGATATGTGGGGAGCCAAAGGAAAAGCAAGGGCAACATTGGACCCCTGCTAAACCAAAATGGAGAACTGACGACTGACACCCAGGAAAAAGCCAACTTGCTAAATGGGTACTTTGCGTCAGTCGTTCACAAGTCCCATGGGATGCCCCTGCCCATTATGGGACAGGGACGCCTAAGTGAGGGTGGTTCCTTGTCCTCCATCAATGCTGACCTTGTGAAGGAAGAGCTTGAGAGGCTGGACACCTTAAAGTCAGCCGGCCCTGACAATTTACACCCCAGAGCACTCAAGGAGCTGGCAAGCATCATAGCTCAGTCCCTGAAACGGAGCTTCGAGAACTCTTGGTGCTCTGGTGACATGCCCAATGATTGGAAGAAGGCCAATGTGGTGCCTATCTTCAAGAAAGGAAGGAAAGTGGATCCAGCAAACTACAGGACCATCAACCTGACCTCTATCCTGGGGAAGGTCTTAGAAAAAATCATCAAGGAAGCTGTTCTTAATGGACTGGCCGATGGCAACACCCTGAGGGACAGCCAGCATGGGTTTGTTGTGGGTTGGTCGTGCTTGACCAATCTCATTTTACAACCAGGTGATCTATCACCTGGACAAAGGGGAAGAGTTTGATGTCATATATCTCGACTTTAAAAAAGCCTTCAATCTGGTATCCAACGATCACCTTTTGGCAAAACTGGCCAACTGCGGTCTCAGGTCCACCATGATCCGCTGGCTGGGGAATTGGCTTCGTGGTTGGACCCAGAGGGTGGTGGTTGATGAAAGTCAATTGTCATGGTGCCCTGTGACCAGTGGGGTCCCTCAAGTCTCTGTCCTTGGACTGATTTTGTTCAACCTCTTCATTAATGATGTGGACATTGGAGTCAGAAGTGGACTGGCCAAGTTTGCCGATGATGCCAATCTTTGGGGTAAAGCATCCACCCAGGAGGACAAGGGGGTGATCCAGGCTGACCTTGACAGGCTCAGTAAATGGGCAGACAAGAACCTGATGGTATTTAACATCGAAAAATGCAAGGTTCTCCACTTTGGGAGGAAAAACCTGCAGCATGTCTATAGGCTCGGCAGTGCTACGCTGACTAGCACTACGGATGAGAGGGACTTGGGGATCAGGATTGACCACAAGATGAACATGAGCCTGCAATGTGATGTTGCAGCTAGTAAAGTGAGCAAAACACCGGCTTGCACCCATAGATGCTTCTCTAGCAAATCCTGGGACATCATTCTCCCATTGTACTCGGCCTTGTTGAGGCTGCACTTGGAGTACTGCGTCCAGTTTTGGGCTCCACAATTCAAAAAGGATATGGAGACGCTTGAGAGAGTGCAGAGGAGAGGCACGTGCATGATCAGAGGTCAGGAAAACAAACCTTATGACAAGAGGCTGAGAGCCATGGGACTTTTCAGCCTGGAAAAGTGCAGGCTCAGGGGCGACCTGATGGTCACCTATAAGCTTATAAGGGGTATTCACCAGGACCTGGGGAACATTTGTTCACCAGAGTGCCGCAAGGGATTACAAGGTCAAATGGTTATAAACTCCTGCAAGACCATTTCAGGGTGGACATAAGGAAGAACTTCTTTACTGTCCAAGCCCCCAAGGTCTGGAATGGCCTGCCATCGGAGGGGGTTCAAGGGTCTACTTTGAAGAGATGTTTTTCTTCCTGGGAGCCTATGCCCCCAGCTGACTTCCTGCCCCTGGGGCAGGGGGCTGGACTCGATAATCTTTCGAGGTCCCTTCCAGCCCTAATGTCTATGAAATCTATAAAATTGAATCTGCTCTGATACATTCTAATTGGAACATGTCAGAGCAAGTGTCCCGCAAGTGTACAAGCACGCTTAAATGTAACATGTCCACACCCTAAGTTTCCCCTCTTCACCTCCCAGCTGCCACCAGCACTGTAATAGCATTCTTATACCATTTTACATCTTCAATGTACTTTGCATCAACATGCTCCTTGTTCTTGAGGCACAACCTCAGGAAGCTGTAGCCCAGTGCTTCCCAAAGTTTTCAGCATGACCCCACTTCCTCAGCATGGCCCCTCACTTGCAACCCGCAGCCCTCTGCCCCCACCATCCCTGCTGGCAGGGGCCCCCAGCTGCTGGGCTATAGGACCAGGGCCAGGAACAAAAGCCCCCTGCCCCCACCAGCAGCACCTGAACCCTGGGTGCTCCCCATGAGCAGTGGTTGCTGTGGCTGGAGTGGAGTGCAAAGAACAGCTTTCCCCCTGCCCTCTTCCCCTCCCTCAGCAGACAGCACAACTGGAGCAAAGCCTGTGGGGGGGTGGGAAAGATGCGAAACTTCTGCTGCAGGCTTGGGGCTCCCCACGTGCTGCCCTCTCCCTGGGGTCCTCTGTGGCCCAGTGGGCAGGACCTGGCATAGGAGAGTGAGGAGGCCCTGTGCCACTGCTGAGAGCCCCACACTGGTCATACCACCATTGCAACGCATCCTGTGCCCACCCAGCAGTAACAGGGGTGGCAGCATAGAGTTGTGCCCCCTGCTGCTACCAGGCCACCAAGAGATGCCTTGCCATGGTAGCACAACTGGAGTGGGGCTCCCAGGAGTGGCACTGAGCCTCTACATCCAGCTCTGCCACAGAGGCCCCTAGGGGAGGGCAGCAAGTCAGGGAAACCTGAGCTTGCAGCAGGCAGCCTTCATCTGCCCCCACCATGTGCACAAATCATAGATTTCATAGATTTCATAGACATTAGGGCTGGAAGGGACCTCGGAAGATCATCGAGTCCAGCCCCCTGCCCAAAGGGCAGGAAGTCAGCCGGGTTCATAGGATCCCAGCAAGATGAGCATCCAGTTTGCTCTTGAAGGTGTTCAATGTGGGCGCTTGAACCACCTCCGGTGGCAGGCTGTTCCAGACCTTGGGGGCTCGGACAGTAAAGAAATTCTTCCTTATGTCCAGCCTGAAACGGTCTTGTAGTAGTTTATGACCATTCGACCTAGTCGTCATCCCTTGGGGC
>NW_005841858.1:2390955-2397499 GCF_000455745.1 Alligator sinensis
CGCGTGGCTCTTCTCTGGACTCTCTCAAGCTTCTCCACATCCTTTTTGAATTGTGGAGCCCAAAACTGGACGCAGTACTCCAGCTGCGGCCTCACTAAGGCCGAGTACAAGGGGAGAATGACGTCCCGGGATTTGCTTGAGAAGCATCTATGGATGCAAGCCAGCGTTTTGGTCGCTTTACTAGCCGCAGCATCGCACTGCAGGCTCATGTTCATCTTGTAGTCAATGATGACCCCCAAGTCTCTTTCTTGCATAGTGTTGGCCAACATAGCACTGCCGAGCCTATAAGGATGCTGTGGGTTTTTCTTCCCAAGGTGGAGAACCTTGCATTTATCGGCGTTGAACACCATCAGATTCTCGTCCGCCCACTTGCTGAGCCTGTCCAGGTCAGCCTGGATCACCCGCCTGTCTTCTGGTGTGGATGCTTCTCCCCAAAGTATGGTGTCAAATCGAGGGAGGGGGGCTGTGCTGCCCCATGCTTCCCTTCCCTAGGAGTGTGCAACCCCGTTTTTTATCATTGTGACCCTGAGGTTGGGAGCTGCTGCTCTAGCCTGTGAGAGGATAGTTCAACCACCTTGACCTTCCTCTGAGTCTACTGGCCTGCTCTCTACTCTCATGTACTCCAGTTGTCAGACAGAGCAAATAAGTAGTACCTGAGGCTCCATCTTGAAAACATATAAAGATAATTGAAACAAACACTCTTGAAAGGAAGGATTGAGATTAGGAGGAACTACAGGTGTTATTACACATGACCTTTCCCATATGTTAAGGTCTCTTAGGATGGGAGTGTCTGCACATTAATGCAGGAAAAGACAAGCTCAGTGGACTCTGAGCATCTTGGAGAGAATCATCTTTGGGCAAGGATTCTCTCTAGCTCATCTCTTAGGCTGCTCGTGTTGCAGAAACATTAGCTAGCTTCATGAGTTGGGGCCGTCCTCAGAATCCCAGGATGCGTTGCTCCTAGCTCCTCCCCCCTGCTCTGCCATGGGTGATCTGTCCTTTGGAGATCATGACAGCCAGGAGGAACCAGCAGCTGGGAAGTCCCTTCCCTTCTATACTCAAAAGTACATCACTTCCCCTTCCCTTGCAGGATGACAAAAGCTCCTGTTCCACTCCAGGGGTGGTGTGGGGGCTGGGTTCAGCCTGGAGAGCAGCAGTAGTGATGGATGGTTGGGTTCCCCCTTCTTGACTGCTTCTGGGCTGGTGGAAAGCATCCAGGGGCTGGGCTCATTGGTAGGCAGGGTCCCCTTCCCTGCTGGCTCCCCTGGAATGTTTCCCACTAGCTAGGGAATAGGCAGGTGAGGGGAACCTGCTCACCCACCACCACCACTAGTCTCCAAACTGAGCCCAGCACCTGCACAGCCCCTGGAGCAGGACAGGACCTTCCCTTGACTCTAGGACAGCACCAGAAGCCTCAGATGAATGGCAAGCTAAGGAAGAGACCCAAAGGGAGAGGCTGGGTTAGGGGAACACAGCTCCCCTGCCTTGCAGGCCCAGCCCAGCTCTACCCAAAACCCCAAATGGGATACATGAAGGGGGAGCCATAGAGACAGGGGGCTCCCTTCCCCCACCATCAATCCAAGCTTCTTGGCAGTGGCAACACACAGCTGCTGGCTCAGCTTTGCTGTGGCCGGAGCTGGAGTGGGGGTGTGGAGTGGAACAGAGCCCCCCCCCCCGCCGCCCTTGTGTACCCCCAGCTACCCTGGCAGGGGTATTGGGGGAAGCCAGGCCAGGCCCATGAGGCAAGGGGACTCCATTCCACATCTGCCCTACCCAGCTCCTGCCATGGCAAAGCCAAGCCAGCATCTGTGAGCTGCCACTGTCAAGAGGCTCAGTTTGGGGTAGGGGATGGCCCCCACCCACCTCATGGGCCCAGCCTGGCTCGCCCCGATACCCTAGCCAAGGTACTTGGGGGGTGCTATGAGGGAGAGGGGGGCTCCCTTGCACCACACCCACCTGAGCCTCTTGATAGAGGCAGCACACAGCTGCTCCATCTCGACTTTACCATAGCTGCCTGCTGGCCAGGGCGGATGCAGTCGGGCTTGAGGCTCCCCTCTCCTCCCACCCAAAAGGCTAATGCCTCTTGGGTTCAGTTGTCTTCTACATGGTGCTTTGCGTAAAGTGCTATGAGTTAGAGTGCCTCCCTGACAGGCTGCCTAAATGTCTGTAGGCATTGGGACTAAATTCATCAGTCTGAGGGCCATCTCTAGTCGATTGGACCTTGTGTGGCACTATGCACATAACTGGCACTTGAAGTAGTAAATAAATTAACTGTGGACGGAAGCTGATCATTTTGTGGAGAAGGGGAGAAAACTTTTTCACAGACTCATCCAGAACTCCTGAGGACAGGCCAGTTCTGCTTGTAAGGGAGAATAGCCATAGACAATAAAAGCAGATCCTATATTACAGCACTGTTCTTCCTGCAGAGTTTATTATAGAGTTATGCATTTTATACAGAGGGCAAAAGAATAAAGTAAATAATGAATCATGCTAAGAAAAGGAGATTGCTATGAGCTACAGGGTTTTCAATTGACATAAGAAAAAATCAAATCAAAAGATTGACTGGGATTTCAGATCATCAGAATGCTCTAAGCAAGCAAGGGAAAACATCAAGGCCGAGTATAAAAAGAGGCATACTTTAGCTGTTGGATTGCCTTATGTGTTGTTTTTTTAAACAATGACCATTTGAATATTAGCATAATCCAGAAGCCCAATCTGATGCTTTGTCACATTCTTCCTAACTTGTAAATATTTTGTATTTCTCTAGTGAGACAATGAAACTGGAACTCTTTTAGTATTCCCCTTTTTTCATTTTGTGAAATTCAAAACAGTTGTATTGTTGAAAAAATCTGTTAAACTTTTATTCATTTCCTGTGCAAACAAAAATCTATTTCTAAGCAACAACGGTTCTGTTTCTAAGCAACATTGCCTTCACTCTGAAAGCACAAGAAACCGTGGCTTTTCATAGTTTTTAATACAATGGGCCAGATTGTGCCAGATCCATACAGGAAGGGGAAACCGTGGCAAAACACTCCCTGCTTTGCCTACAAGGTTGGCCCTGACACTGTCTCCATATGGGAAGGGAATGGAGCTCTTAAGCAGGAGAAATGGGCGGATGTATATAGACCCTTCTAGAACACCATGGACCTCTAGTAAAAAGCCTGAAGATGCACTAGCATGTCAGCATAGCCTCCCCTGCGGGAGCTTTGATAAGGAGAGCTTACACCAAAGGACATAGAGCAGATGGCCCCTGGCTTCCAGAAGCCCAGTGAGATGCCGAGTTTGGGGGTAGACTAATGCCCCACTATACAGCAAGATGACATGGGGGTCTTTAAGAAGCGGCTTGATGCCTACCTGGCTGGAGTCATTTGAGCCCAGTTTTCCTCCTGCCCAGGCAGGGGGTTGGACTTGAAGATCTACAAGGTCCCTTCCGACCCTACTTCTATGATTCTATGACATGGAGATGGTCCACAGCAAGGTCCTCCTAGAGATGCCATTTTTTCAGAAGGTTGGTCTCAGCATCCTTTCACAGGAAGGGCTGGCTCATGGGCCTGCATTTCACTAGAACAGTTTTTGTGTATTTATTTATTTCATTTCTGTAAATATGTTAGGGCTCCATCCACTCAACTCATCCTTCAGTGCTCTGGTTGCCATTAGTAAAGGACAAAATGATACAGCTCCATCCTGTGAGTAGTTTTTCCTCATAATAAAGAGGACTTTTTCCCCTCATTAGTGAGGGGAAAGCTGCATTGATGAATTTTAGAATCAAGACCGAAGGTCTCAATTCCTGATCACATTTCATTTCTCTGCTCTATATTAACCCAACCTTCATTTTCCTTCTCTACCTTTTTTTATTCCATCACTTTTTGAAAATCGGAGTACTTAAAATGCCTTTAGAGTGCATAATTTATACCTCCCCCACACTCTTCCCTCGTGCTAAAGCAATCACTCTGGCTGTGGGCTTGCCTCACATATTCAATATGAGTTCACGATGCAGATGTGACATTGTGTTATGAACAATACCTTCCATTTCAGCAACTCTTCAGGCTCTGAGCTCTTTGTTACCATTGGCTCATTGGTGAGGGTTTTCTATGGCTCTCTCTCTTTGAGGTTTGTTGTATATAGAAATTAATTTTTAATTTGGGTTTTCAAGTTTGTGATTCAGAGCAAGCCCCCATGCCAGGCAAGCAGCTTGATAGATTGTCACCTATAGTCTGGGTGGTAATTTTAATCCAGCCATTTGGTATTTTAAGGGTATCAGTTAATTGGGGATTGGTCCCTACTATTTGGTACCAATTTTTCCATAAAGAGTGTCTGATGTCTATAAGAAAATTTAAGATCAGAAAAATGAATTTCTAAAAGAGCCCTTTAAAAACCCACATATTCTACCATGGCAGTGAAGCCACAGATGTTCTATTAGTGGTCTTGGATTATGCATGCTGTTCATTTCCAAAAAATCCATGTTGGTTCATACTTACTTCCTTCTGTCTAACTGCTTGTAGTAAGCATGTCAGTGTGATATCTGAGTGGCTCTTTCCGTCAGGGCTGCAGCATTTTAAAGTAATCATAAGGATTCTGTAGAGATCATTCTGAGCAATTTACAGAATTTAAATAGGGAATTACGAGCATATTGCTGCTATAGAATTCCCTGGAACCCATAAAATGTATAAATATTCTATGGGTTTCCAAAGGGATTAAATTGTATTTTTCAAAATGTGTCCTTAAGCTATTCATAAATATCCTTGCCAGGATCTTTTCTTCATATATGCATATATTTTGCCCTTAACTAAAAAGCCTTGGCAGTCCAGCCCTAGACTAGCCTTAGTAGTTGGGTAGCCAAACCAAAGCATATATTCCATGCCTGTATCCTTCCCTGATTCCCAACCAAACTTCCCCTGGGATTTCAGTGTGTCAAGTACTTGGCAGGTACCTTCAGCCACTGGACATTATAATTTTCTCATGGGTCATTTATACACTGGGACAATCACTTAACCTGTTTCCACAGTATTACCTAGGAGTATTCAGAGTGACTAAGACAGAACTGGAACTAACTCATTCCACATGCAGAACCTGAACAAAACTTAAGTGTATAATGAGGTTCACATTCAAAACAGACTGCTTTGCTTTTGGGTTTTTGGGTTTTTTTTTTCAAAATTATAACTTTTCTGCATTTCTTGGTTTTGGTTAGGACCAGAAGTGCTTAACTTCCAATAGGAGGCTGTCCTTTGGGGATTTTTATCCTTGCTACATTTAGAAAATCATACAGACTTGTAAAATTATCCGATCTTGTAAAACGTCTAGCCTTTCTCAGTATCCAGATGCTTAACTATTTATCTGAATCAAACTAGACATGTGAACTGTTTGCGAGTTATCTACAATTAATACCAGTTGGGGTCTACAGTGGGTCCTTGTAGAAGCCAGGTGAGTTGAGAGACTACGCACACATTTTGCTAACAGCAAAGACATGGCAAGTCTGCTGCCACTGTCAGCACTAACCTTTGAAAAAGGAGACAGCAAGAAGCTTATATAGCGGGGGTTACTCTCTGTGACAGTCATCTAGCAGGGGAGGAGAAATAGTGCACCTGTGTACTGTGTCCTTCAGTACTATTGTCTTTTGCAGTCTTCTGGAATATTTAGAGTTTTCCTCAGGGTTTCAGCTCCTGGAGTCCTGTGACTATGAGAATCTACGCTTTATTGCCACCCTTTATAGTCATGGATAAAAATCTGGTAATATGAATCCCAAAGCTTCAAAGCCAAAAAGGAAAATAAAAAAGCTCCACATGTTTATTATTCAATTTTAAACCAAGGGAAACTCATGATTTTTAATGCTTACAGTTATCAGTGCTAGTCTTGGCTGCCTTCCTCCAAGAACTACAAGAGGAACTGTGCCTTGAGCTCCTTCTGGGGCAGGGCAAGTTCATGTTTTCCTCTCTGAGGTAGTGCTTTTAAAAGTCAGGCCTAAATCCTGGAATAAGAACAAAGTCTAAGCCTGTCATGACAACAAAACCACCCAAGAAATATATTCTATCAAAACTGAAAATGGAAAAAACATCCTGAGCATAGTCAATGAAAAACATTGCCTGAAAACCTGTTTAATCAAATAAATACAGGTAGGGACATAGATAGGATTAAATGGGATTCTGACTGTTGTTTTTCTTGGGTTTTTTAAATATCTATCCATGTAATATACAGTCTCTTATTAATCACTTGTAATTTTTATCAGTTACTCAATTACTGATATGGTGCATTTATAAATAAATTATCTGAATCCATCCCTGTTAGAAACCTGGCTGCAGAGGGGCCCCAGCACCCTGAGTTTCTCCCCACCATGCTGCTGCTGGCCCCAAGGAACAGACCAAAGTTGCCCTGGGATAGCTCCCTACCCCTGTAAGCCTGAGCTCCTCTGCACTTGGATGTTGAAGCTGCAATAAGAGAATCTGTGCCATAGCAACAGGTGAGCATCCTGCTGGGTTATGGAAGAATTTTTTAGGTGCCCCTCTTTGTAGAGAGGTCGAGCCTGGAATATTATTCACCTAGAAACCAC
>NW_005841858.1:2397530-2408330 GCF_000455745.1 Alligator sinensis
CAGGCAATCAGTAAGGTCTCTTATACAGAATAAAAGGATAAGATAAAACTGACTACAGCTTTGGAGACAGAAAAGCAAAACAAGGAAAGTTCCTTACCCTCTCCAGCTGTGCCGCAGCCTTCCTGAGAGTCTGGCCAGCATCACCAGAAATTGCTGCTGATTTTTGCCAGCCCTGGCTGCTGGGGTCTTCCTGGCCGTAGCTAACTGCCGAAATCATGCCAACCAGCCCGTTCCACACCAGCATTCTCCAACAGTCACCAGAACTCTGTAGGAAGTTCTGGTCTGCCTGAAGTAACTGACTGGAAAGGCCATTTCTAACCACATCCCAAAGCATAATGATATATAGAGGCAGTGCTACATAATCTGTACAGAGATAACAGTAACAGAAATGGCTATGAGATAACACTGGCTTTCCAATGAGACCATACATGCCATATCAGTAAAACATGAGAAAACATTAATGAGTCACTGCAAACCTCCAAAACATAACAGGATTAATGACAATCGCATTAACCATTTTCTCTCTCTTTCATCTGACAGTATAAAAGGAATGATAGCAGGTCTTCAGCTGATTTGCATACTATCCATTCATCTAACATTAGATTAAATTAGATTAGATTAGATTAGAGTATCTCAATGTTTAACACACACAGCACTTCTCTGATTTATGGCTATGATTAGAATGAGCATGCAGGATGCTACAGTCACTTGACTAGGTCTCAGGCTGATGACTGTATTGCTAGGTTGATTACAACAGACTGATTTTTATGTGGTGTATCACACCCAGATGCTTATTCCTCTGGTTTCAACCTGGTTCAATATACTCCAGCAGGAGGCTTGTTGCTGAGACCTAATGACTTGTTGCAACAATCTGCAAACCACCCTGCAGAAGGGTGTGTCAGTTTGTGAAATTAGATTGGCTGGAGGTTCCATGTCCTCAATGGGAACAAAATAAATAGTCTTGAAAAGATATATGGCTGATGTCACTCCATTCAGAGAGCAGTATAGCATAATGTGTGACAAAAGAAGAGTTCAGGTATGCAACAACAGATCATCAGCTGCAGCTCACATAGGCAAGGAACAGTTCTGACTATTTTGTCCCTAGTCATGGGTTATGTGTGCATCAGCATCACGTGATGTACCTCTGTCCAGGTGACATTTAGATTAAGGCATGGTGTTGGAGGCCCTGAGGACAAGCAGGCTCAAAGCCTGCAAGTTGCTTGATGCTGCTTTATGCCAAGCTAATATACAGAGCTTTCTTTTGTGCTGGATTTTCTCAGGTTCTCACCTCACATTAGTTTGGTATGTATACCTGCCAATGCCATGAAAACAGTGCCGATACCTACAGACACCCCCCTGTCACTGGCCTTTACATTAGGAGTTGTTGCCTCAGCTGTTATTTCTAGTAATAGATTACAATGAGGTGCCTTGTCTTTGAAATAATAACAGTGATGCCAGTGCTGTGGCAACACTGATGCACAGTGGCAGAAAGGGACTCCACTATGATGGAGTCATAGTTGACTCCAAGATGAACATGAGCCGTCAATGTGACAAAGTAATCAATAAAGCTAACCTCACTCTATCATGCATTAGCAGGTACATCACAAACAGGGCCAGAGAGGTGATATTTCCCCTCTATGTGGCATTGGTCAGGCTGCAGTTGGTGTTCTGCATCCAGTTCTGTGTGCCGCACTTCAAGAGGGATGTGGATAACCTTGAGAGGATCCAGAGGGCCACTCATATGGTTAGGGGCCTGCAGGTAAGGCCCTATGAGGAGAGACTGAGGGACCTGGATCTCTTCAGCCTCCACAAGAGAAGGCTGAAAGGGGATCTCATGGCCGTTTTACAAATTCATCGGTGGGGGCGGGGGAGGCAGCAAGAAATGGGAGATACTCTGTTTACTAAGGCATCCCTTGGAATAAGCAGGAACAATGGCCACAAACTGAAGGAGAGCAGATTTAGGTTGGACATCAGGAAGAACTTCTTTATGGTAAGGGTTGCCAGAATCTGAAATGGGTTTCCAAGGGAGGTGGTGCTCTCCCCCCTGCATTGGGGGTCGTTAAAAGGAGACTGGACAAGCACCTGGCTGGGGTCATGTGACCCCAGTGCTCTTTCCTGCCCAGGGACTTGATGATCTATTGAGGTCCCTTCTGACCCTAACAACTATGAAACTATACTCATTATAAAGTACCCTGTAACAGTGTGTAATCAGTTTAGGGCATCGTAAGCACTGGCTAAACAAAAACCTCCACAAATGAGTCATGTCAGCTTATCAAAAGGAAGGCATTAGTTCCAGAAAAGACCATTCAAACTACTTTCTAACCTGGAGAATAAGCATCAGGAAAAACTCTGGCTAAGGTACTTCAGAGAAAGCTTTGTGGACACTGGAAATGTAACAAAAGGGACAGATACCCTGAAGAAAGAGAGATATGAATGAAATGAAATATGAGAACCTGTATAATCTGACAAGCTTTAGTGTTGGTTGTAGCCATGTTGGTCTAAGGACATAGGCAGAAAAGGTTCTTTGGGTAGATGTGATATCTTTTATTAGACCAACTAAATAGTTGGAAAAATTGTTCTTTGCAAGTTTTTGGGCACAAACATTCTTCTTCAGGCATAGGGAGAGTCTGCTGGTGTTTTGTGTGCTTTCCTGGGTAGAATAGAAGCCAATATGCAAAATGCAGGTCTATGAAAATGCAAATGTGTGGCAGTGATGATCAGAGGGAATGGGAGACAATAGGTGTGAGACATTTTACCAGCTACAGTCTATCACCAATTCAACATATACCCCTTTCCCTCCACCTACCCGTCTCACACCTATTTTCTCCCATTCCCTCTGATCCTCTCTGCCACATATTGGCATTTTGCATATTGGCTTTTATTCTACCCAGGACAGTGCACCAGCAAACTCTCCCTGTGCCTGAAGAAAGGTCTTGTGCCCAAAAACTTACAAAGAACAATTTTTCCAACTATTTAGTTGGTCTAATAAAAGATAACGCATCTACCCAAAGAACCTTGTCTGTATAATCTGACTGCATTTTCCCCATTGGCTCTGAGACTGTCAGTCAATATACAGATTATCTAGCAATTGAAAATGTATGGTGTCAGTCACTTTAGCATTTAGTATATTAGGTAGGTGCACAGCTCACGCCACTGCATAAAGAGAAGGGACAAGCATCATGATTTATCTCCTAGGAATGATACTTATTTCTTTTGAGAAAACTGGAAGAATCATTTCTTGTTTGTTATGGCAGCAGCAGGTTTCATTTCCTGGAACTACTATAAACATAATGGGGTATGTGCCTGGAATGGGGGAGTGTAAGTGTTTCTCTTTTCTGCTGACTTGGTTAAATGGCAGGTATAATGAACAGCCATAAAACACACTAAAACCTATTAAGTTTCTCAATTTTTGAAGTCTCACAGATGGTTGTTTAACCTTTGAAATCTCAGTTGAATCACAGAAGTGACCTGGATGATGTCATCTCTTTAAGGGAGAATGAATCAACTGTGGGTTGGATAGTTACTAAAATGAGACATAGAGCCCAATCCTCAACCCACTGGTAGTAAACCTGTCCTTGACTTCAGTGGCTATAGAATTAGGCTGATGCTACGTGTTCTCAATAAACAGAGGATGTGTTTTATATTATGTGATAGGGAGTAATTTTTCAAGGTCAAATTTTATAGTAAAAATCCTTCCCATGATTGCATGAAAGCAGCACGTAAAGGGGAGGGGAGAGGAGGGTGTCAGAAACACGCAGATTGTTCCCAGTCCCATTCCTGGTACACTGGACCAAGCATGGGTGGTGTGGGGCCCTGTAGCCTGATTCTAGCACACAGGGGCTAGCTGAGGTTGCATGAGGTCTGATCATGGTCTGCAGGATCTGATCTAGGCCACAGACTGACCCTGTGCTACTCTTCTGGTCCTCAAAGCCAAAAGGTTGAGCACCGCTGACCTAAAGGATAATGCATAATACATAAATGGTTGTTCTAAAGAGGACAGTGATCAATAGTTCTCCAAGGGGAAAGGCAAAAGAAATCTGCTTAGAATAAAGCAAAAAAAGACTTTCTAACCATGAGGGGGGTAAACACTGACACATCTTGGAGAGAGTCTCTCTCACTGGTAGTTTGTAAGAATGGGTTAGACAAACCTCTCTTGGGGGATAGTTTAGGTACACATCTCCTACCTTCCTACAGAGGGTTGCAGCAGATGGTCACTTGAGGTCCCTTCCAGGTTCTACATTTCTATGACTTGATGGTTTCTGTTACCTAGGGGGCAGCTGTAAATTAAGCTCCAGCCATTATTCCTAGCCTCTCTTACTGATTCATATATTTTAGGATTAATTAAAAATGAATAATTTCCATCATTTCCTGCTTTGTGCCACAGAAGACAAATACCATTCCTTCCATATGGCACAATCCTTTTACTAGACAGGTTTTCTTCCTCCTCCACCCCCTTTTTTCCTTTAATTAACGTGATTGTCAATTTTTAAAAGTCCCCAAATTTGACCTTCCTTATTCTGTGCATCTCCCGGCTGCCCAAGCCACACTATCCCCTGTTCCAAGCTTGATTGAGTTACTCGCTGAACTATGCCAGCTGGCTCTTGGAGAGGTGAGGTCTATCGGTAGATCCTGCTCCTGTACACTCACTCCACATGAATATTTGCACCACCAGAAATATGAAGCTAGTTTCAACAGAGTAGGAACTGACTACTAAAGCCCCTGTTTAGGGTCCACAAACGCCATTCTACTTCATGGAGGAAAAGGAGCGGGTGCCAATACTTGTCAAGTGTGGATTGAGAAAGGACATAAGTTTTATGGTGCATGTGGAAGCCAACAGTTTTACATATAGGAGCCTCAAGTTTAACCTCCTGAATTCAGTCAGGTCTGATTTCCCAGACCTGCGCCATATGCAGCAGCCTCTGTTGAGATAAATGACAGATGCTGGCTCCTCAATGCTTTTGTAGATCAGGCTGCTTAGTTAGGTTCCTAATTTCAGTTAGGTGAGTAACTTTAGGCTCCTTGGCTTCAAAATCACAGTCTGGGTGCTTCAGGATGCCATGTGATTTAGGGCATGCTATGTGATTAACACCTGTAGGGGAATGAAGATGGAGGCATATTCTGTCCCTACAGATTCCCACATCACTTCTGACAGTTTCATCCACTCCTTTTCTCCCAGGTCTTGTGCAGCTCAGGAGTGATGGCCTGATATATGAAACTATGTAGACATAAAATTAGGTTGGCAAGCTTTCTAGTGGAATTTTAAAAGCATCTGGATGCCTAAATACCTTTAAAAGTATGGTCCTGAGTAATTGCAGCATAGTCACTTAACTGACCATTTCTTCCTAAGTCTGGGGTTTGCAGGATGGAAAAGAGGGATGAGGTAGGATATATATAGATGGGTGTCTCAAGACATAGATGTACAGACGTCCCTGAGATATCCCTGGGTAGAGATTTCCCAAAGACTCTCTGCTTCATAGGCTGGGAAGCCTTAGCCAAGCCATCACTTGAACCCTAGTTTAAAAAATAGGTAACTAGGAAATGTAGCCAACTTGCCTTTCCCAAAACACTCCACACCTTCTGTGTTAAATTCAAGATTCTTGTGCTCTTTCAAAGCCTTTCTCTTTTGTTCATGTCTGCTCTGATTTTCAGGAATCCAGGTTTTCTGTTTGCCGCAGAAAAAATGTGGATGTTCTCCTTTAAAGGAGAAAAACATGGGAAACCATGGGTTTCCTCTTGCAGGCTGGCAGAGAGTTACAATCTGCAAGGGGATGCTTGGGACTGGGGGGGGAGCAGGAGCCGGGTGATTGAACGCAAGGGGCACTATGTGCATGTGTGCACATACGCACATGCATGTGGCCAGCAATACAATCCCAGACAATGTGGTGGAAATCAGCTCCCCCAGCTGCCTGCAGGTAAGTCTATGGGGGGTGGGGGGGGCAGCATAAGTGATGCATGGGAAGCTGGGGGGAAACCTCTTGACAATGCCAGGAGATGGAAAACCAGGAGCAGCAGAAACAGCATGCTGAGGATCAAATCAAGAATCCAGTGCAATCCACCCTTCATGGAAATGCATGGCCAAGCTGCACTAGAGTCTGTCAATCCCAGATAGGCCTCATCAGCCATCTTCGGACACACGGATAAGACAGTCATAGAAGACAATCATCCATTGCTGAAGAAGTGAATACCAGAAGACTTTCAGATTTTCTATACTCTTTGCCATGGAACCTGTAGGTCTTAGGACCCCTGGTTGAAGCAGGAAACTTGGAATTTGGGCTGCCAGTTGGAATTTTGTTTTCAAATTTTCACAACAAAGCATTTAAATTGTTTTGTTATTATTGTTGTTGTTGTTTTCCTTTTTGTAGGAAATTTAGAATTTTTTGCTTTTGTTGGGAAACCAAATAATTTTTTCAGCAAAAAGTCTGATTTTTGGCAAGCCTAATCATGTCACCTTCCACAGCTCTAAGCAGAAATGTAATATTCCATCTGCATTTAATGTCAAGCTGGTACATGTAGGTATGAAAATAACATGAAACAATAGGGAGGAAAGTAAAAAGTGCTGTAGTCCCTTTTACAATGACAGATCAAAAAAGTCCTGGGTGCTGTTGGTAATTTTGTCTCCTTTCATCAAGTGGCAGAAGGGCATCCAGATTGTCATGCTGTATGTAGGCCATGAGTGAGAACATGGTGGGCCATAGTCTGCCAGTAGAATATATTTTGGTGTTCCTACTGCAGAATAGAGGCCCTTGGATAAACTGAAACGCTGCCATTCATCAGGAACCAGTAGAGTCACGAGCTGCTGGCAACATTTTAAAAGGCTTTATATTTTCAAGAAATACAATACATTTATATGAAACAGTGCTGCGCCTGTTAGTGATCATCTGCCAAAAGAATAATAGTAATTTATATATGTATGTACATACATGTGTGTGTAATTTCCTCTGAAGATGGTCTGAATTTTGCAGACCAAGATGTTAGTCTTAGGAAATTTTTTAGTTTTGCTTTTAATAAACTTTATGTTGTTTTAAATTGCTTCCTTTAAAAAAAAAAAAAAAAGACAAAAATGCTTGCCAGCCTCAGAGGTTACCAGGATCTCTTGAGTCAATTTATGGTTATATGTACTTTTGAATAAATGTGTGTGTATATGTATGACTAGTGTATAAAATACTTAGCATTTGTATAGTGTTTCATCTTTAAACCACTTTACACATGTTAACTGATTCCTATAATATCCCTCTAAAGAATGCCTATTGTTATTTTCAGGCTTGTTGGTTGTAGCTGTATTGGTCAAAGGACATAGGCAGACAAGGTTCTTTGGGTAGATGTGGTATCTTTTATTAGATCAACAAAAAAGCTGGAAAAAATTGTTCTTTGCAAGCTTTCAGACACAAACACCCTTCTTCAGGCATAGGGAGAATCTGTTGGTGTTTTGTGTGCTCTCTTGGGTAGAAAGGAAGACAAAATGCAAAGTGTGGGTCTGTGAAAATGCAAATATGTGGCAGTGAGGATCAGAGGGAATGGGAGACAATAGGTGTGAGACGGGTAGGTGGCAGGGAGGGGGGGAAATAATTGGTAACCTGCCTGCATTTTACCAGCTACAGTCTATCACCAATTCAACATATACCCCTTTCCCTCCACCTACCCGTCTCACACCTATTTTCTCCCATTCCCTCTGATCCTCTCTGCCACATATTGGCATTTTGCATATTGGCTTTTATTCTACCCAGGACAGTGCACCAGCAAACTCTCCCTGTGCCTGAAGAAAGGTCTTGTGCCCAAAAACTTACAAAGAACAATTTTTCCAACTATTTAGTTGGTCTAATAAAAGATAACGCATCTACCCAAAGAACCTTGTCTGTATAATCTGACTGCATTTTCCCCATTGGCTCTGAGACTGTCAGTCAATATACAGATTATCTAGCAATTGAAAATGTATGGTGTCAGTCACTTTAGCATTTAGTATATTAGGTAGGTGCACAGCTCACGCCACTGCATAAAGAGAAGGGACAAGCATCATGATTTATCTCCTAGGAATGATACTTATTTCTTTTGAGAAAACTGGAAGAATCATTTCTTGTTTGTTATGGCAGCAGCAGGTTTCATTTCCTGGAACTACTATAAACATAATGGGGTATGTGCCTGGAATGGGGGAGTGTAAGTGTTTCTCTTTTCTGCTGACTTGGTTAAATGGCAGGTATAATGAACAGCCATAAAACACACTAAAACCTATTAAGTTTCTCAATTTTTGAAGTCTCACAGATGGTTGTTTAACCTTTGAAATCTCAGTTGAATCACAGAAGTGACCTGGATGATGTCATCTCTTTAAGGGAGAATGAATCAACTGTGGGTTGGATAGTTACTAAAATGAGACATAGAGCCCAATCCTCAACCCACTGGTAGTAAACCTGTCCTTGACTTCAGTGGCTATAGAATTAGGCTGATGCTACGTGTTCTCAATAAACAGAGGATGTGTTTTATATTATGTGATAGGGAGTAATTTTTCAAGGTCAAATTTTATAGTAAAAATCCTTCCCATGATTGCATGAAAGCAGCACGTAAAGGGGAGGGGAGAGGAGGGTGTCAGAAACACGCAGATTGTTCCCAGTCCCATTCCTGGTACACAGGACCAAGCATGGGTGGTGTGGGGCCCTGTAGCCTGATTCTAGCACACAGGGGCTAGCTGAGGTTGCATGAGGTCTGATCATGGTCTGCAGGATCTGATCTAGGCCACAGACTGACCCTGTGCTACTCTTCTGGTCCTCAAAGCCAAAAGGTTGAGCACCGCTGACCTAAAGGATAATGCATAATACATAAATGGTTGTTCTAAAGAGGACAGTGATCAATAGTTCTCCAAGGGGAAAGGCAAAAGAAATCTGCTTAGAATAAAGCAAAAAAAGACTTTCTAACCATGAGGGGGGTAAACACTGACACATCTTGGAGAGAGTCTCTCTCACTGGTAGTTTGTAAGAATGGGTTAGACAAACCTCTCTTGGGGGATAGTTTAGGTACACATCTCCTACCTTCCTACAGAGGGTTGCAGCAGATGGTCACTTGAGGTCCCTTCCAGGTTCTACATTTCTATGACTTGATGGTTTCTGTTACCTAGGGGGCAGCTGTAAATTAAGCTCCAGCCATTATTCCTAGCCTCTCTTACTGATTCATATATTTTAGGATTAATTAAAAATGAATAATTTCCATCATTTCCTGCTTTGTGCCACAGAAGACAAATACCATTCCTTCCATATGGCACAATCCTTTTACTAGACAGGTTTTCTTCCTCCTCCACCCCCTTTTTTCCTTTAATTAACGTGATTGTCAATTTTTAAAAGTCCCCAAATTTGACCTTCCTTATTCTGTGCATCTCCCGGCTGCCCAAGCCACACTATCCCCTGTTCCAAGCTTGATTGAGTTACTCGCTGAACTATGCCAGCTGGCTCTTGGAGAGGTGAGGTCTATCGGTAGATCCTGCTCCTGTACACTCACTCCACATGAATATTTGCACCACCAGAAATATGAAGCTAGTTTCAACAGAGTAGGAACTGACTACTAAAGCCCCTGTTTAGGGTCCACAAACGCCATTCTACTTCATGGAGGAAAAGGAGCGGGTGCCAATACTTGTCAAGTGTGGATTGAGAAAGGACATAAGTTTTATGGTGCATGTGGAAGCCAACAGTTTTACATATAGGAGCCTCAAGTTTAACCTCCTGAATTCAGTCAGGTCTGATTTCCCAGACCTGCGCCATATGCAGCAGCCTCTGTTGAGATAAATGACAGATGCTGGCTCCTCAATGCTTTTGTAGATCAGGCTGCTTAGTTAGGTTCCTAATTTCAGTTAGGTGAGTAACTTTAGGCTCCTTGGCTTCAAAATCACAGTCTGGGTGCTTCAGGATGCCATGTGATTTAGGGCATGCTATGTGATTAACACCTGTAGGGGAATGAAGATGGAGGCATATTCTGTCCCTACAGATTCCCACATCACTTCTGACAGTTTCATCCACTCCTTTTCTCCCAGGTCTTGTGCAGCTCAGGAGTGATGGCCTGATATATGAAACTATGTAGACATAAAATTAGGTTGGCAAGCTTTCTAGTGGAATTTTAAAAGCATCTGGATGCCTAAATACCTTTAAAAGTATGGTCCTGAGTAATTGCAGCATAGTCACTTAACTGACCATTTCTTCCTAAGTCTGGGGTTTGCAGGATGGAAAAGAGGGATGAGGTAGGATATATATAGATGGGTGTCTCAAGACATAGATGTACAGACGTCCCTGAGATATCCCTGGGTAGAGATTTCCCAAAGACTCTCTGCTTCATAGGCTGGGAAGCCTTAGCCAAGCCATCACTTGAACCCTAGTTTAAAAAATAGGTAACTAGGAAATGTAGCCAACTTGCCTTTCCCAAAACACTCCACACCTTCTGTGTTAAATTCAAGATTCTTGTGCTCTTTCAAAGCCTTTCTCTTTTGTTCATGTCTGCTCTGATTTTCAGGAATCCAGGTTTTCTGTTTGCCGCAGAAAAAATGTGGATGTTCTCCTTTAAAGGAGAAAAACATGGGAAACCATGGGTTTCCTCTTGCAGGCTGGCAGAGAGTTACAATCTGCAAGGGGATGCTTGGGACTGGGGGGGGAGCAGGAGCCGGGTGATTGAACGCAAGGGGCACTATGTGCATGTGTGCACATACGCACATGCATGTGGCCAGCAATACAATCCCAGACAATGTGGTGGAAATCAGCTCCCCCAGCTGCCTGCAGGTAAGTCTATGGGGGGTGGGGGGGGCAGCATAAGTGATGCATGGGAAGCTGGGGG
>NW_005841858.1:2408474-2408957 GCF_000455745.1 Alligator sinensis
CCACTATGTGCAGTCCCGGGGAGGGGTCAGGTGCCATAGGCATTAAGGTGTCATGGGTGGACATGTGCCTCCCAGATTTGTGTGCCTGCAGGGGGACACAGGGCTGCAACCTGGCCAGATCAGCACTGGTCCATCTCTGTGGCCTAGTGGGAGCAATGTGGTGCAAGAGGGCAGAGCAGGGTAATGAGCCTAATTGCTACTGCTACTGCCACCACTGGGACCCCTGTATCAGGCACACCACCATGGAGTAATGCCGTGCTGCCAGCAGCATGAGGAGTAACCGACTGGGGAGGGGGCCAAACTGCTCTCACCTCCTCTCACCATCAGCCATTTGTTGCTAGGCAGTGGCTCCACCCTAGAAGCAAGGTGGGGTGAGGGGCAATGCAGGCAAGCCTGAAGAGTGTGGTAGCTGACCCATGGTGGCAGGGTACAGCTGCAGCCCAGTGCACAAGTGGCTAGAGGGGGGGGGGGGGGGGGGGGGGG
>NW_005841858.1:2408967-2419217 GCF_000455745.1 Alligator sinensis
TCTGTAACACCGGAGGTGAAAGAGCTTTTCTCACCTAGAATGGCAGACCTCCTGGATAGGGCTTTAAACTGAGATCGGCAAGGGATGTGCAGACAACTACTAGTACAAGCCCAAGAAATGACAACCATGGAACCAGCAAACCAGGGAACAATAGGAAGCATATTTTGACACCAGCCAAAGGACAGGATTTTCCACAGCACACCAGATAGGCTAGGGCCTCCAAAGGCAGGCTTAGTTTCCTGTACACAAATGCAAGGAGCATGGGGAGCAAGCAGGAGGAACTGACCCTCCTGCTAACCAACAAGCAATGCGATCTCATAGGGATTACAGAGACCTAGTGGAATTTCACCTATGGTTGGACCACAGGTATAGAAGGGGATACACCTTGCATTGGAAGAATAGTTTTGGGAAGAAAGGTAGAGGAGTTGCTGTCTACATGAAGGAACAGTACACCTCCCTAGAAGCGGAGATTGGTAATAAAGAAGGGTGACTTGAGACCCTCTGGGTTGAGATACAGGGAGAGAACAGGGAAGCTGGTTTGACTGTAGGAGTTTACTACAGACCTCCGAACCAAGAGGAAAAGCTCAACCAGAAATTCTCTAGAGAACTGGCAGAGGCTGCACACACTCGAAGCATGGTCGTCAAAGGTGACTTCAACTACCCAGACATCTCATGGGATGAGCAGTCACCAAGATCTGATCATTCACAAAGCGTCCTCACTTGCATTGAAGAGCTCTATCTGACTCAAGAAGTTTATAGGCCGACCAGCGGTAAGGCACTCCTAGACTTGCTTCTGGCCAAAGGGGACAATTTAGTGAGCAACCTGAGGATCTAAGGGAAAATGGGCAACAGTAACCATGAGATGATCACTGTGACCGGATGGGGGTGAATAATGAAATCTCTCTCTCTGGGACTCTCCTGCGGTGCTTTGGAATGATGGAAGAATAAGAAGTTAATTCCCCAAAGAGAGAGGGTGTAGTAAATCCCTCAGAAGCAGGATAAAAGAAAATTGGTTTATTAGTAACTTCCCCATAGGTTGCGGAGCACCCTGACTGTTCTTACAGCTCACAGTCTCCCTTTTCTCCACAACTGTGCAACCCACTCCCCCAAGTCAGTCAACTACCAATGTATCTCAAGCAAGACTAAGGGTGTCATCCTCTTGCTGCATTCAGCCTTGGTGAGACTGCAGCTGGAGTTCTGTGTTCAATTTTGGGTGCCACACTTCAGGAAGGATGTGGAAAAGCTTGAGAGAGTCCAAAGGAGGGCCACACACATGATTAGAGGTCTGGAGAGCAGGTCATATGAAGAGAGGTTGAAAGACATGAGACTGTTCAGCCTGGAGACGAGAAGAGTTAGAGAGGACTTAGTTGCAGCCCATAAGTATATTAGGGGCATACATCAAGGCCTGGGGGAGCATCTGTTCACCAAGGCATCTCAGGAGAAGACAAGAAACATTGGGCACAAACTGATTTAAGATTGTTTCAGATTGGACCTAAAGATAAACTTCTTTACAGTTCGAGTGCCAAGGGTCTGGAACAGACTTCCCCCCAGAGGTGGTACAGTCACCTACCCTGGTGATCTTCAAATAGCATTTTGATGTCCACCTTGCTGGGGTCATCTGACCCCAGCAATCTTTCCTGCCCAAGTGCAGTGGGGCTGGACCCAATGATCTTGTAAAGTCCCTTCCAGCTTCTAACATGTATGAATCTATCAACTCCTCACCCTACCGGTAGCACAGCATTATTCCATGGCAGTACAGCTGGTAGGGGGTCCTGACGGTGGTATCAGCAATGAGTCTTACCACCCTGCTTTGTCCTCCCATACTATGTCCCTCCCGCTGGGCCATAGAAGTGGCCTGGTGGCAGTTCAGCCAGGCTGTATCCCTGTGCCCCACTGTAGGCACACACCTGGAGGGAGGCACATGCCCCCCCTGTGCCTTACAGGCATTGCCTATGGTCAGGCACCCCCTATACACCCCACCTTTCCCACACGCCCACCCCCTTCCCCACATACTGGGAGACTAAGGGTGGGTGGCAGTGGGTCGGGAGTGAGGGGCACCAGCAGGGCTGGGGTGTGGGTGCTGCGGGTCGGGAGTGCAGGTGGGGCTGTGGCTTGGGAGTGAGGAGCACCAAAATATCAGGGCTGCTCAGTACCACAAAGTAGTGTGTGTGTTGGGTGGGGGGGGCAGCTGCAGCTAGACTAGCATCCTGATGAGCAAAGGGGGCAGTGGGGGCTCTAATTTTCTATGATTATGAAAGAACCAAAATCAAATGCCAAAATATATAGGTATTTAAGATTTTATTTATTATAATGATTGAGGCACTAGTAGGCTTCCAAATTACTTTAAAATGGTAAATATATTAATAAAACATTGTGTTCAACTGATACATACACACACACAAATATATAGTGGTGTTTCATTTTAATTGCAGAAAAGCATGGATGGGGGGGATGTTAATTGAGAATGTTGGATTTTTAAACAGAGAAAACCAGGTTCCCTGGTCATTTCTAATAATGACCAATTTAACTTACCTCTCGAATCATCTTTATTTAAGCCCACCTCAGTGCTATCACCTGGATCTAGTTAGGATTCCCAGTTGGCCAGTTTGAATTCCACCCTGCTCCCATGAGCCACTGGGGACCTAAGTGGTGGCTCCTATACAGATTTGCCTCTACAGGTGTGAATCTGGTGCTCTTCACTGACACTCCCAACACCTGCTCCTTCTGTCAGTAGATGGAAACACTGGCACACACCTACCTTGAGTGTGCCAGGCTCCTTCCACTACCTCCTCAAGAACCTCTTGCTGATGTTCTGGCTCTGCTTCTCCTCACACCTTTTCTTTTATCCATTCCCCATCTGTGCCTGCACCAAGTCCTGGTACCTCCTGGTCAGCATCCTCCTGACACTGACCAACCTTGCTGCCTGCCAGATCAGGAAAGAGGTTTTGGCTAGGGGAACCCAAGTAACTGTGAGGCTGTTTTCCTATTACTTCTCAAGCATGTCTCCAGGTGGAGTTTCACTAGTCAGTGTCCACAGGCTCCTTGGATTTATTCAAAGGGCGCTGGTGCAGGCTGGTGTGCTCTGCTTGTTGTCCCTCCTTGGGACACCTGTCATTAACCTTTATGCAAACTCCTGTTCCCATTTTCTCATTTATTGTCCCCAGTACTGTTATGCATTTAGGGGTCCTCTTCTAGCAGTAGAGAGGGGTTTATAGTTTCTGTGGCCTCAGCCCACAGGTTCTTTGTAGATAACAGAAAGGCCTGTGTCTAGAGATCCTGCTTCACATCCCGGTGTAAGGACAGCTGCTCTCAATTCAGATCTCTGTTTAAAACTTTTGGCCCACGAATCCTAAGCTGCGTCAATGAAATACTCACACTCCATTACTTAACAAACAATAAAGAAAATCAGGATGTTATACTATTGTATTTCTGGTGCTTGCTCTTTGTCTTTTACAGCCTTATTTGCTATGGACAGAAAGTTCACATAAACCAGCTGTTAAGTTCCTTACTTAACAAACAATCCTGAGACTTACTTTTCTCCAACAAAACCTCAGGCTGTTTTATTCAGGAACAAACAACAACTAACTGGGTAAATGAAAATAACTCTGGAACAACAGAGGGTGGAGTTCTAACTCTCCAGCTCCATCCCATAATAATAAGGACTAAAAATTTAATCCTATAGTTGCCCAATTACTATACCAGTATAACTGATTGGAAACAGGTTCAACACAACAGAAGTCCAGTGCGCACAAACCACTTTCAAAATGGCTGAAACCAATTTAAGATAAACCTGGATGGATGTAATATCAGACTGAACTGATTTAGGTTAAATTGGTTTATTGACCTTCTGTCCCAGATCCCCTCCAGATTCAAGCTGTCTGCTCAAGCAGAGCAGCGAGGTGGGTTCTAGCACCTCCCACTCTGGCTTTTGGCCTGGGCTACTGCAGGCATGTGGCTGAATTTCTAGAATCAAGAGTGAATGTCTGCTGATTTGCTTATCGGTTCAATCTACACAGTTTAGACAAACCTGCAAAGATTGAATTGATTCAGCCTCAGGCTTTTTGACTGTCTATACTTAGCCATTTAGATCTCCCTTGCATGAATGCTTGAAAACTCTGTACTCCATTAGCCTCGCCTGAGTTGTTTCTGATTTGTATCAGTGTTACTGATCCAAGTTATTGTACCTTTATACTATAAGTTTATCAGGGGAGAAGGGATGTGTTCCTTTGAGATTTGTTCAGCTCTAACTGCATTGTCAGCATTTTATTTACCCTCATGGCGAATAATAATTAAATTAATAGTGATCATATATATTAAACAGGTATAAGTTTAATGCAGGAAGTATTCTGAAGTATTTGATGACTTTCAGATTCTTATAATGATCACTGAGATTACTCTAACAAATGAGGCTTGTGTGATTGCCAGGATAAATGTCTTCAGTTTCATTAAGAGATACATACTTTCCATGTCAAATATTTTTCACTTGAAAAGTTTTTATCTTGCCATGGACCTTTTAATTAACAACAAGCTACAATTGGCTATCCCACAGTATATTTTACAAACTAATTGGGAAATCCAGGTGATTTAGGGAGAGGATATCTTTGAGGACAAAACACTTCAGTGAGTTAAGCAAATAAAGGATTTGAAGGAGATGTGTTATTACAGAAAAAATACTTTCCTAAATAAGTAAGAGTGGTGGACAAAATTAAGCAAAATAGAGCAGGCTGAATACATGACAGAATGTCCTGATGTTAAGGTAGCTGGACAGTGTCTGAGGGGAGTCACAACAGCTTCACTGCATGGGACACTTAAAGCAAATAATCAGAAGAGAAGCTGCATTTCCAATTGAATGAATATGATGCACTAAATTGTGTGTTTGTGATAGTCTGCCTGCATCTAAAGTATTGGGCCAGATTAGCCCTGCCCCCTTTATCCGTGTGAAGTGGGGAGAGTTCTTGATGTAGTCTCTTCATGGTAAACCTGAGCTGGAATCCTGAGCTGCTTCTTTAGGACAGCTTTTTACCTGCTCTGTACTGAACTAAGGCGGGCAAGGCCAGAGCTGAGAAGCTGACCTGTGAGTTTAAGACCTTCTTTAAATTCCTTTCCAATTTAACTCTCTTGATGTATTGCCCCTTTGCAGTTTATGCCTTTATGATCAGATAAGCACTCATCCTCCTCTGCTTGTACAGACACCAAAAATACTCTAAGGCTAGGGACAGAAATTACACACAAACCAATATAAATGATTGGAAACTGGTTTAAACTTGTAACAGAACAGAAGTTCAGTGTACATAGACCAGTTTCAAAATGGCCAAACCTGGTTTAAAATAGACTTAGAGACTAGGGACAGAAGTTACACATAAACACATTAAGTGATCAGAAACTGGTTTTAACCTACAACAGAACAGAAACTCAGTACACATTAACTAATTTCCCAATGGTTGAAACTAGTTTAAGATAAACCTGGTTGAATGTAGCGTCAGACTTAACTGATTTAGGTCAAACTGGTTTATGAAACTTTTGTCCCAGACCCCTACCTGGTTCACGCTAAATCACAATCCCCCAGCATGCTTTCCAGCTCCTCCCCTCTGCTCTCTAGGTGGAGCAGTGAGGGCTGGCTGACAAGCGGGGAGGGGAGAAAACCCAGCTGAGGATGCAGCCCAGTCTGCAGGAGGGGACTGCTTCTCCGCACCGGCAGGGATGGGGGTTAAACACCCCTTCCCCAACTCAAACTTGCTGCTGGCTGTGACTGTGGACTACAAGTCCTGAAGGCACCTGGAAGCAGGAAAAGACAGCGATGAACAGCCCTGTAGAGGCCTGCTGCTCTGATTCTGGACTGCAAATCCCAGAGACCTTGGGGGCAGCAGGAAGAGGAAGCAGATACACAGCCAGAAAGCCAGCTCTAGCACCCTCTGGCTTCTGGTCTGAGCCATTGCAGACATGTGGCTGCATTTCCTGAATCAAAGGTAAATGTTTGGTCACTTCTATTTCAATTTAATCTGTGCAGTTTAGACTAACCTGCAAAGACTGAACCAATCCAGCCTTGGGTTTTTTTCTATCTGTACCTAGCCAGAGAGATGTAGTATCAGGCTTAACTGATTTAGGTTAGACCAGTCTATCAAACTTTTGTCCCAGATCCCTTCCCAAACCAACCAGGTTACGTCATAGTCCCCCATCATCCCAGGATGTCCCCATCCCCCCGCCCACAAACCTCTCCTCACAGGGCAGCCCCACTGGAACACTGCTCAGGTTCTTCTGCTCCAGCCCAGCACTTAGCTGGTTCCTCCCGCAGGCTGCCATGGAGCTAAGGCAGCAAAGCCTCTGCCTCTGCTCCCCAGCCTGTGTCCTGCCAGCACCTGCCAGCCCAGTGGGGCAGTGGAGAGGAACAGATTCCCCCTCCCTGCCCCCCACTCCAGCCCTAGCCACCAAGCCTGGGGCTGCTCTGCCATGGGGAGCAGAGGGGAACCCCACCCGCCTACCCCACATGGCCAAGTGCCTTGGCTCCATCACTGCCATAGGTGGGAGGGGAGAAGCATTCCCCTCAAGTCACTGGGGCAGGACAGCCCTGGGTTGGGTGACCCCAGGCTAGGAAAAGCCCCTTGAGATGCAGGATTCCCTCTGTGCCCCCATGCACAGCTGCACAAGTGTGGGATCAGTCCAAGGGAATCTTCCCCTCTCCCTCCTGTGGCAGCAGGGGAGCCAAGCTGACTGGCCACATGTGGGAGAGGGAAGGAGGGGAGGCAGCCTTGGGAAGGGGGGGCCAAGGGAAGTTCCCTAAGGTATAGGACTGCCCCCTCCCCTCCCCTCCCCTCCCAACATGGGCAGATGCTTGTCTCGAGGGGCCAGCACTGCGATGGGGGCTCCTTCCCCCTCTTGCAGGAGGACAGCAGAGGGTTGGGGACATGTGCTGGGCAGCCAATTAAGGAAGGCCCCTGCTTGGCTGGGCTGGGCTCCACAATGGCCAACAGGCTGAGAGGCATGCTCCAGCATCCCTTGCCTCCTGGCCTGGGCCAGTGCAGGCCTCAGCCTGCCTTTCCCAAGTGAAAATTGAACATAAGTTCAGTTTGTTATCAGTTCAATCTCTGCATCTTAGAGAAACCTGCCAAGATTGGATTGATTCTGCCTAGGGCTTCTTGACTCTCTGTACTTAGCCTAAGAGTTAAATAAACACTAAAATGCCCGCCTCCTGCCTGCAGTTTCCCTCTTTTCCTCTAGAATCTGTATCTAGTGACCTGCGCACCTCTCCCAATCCCCTGTTCTGTAATATCATTTCTGAAAGGCTGAGCTGGAAAACATGCTACACCAGGGCCCACTTTTGCTACTTGTATAATTCTAATTAACTTGATTGAGGTCAACAAGAGCTGTGCATAATGGTGACAGTGCTATGCAGTGAACACCAGAAGAATCAGTTTCTGTAAGTCAGATCTGTCCTACCTGCCATTGACATGAAAGGCCCAGTGGCCAGCTGCAATAGTTGAGTTGTGATGAGGCAGAGAGGTCCCATGAATGCAGGGACTGCACATGGAATTCAATGGTATCATTATGGGCTCTATCAGCCTCAGTATGCAGAGGAGTGGAGAAGAGCCTGTCAGGAGAATAATGAGAACAGCCTCATGTAAGTATAGGATAAACTTTCTGGTGTATCATGAACCCTGTAAGGTTCCTGCAGTTTTTGCTAATTGGTGTGCCAAGACGGGGGAAAGATTCCTTTAGCGGTGTAGATTTTCCTAGCAGAGGAAATAATAACTGCCCATTTATTCAGGTAGTGCCATATATTGGCACTACCTGACCTGGATTTAGACTCAGACAGACTTGGATTTAGTTCTCAGTGAATAACCACTTCCGGGTTTGAGATTCATGTAGATGCTGCCCCCTGTAAGTGATGACCAGGATTCTGGTTTTCTCTGATAAAAATAAAAATAACAAATTCTCTGATTAAAAACCCCAAAATCCGCAATTAAAATGAAATGCCACTATATATATATATATATAGGTATCAGCTGAACACAATATTTTATTGATAGATTTACAATTTGCTTAACGCAGGAGGTATACGGTCCCACTAGGGTGAATGCCTTACTGGACTTGGTGTTGGCTATGGGAGAGGACCCTGGTAAGGGACTACAGATTTGTGGTCACCTTAGGGACAGTGACTACCAATCAACTGAATTCACCAGACGGCGTAGGGTGGGTATGATAACTAGTAAGGTGGAAGTGCTTGACTTTAGGAAGGCTAACTTCAGTGTGCTTAGGAGTTTAGTCAATGACACACTGCAGGATAGGAGTATTGACGAGGTAGGAGTCCAGGAAGGGTGGTCATTCCTAAATGAAGCAACCCTTCGGGCACAGAGGAAGATGATCCCAGTATGAGGGAAAAGGGGGAAACAAGCCAAAAAACGTCCTTGGCTAAACAGGGAAATCCAGGGGAGCCTAAGGGCAAAAAAGAAGGCATATACACAGGGGAAGCAGGGGGAAGCTACCAAGGAGGAGTATACCTACTTGGCCTGCATTTGCAGCGAGGCAGTTAGAAAGGCCCAAGCAATTACAGAGCTGAGGCTGGCAACACAAATTAAAGACAACAAAAAGTCTTTTTTTAGGTATGTAGGGAGTAAAAGGAAGGTGCACGGCAGCATAGGAACCCTACTGAATGAGAAGGAACAATTAGTGATAGACAGCGGGGACAAGGCTGAGCTATTCAATGAGTTTTTTGCCACCGCGTTCTTGAACAGGGGTCAAGATAAGTCTCCTAATGGGTTCTTAGATGGGCGTCAGAGGGATACCAGCCCACCAACTTGTTGACACTTACTTGATGCAGAGTCATTTGGATGGACTGGATGTATTTAAGTCAGCAGGCCTGGATGAGCTGCGTTTGAGGGTACTGAAGGAATTGGCTGGTGTCATAGCAGAACCACTGGCACGCTGTTTGAGCACTCGTGGTGCTCGGGTCAGGTCTCAGAGGACTGGAAAAAGGCCAATGTGGTCCCTATTTTCAAGAAGGGGAGGAAGGAGGATCTGAGTAATTATAGGCCAGTCAGTCTCAACTTCATCCTTGGAAAATCTTTGAAAAGATTATGAAGATCATATTTGTGGGAGTCCAGCAGGAAAAATAATGCAGCAGGGCAACCAGCATGGATTTGTAGCAGGTAGATCATGCCTGACCAATCTGGTTTCGTTTTATGGCTGGGTCACAAAAAGCTTAGATGCAGGAGTAGAGGTGGATGTAGTTTCCTCGGAATTTAGCAAGGCCTTCGATACGGTATCTCATTCCATTCTCATAAATAAATTAAGAGGCTGTGACATAGATGTTTGCATGGTCCGGTGGATGGCAAATTGGCTTAGCAGTTGCACCCAGAGAGTGGTAGTAGACAGGTTGGTATCAACGTGGAAGGAGGTGGGTAGTGGGGTCCCGTAGGGCTTGGTCCTAGGACCTGTACTCTTCACTATCTTCATCAGTGACTTGGATGTGGGTGTGAAGTGTACTCTGTTCAAGTTTGTGGACGATACTAAATTGTGGGGTGAAGTGCACACTCCAGGTAGGGTAGGGAACGATTGCAGGCAGACCTGGACAGGTTATAAAATTGGGCAGTACACAATAAGATGAAGTACAACAAGGACAAAAAGTGTGCTGCACCTAGGTTGCAAAAATATCCAGCACACCTACTGGCTGGGAATTGACCCTCTCAGCAGCACAGAAGCCTAAGGGATCTCGGAGTCATAGTGGACTCCAAGATGAACATGAGTCATCAGCATGACAAAATCATTAGCAAACCTAACCACACTTTATCATTCATCAGCAGATGCATGAGAAATAGATCCAAGGATACTTCCCCTCCATGTGGCATTGGTCAGGCCATAGTTGGAATACTTCGTCCAGTTTTGGGTGCCGTACTTCAAGAAGGATGTTGATAGACTCAAGAGGGTCCAGAGGAGGGCCACTCATATGGTTAGGGGCTTACAGGACAAGCCCTATAAGGAGAGACTGAGGGACCTGGACCTCTTCAGCTTCTTCAAGAGAAGGCTGAGAGGTGATCTTGTGGCTGCCTACAAATTCATTAGGGGGACACAGCAAGGGATCGGAGATGCTTTGTTCACCAGGCCACCTCTTGGGGTAACAAGGAACAATGATCACAAACTGGCAGAGAGAAAATTTAGGTTAGATATCAGGAAAAACTTCTTCACTGTAAGGGTGGCCAAAATTTGGAACGGGCTTCCAAGGGAGGTGGTGCTCTCCCCTACCATGGGGGTCTTTA
>NW_005841858.1:2419263-2443584 GCF_000455745.1 Alligator sinensis
TCCCCTCCAACCCTAGCATCTACGAATCTTAAAGCAATTTGGAAGACTACCAGTGTAATCATTATAATAACATAAATTCTAAATATTATAAATTTTGGTATTTGATTTGGGGTTTTTTATCATGGAAAATCAAAGCTCCCCTTGCACCTTTAGCTCACAGAATGCAGGTCCAGGCCCCTCACTCTCAAGCCATAGCCCATCAGCCCCACTGGTGCTCCTCACTCCCCCTCCAAATCCCCTCCCCTTGCCCCCCACCCACAGTCCCTTGCCCCACCCCTGCTGGGGTGGGGGCAGCTTCCAGGGCTATAGGGCCAGGGATCCAGGTCTGCAGCCCCCAGCCCCTTGCAACAGCACCTGAGCCCCAGCTGCTGCCCATGGGAGGCAGTGGCTGCTGCAACATAGCAAAGCATCGAGCCCGGAGCCCGGCTCCCCCTCCCCAACAGGCCTGGGCTTGGGCAAGGGGGGTGGCTCCCCCTGGGAGTGCGCGGTGGCAGAGAGCTGGCCCCAGCCCCCCCCAACGAGCTGCCTGTGGCCCCATCCTGCTCTCCACTGTTGCCCTGCGGCCACACATTCTGGCCACAGGCCCCAAGACCCAGGTACTGCCCGCCTGGGCAGCAGCCCCAGCCCCAGCTCTGCCCAATTCCAAACTCTCTCCCTCCTTCCCTATGGAGGTCTCATTCCCCATCCCACCCCAAACTTACCTGCAGGAGCTGCTCTTCAGGCTGCCTGGTGGCCATGTGCATATACACGCACATGATGCCCCCTGCTTGACTGCCTTCCTCCCCCCCCCCCCCCCCCCCCCCCCAGTCCCTTGCAGGCTGGAACTCTGCCAGGCTGCAAAGAGCTCTTTGCAAAAGTGCAAAATTTGCGTGTTTTTCTGTTAAAGTGAGAAATCCACACTATTCTCTAGTAAAAAGGGACATCCACGTTTTTCTCCATGTTTCCATAGGAAACAGAAAACCCAGATCCCTGGTGGTGATCATGACATTCCTGCTCAGCAAACATTATAGCATTGCTCTACACCATGTATTCTGTGGGATATGGCAAATATAGAATTACCACAGGAAGGTGCTGGTTAAAACTAGAATTCTTTGGGGATGCTGGGAGTCTAGAATTGTTCATTATTATGATCATGTCATAGCCAGGAGACATAATTAGGATAACAGATAATTTAGCTTTCCTTGGGCTATTTTTATTTTTCATAACTTTGTTTTCAATACAAAGATGGAATAAAATTAACATGAACTATTACTATGATGTTATAGGCAGATTCATTATTACAGCATTCCTGTTACTCAAACTATATCTTAACCCTGCTTTGGAAGGTAAGGAATTATGTAGACTACCAAATTCTTGGCATTTTAAGAATGAAAGATATGTTTTGCTAAAATTCAGAGTTTGGGCTACATGGTTAATTTAGAGCTGATATAGTAAATTCAGTTTATTATTTTATATTAAATTGAATGGCAATTTTCTAGACTTATCTGTTTCATCATTGAATGATAACAAGAGGCTGTGATCTTATCCAAGACATCGATATTAAATTGTTTCATTCCTCCATTCAAGGTAGCTTGCACACCCATGATTAAAAAAAAAGTAAATATATATACATAAAGCATTTATACAAACATAAAACCAATCTTTTGTACCACCTCTGAATCTCGAATGTTGGAGAATTTTATCCTTCCTCTCCAGAACTAACGAATCTTGAGTTCTTAGCACTCTGTTCTTTCACCACCTAGTGACTGAGTGCAGAGTCATTCAATGACTTCTCTAACATTTCAGTTCACAGGTGCAGTAGATTAAGAGCAAATGTAGATTCCCTTCTCAGAATTAAAAGAAGGAAGAAGGGAAAAGGCAGAATCTGTCTTGACATTAAACAAATGAGACTCCAGCAAACCCTGTAGCAACTACTAAAACCCAACAAGCTAAATGATGAGGAGGATAAACCATCTCTCCCCCTCTTTCCCAAGGTCTCTCTAAGTCAGGGCTGTCCAACTGGTGCCCCACTGCACAGAATGGGTACAAAATGCTTGTGTGTTAACCCACTGCATTCTCACTTTGTAGTGGCATAAATGGGTGCACAAAGAGCAGGGCAAGATAATCAAGCTGTTTTATCTTCCAGTAACCTTGGTGACATGGCTTTCCTGTTCTGTGAGTGTTCACATACTCTGTTTATTAGTAAGATGTTTTGCTGCTTAATTCTTACCCTTACTTAGAAGAAACAAGACCCAGTTGTCACAGTTCTATATAGCTAGATCTTAGCAGTTTGCTTTCTGGCATACATAGAAAATAAGCTATTTTCAGTTCAGTGGCATCAGAGAATGTTCTCAATAGGAAAGGAAGTGCAGAAGAAGTTATACAAATTGATTATTCAATAAGAAACAGTGGAAAAGGCTGCCCATGTGTCTATGGCTCTCTTTATTTTTTCCATTATGGATTGAAGTGTTTGGAAGACTGTGTAACTAAGTCCACTTTAAAAGATTTTTTTAATGAAATCAGCAGCTAGAGTAAAAGTTTTCAGTGACAAATGCAAGTTATTTTTTAGTTAAAAATTATTCTTGCCTTCCCAAGAAAAATAGAGGCTGCTGTTTCTATTAATTCCTTCCTAATAAAAGGTAGATTTGGGGTTGTTTGGGGTTGCTCCTACTGCATTAGACCATTTATTCTTGCTGTCCATTGCTCATAATTCTTCCATATTTCAAAATACTATTTTTTGTCTGTTTAACAAACATTGACATTGATTTCAACTTGGAAGTTAACAGCAGGCATAAACTGTTCTTTCTCCCCTGTCATATTGAAAAAAGAAAAACCCACTGGAAAGACACTTAAGGCACACTGTATATTAGGTGAATGAGTGTTTTGGTTTGGTTTTATAAACATTTTAATCAAAATCCACAGATATCTTAAGTTTTTAAAATGTTCTTCTTTTCCAAAATGATCTGAAAAGATTACCTTGATATATAAAGACCATTTGTATAGAAAGTTGCTCTTTGAGTAGGTCTTAGTGATTTGAGCACTGAGCTGATAAACTACAGAAATGTACAGATAAATGTACAGATGTGCTTTGCTATATTTCACACTATCTAAAAATCTTAAAATGGATGCCATATTTATTCCCAGCTACAGAGCATGGTAGTCATGAAAGCATGGATAACTTATAAGGTTGTGTTAAATGTATTGAGCAGACCAAAATGGAATGTCGCATAGGTTTAAGGTAAGACTGTATCGTCTGGTCTAATATCAGAGGTCTTTAAATTTAATCTATTGAAGTATATAAACCAAAAAGGCATCTAGTCTTCATCTGAAACCGTCAAGAGATGGAGAAGCTCTTTTCCTTGTTCGTTAGTTGTAGTGGGTATTTACTTTCAGGGTGCAAACAGAAGTGACAGTTTTTGCCTGATCTGTTCACAGAAAACAGTTTATAGCCATGACCAAATACAAGTGCATATCTACAGACAGCTTCAAAAAATGGCCAATCGGATGAAAATCTGACCCCTCATTGCATGTGGGGTCAAATGAAGATGTTTCAAAATAGAGTGTCTTCTGTAACTTCTGTCTGCGCTGCCTGCCAGCCTGCTGCTGTTTTTAAAATGGGAAGGGGGAGGCAGTTTGGCTTAGGGGGTTTTCAGCCCCTGCTGAAGTGTGGGGCAGGTGTATTGGAACCCTTCCCAAGTTTGGGGGGGCTCTAATTCATCCACTTCATCCTCAAGCACCAGCTGGGGAACCCCTACAATGAGCTCCCTCTGCTCTCTTTCCCCTCCTCCCATTCTGAAACTTTTGCAGCCTGGCAGGGAGGAGGGCTGTTGCTGGGGGAAACTTGCTGCAGGCTTACAGCCAGCAGTTAGATTCCCCTTCCCTCTGGAACCAACAGTGAACTTCTGTTTGGTCCAGGGCATCGTTGTAACTCAGAACACTTCCTGCAGAGTGTTCTCAGTTACAGCAGGGAGCTGCACTTCAATCCGCACTCTCACATTCTAACAATGTCTTTGTTTTGACATTTAAATTTGTCAGTTTTGACTTCCTACAATGATTCTTGCTATACCTATCTTTTGTTAGATTAAAGAGCCCATTACTTTCCAGTATTATTTCCTTGTAAAAACTTCTACACTACATTTTCTTTCAAATGTAGTTAAAACCACAACTGACTACCATGTGTCTTGCCAATGTCATATACAAAGATAAAATTGTTGCTCTCCTGCTTACACATCTAAGAATCACATTAGCTCTTTTTGCAACAGCAGGCTTCACAGAAAGCACCATGAGTTAGACCAACCCTGCTGCCTCAAGAGGTGTTTTAGACTGGGAGGGTGAAGGATCAAGCTCCATTTCGGAGCCAATCCAGCAAGAGAGGCTGCATGTCTGCAGCCTCTTCCCCTAGCCCTGCCTCTCCTCTCCCAACTCTGATACTTGCTCAGGATGGGAGGGGGAGAAGGCAGGGGAGGGAGGTCTGTTCTGGTGTTTGCCCAGCCTGCACTGTAGTGGAAGGGGTGGGTGGATTGGAGCCTGCCCAAGCTAGGGGACACTGACAGACATGCCTAAGGTGGGGGGGCCCAATCCACCCACCCCACCCTCCCACACAGGCTGGACAAACCCCAGACAGAGCTCCCTCCCTTCCCTTCCCCCTCCCATCCTGACAACAGCGCCAGGGATAGGGCTGGGCTGAAGCTGCCCAGCCCTGCTCCCTGCGTGCACTAACAGAAGTTAATGAAAACACTCCGCTTTGCAGCATCTTCATCTGAACCCTCAGTAATGAGGGTTCATTTGTCATGTAATCAGGCACTTTTTAAAGCATTCTGCAGCCATACACTTCTGTCAGTGCACAACTGCTGAGCACTTTCAGTGGCCAATCACATGACAAAATGTCACTTCTATCAGTGCCTTAAATGTACTTAGGACTGTAATTAGGCATTTGGATAGGATACCATATAAAGCATGTTATGTTAGGATTGGGGGAGGGGGAGATTAATACTGTGGGAAGGGAAGATATGGTTTAGAGGGTTTTTTTATTGTTCTCCAGTGTCATAATCCAAATGGTGCAATCCTGGCTCTCATGAAATTAATGGCAATGCTCTCCAAGAGCTTACCATATTTACCTGAATGTAAGACAAGTCCCCAATACTTAATTCTACACATGGAAAATGTATAACATTATTACAATTTTCCATGTATGGTAGCTATGGCTCCATCTCTGCTGAAGCCTGGGGCATGGAGTAGGGATCCAACCCAACCCCATAGCAGTGATACAGAGCCAACACTGCTGCTACAGGGCAGTGCCCCAGGCTACAGCAGGGATAGAGCCTGCCACTGCAGAGCAAAGATCCTTACCAAAAGAGTGTGGCAGAAGGGAAGAGAGAGGGAGACTGAGGACTGTGGAGGAAGGAGTGAGGAGCATGCAGAGGCAGTGGGGTGGCTGGCGACAACTGTGGCTCTGGCTCTGGCTCCAGCTCCAGCCCCAACACAAGGTTGCAGCCATATCATCTTCCCACCCCCACCTCTTTGTGCTTGATTGTAAGGCAAGGAACTTTTTTCCTTCTGTTATGGGTGGGAGGGTACTCGTCTTCTAATCAAGTAAATATGGTATATTAAGTTTTTTGTCCACTAAAATGCCTAAATCTTTTTTCAGTTACCACTTTCCCATTCTGTAGGTATGGCCTGGATTCCTTGTTCATAGATGGAAAATTTCATATGTAGATATTTGTTTGAAAGGACCAAGTTTACCAAGCAATCTGGATTATTCTCCTTCCAGGACAGATACTACTTTGGGGTTTTTTTTCCATTCTTATGCCTTTGACTTGGTAGATTTATTAATCCTTGCTACCGTACCTACAATCTCCTGTGCCTCTTGTTTCAGCATTCTGGGGTAGAGATTGCCCAGTCCCCTGACATTTTTCTCTTAAGTTCTTTTTAGATTTGCCTCCACTTTAGATATGGTAATTTCCATTTCCATACCTTGTTCCCAATTTCCAGCAGGCTCACCAATGCCTACCTATACTTTTAGAGTTATCAGATTGGAAGATCTTGAATGCATATGGATCCACATGCAAACTAGGAAGATTCAGGAGGGGGTCACTGGCGATGGTCTGTAACAGACTCACCATCAAACTGGAGAACAAAAAGAATTGCTCCTTAAGTACTTATCTGCAACATGTGAAAAGAAGAATGGTGTTATGGGGAACTTCAAGTTGGAAGACATGCTGGAGCTCATTAGAAATGATAGAGGAGTTGCAATTATATTTTCAATAGCTGATCCATGGATGACTCTGAGCCACCAATATGATGCAGCTATGCAAAAAGGCAAATGCAATCTTAAGATGTATCAGACAAGATGCTCCCAGTATAGATAGGGGAGATTAATGCCCTTGGGTGGCTCATGTACAATGGAGTATGCATTTCTGATTACATTCAAACTGGAAAAGGTGCACAGAAGAGCTACTGGGATGATTAGGCAATGGAGAGCCTATTAGAGAAGTGAAGAGTAAAAACTTTAACTTGTTTAGCATATCAAAATGAAGAATGAAAGGACATGCAACTGTTCTCCTTGTATACTGGAGAGGAGTTAAACACTATGGTGGGAAAACAACTATTCAAACTATTTTAAGGATGATGTTGGCACAAGTAAAAATGACTATGAGAAATTTAGGCTAGAAGTTAGAAGAAAGCTTTCTAGCAGCCATCCAGTATTAAGCTGGAGCTTGATCAGTTCATGAAAGGGAATGTATAATATGGGTGCAGGTGATAGCAGATGACTTAAGAGGTACCGTCTAGTCTTCTATTCTTATGATCTTGGTGTAATGAGTGTCACCATCTTCCTTCCTTATGCACTGTGGTCTTCCTCAATGGGTTATATAACCAGAGATTTTAATATTCTAGTGAGGTGAATTGCCCCACCAGGTTTCACAAACGCCAATTATATCAAGTATGTCTTCATCAAGAAGGATTTGCTATGCAGAGACATGGCATAGGTATATGCATGATTGAAAACTTTCTCCTCTTTGTACTCTTTGCCCCCTTGGCTCACTGTGGTCCTGACTAGTTACATTTTGAGTTTGTACTGCATTTTCCTTCCAAGCAGCCATTCGTTAGCACTGAGTTGTTTCTAGAAGCCATTGCCGCCAGCTATTGCTGAGCCTAGTGCTAATCAAGATCTTAAATCCATGTTCTTTAAAACCCACAGTATTGACAAGCTCTCTGATGAGGACAACCTTATCTCGGGGAATAAATTCTCACTTTCTTTTCCAAATAATAAACTGAACCAGGCAGGAGTAATGCTTTCTCTGGTGGCGGTTTTTTCATACCTCAGTAGATTTTTTTTTTGATTTTTTTTTTTTGTCACTAAAATGCAATCTGTCTCTTCAGTGGAACATGCATTTAAATTCCTGCATCTCATTAAGCCAGCAAATCTAGTGAAAATGTGCCTAACTACAGAATTATTTTGTTAGTGTAGAAATTCCAGATTCTGTATGAGTAAATCCATTTTCATTCCATTTTAAAAATTATTACATATCCGCATGCAGGGTTTTTGGCATCTGTTGGAAAGGGTCAAGGGCTGTTTATATCCATATCCTTTGTGTTGGGAGGCTGCAGTGGCAGATAAAACCTTTAAGTGCCTGACTTAGCACTATCCATACTATAATGGCTATATTAGAAGCATTCACGTCATGGCCCCTGTCAGATTCCAATGAATCTGCTATTCTGCTAAATACCTTGCCATGAATAATCTCAGACATGCACGATTCTGGAAAAATATCTAGCTTATGACAGGGACATGAGAAGGAGCAGCAGCACTATCCTGTGTTATATCCCTAAGTAGAGCTCCCTTAGTTTCAGTAAAACTACAGCACTTTACATCAGTTAAGTATTTGGCCTACTTGCCCCCCACACACAATATGGCCAGCTGAAGTCTCCAGTTCTACAGACACTTTAAAAGATCCCACCCTATCCTACCCTCTGCCTTAAAAATATTTATAACCTTACTCAAGAGAATAGTCCCAATGACTAAAAATTAAGCATGGTAAGCATGTGTGCAGTTGCAGGATCAGACCCCAAATGTGTAACCTAAAAGAACAGAGAAATGTTATACGTGAATAAGTTGCTGAACACATTATGTACTTTTACAAGGAACAGAATCCGAAAAAGCATGATGTGGTAAAATTTAACTGCCTGAATGGTTTTTTACAGTCCCACCCCAAGCTTCCCTTTCATTTAGTAGCCATTAAAAACACAATGTATTAGTTTTCACCTTTTTATCCAGAAACAGAAATGGCCAAAACAATCTCTCCCAACTTTATGACCCACAGTGAAAATACAGAACATTTTAACCAGAGATCTTAGTTTTTTACAACCATAAAGGCAGCATTTCTCATAAAACTTGTGAGAGTAGGTTAAGTATTATTATCTGTACTTTATTGCTGGAGAAATTGAGGCATGGTGAAGTTAAATAACTGGGCCAAGGTCATGCAGTCAGTCAGCGGCAGTTCTGGGAAGAAAACCTAGCCAAGTATCCAAGCCACTAGGATAGAAATCAGGAATTAATGAGCTGGAGAAAGGGTACAGGAGGCATCAGAATAAAGGCTTAATCTTATCATATATGTACTCACGATGATGCATTATATATACTTCTGTTCAAATTATCTTAATCGTTCACCTTTAATTGTTTCTGACTGGAAATTCTTCTGTAAAGTCACAGATCTATCACAGCTAGTATGATTGATACTTGTAACATGAAAAGTGCCCCATAAATATTTTAGTCTTTGAAAATACAGAACACATTTGATTCATGAATATTACTCCTCTTAAGCATTTAAAAATATATCATGAAGCTAAAATTATGCCTTTTTTCTCTCTCACAAAATCTGCACATTACTGTGGTGTACACAAGAGGAGGAAAGAGCTTAAAGTTCGCCACAACAACTACAAGAACTTCTGAGAGTTTTACTGCATTATGGCACCAGGAGCAGAGTATGTTAGCATTCTGCATGCAGTGCAGCTACTGATATCCTTGTGATGATATTACTGCAAAATGTAGGTTTGGATGTCTAGCTATTAAGAAGCAACCACAGGAACAAAGCAAATTATGAAAGCTACAAAAAACTAACCAAGCTATATTTAAGGAGAGAACTTGGCACCAGCTCCATGGCTGTGGGAGCTGCATGTGCACCCTGGGGTAGATAGCAAGGGAGAGGCCAGGGTTATGCTGCCCCAGACCCCTTCCCAGGCATCTGCCCGGAGACTCGCGTGCAGCCACCACCAGCGATGAGGATCTGGCCCCTCGTGGCTTCCCCACCTCTGGCACGCCAAGTCAAGGTGTGGGTGGCAGTTGGGGTATTTTTGGCACTCCAGCCAAAAACATTACCAACCCCTGAGCTAGAACTATACCTCAGGTAGTTTCATCTATCTCCAAACAGAAAATGTAGACCCATAGAGACTATGCTAAATCACTGACTGTTCACTTTGTAAATATCCATTGATAAGTTTTATGGGAGAAAAGCTTTACAGTTACCTGGTGTCAGTAAACAAAGGGATTTGAACAAAATAGTTCCAGTATCTTCTAAAATTATCTCGTTATAAAAGAAACGAAGCGCTCGTATGTTAGTTATTTCTGAAGTTCAGCACTTATAAAAGTAACCAATTCATAGTTCTCATTCTTGACAGAACATGCATTTGGCTGCTTGAACAGTCTCCTTTGAACTGCAAAAATACTCTGCATGATTACAGCTGTGGTGAAGTTCTCCCTTTACAAACAGATGAGAGAGCCCCATTGATACAGCTGTTGTGTTATACCTGGTATAAAACTTTGTGAATCCAGTCTTGAGTGTCAATACACATGCTCAGGGGTGGGGGGTCGTTTTAATTAGAGTGGTTCCTGGAGAGCCACTCTAATTAAAACACCACAGCATCATGTGTATTAAGCCCCTACGGGTTTAAAAAAGACTGTGGGATGCTTTAACTAAAGCTCTTTTGACGTTGCAGCAATGCTGGAGCATTTAAATTAGAATGTGGAGCAGACTTGATTAATCAAGCTTGCTCTGATGCATTCTAAGTGTCAGAGGACATGTATCGGCACCCAGGAAATGTTTAGCTACTAGTTTGCAGATCATGCTGATGAACTCAAAAACTTTCAAATTCATTCAGAGTACAATTTGTGCTTGACAGTCTTGTCAGTGCTCCCTATTACCTCACATGCATATACTCGGTCCTCTTCCTTCTTTTTCTCAATGCCAGATGCAGTTCTCCAATAGTAACATAAATGAACCTATTGTAGCTCACTTGGAATAACAAACCTTCATTCTAAAAGGATAAAAGTGCCTTAGAAATGACCTCACACTCTGGAAGTCTTTCCCAGAAGTGACATTTATTTTGCTGATTTCAGGAGGGAACATAGCCTTCCTAAAAATAAGAGGCTGAGAAACCACAAATGGTTGTTAAAGTAGTAGCAAATTCCTCTCTCTGGTGATTAAATAATAATTCTGCTGATCTATTTGACTGCTTAGTGAAGAGGATATCATTTTTTGTTGAGAAGTTCCTAAGTATTGACAAGAATTTTAAGGTCATTTTGGTAATGCATTGTGAATTAAAATCTTTTATTTTTTTAAGACAAACTTCTGTTGTAAAGTACTTTGAGATCTGCTGTTGCAAAGCACTAAAGAAGAGCTAGGTATCATTATACCAGGAGTGATAATAAAGTATCGTACCAAGTAGCACTCTGGCTTTGTTTGTTTGTTTGATTGAAAAATGCTAGAGGATTAACATTAGAGATGGAATTTTGGACTGGGACAAAATGTCATTGTTTTCAAGGTAAAAAGGCCCAACACGATCCTTCAGTTCTGCGCCTTGCAGCATTACATATATCCCATTTAGTTTGGGCACATGGGGTGGTTTCATTCTTTGTAATGTAAGTAAGGGCAGTGCCCTGTCTAAAAGGAATAACATGGTTAGAGAACTTGCTTGCAATTTAAAACATCTCTTCCTCAAGAATCTGACTTCCTGTCTCCAGGGGGATTTTGCAGAAAAGTTTGAATTGAAAATTGTGACAACATCTTAGTTTCCGTTCATCATCTGAGGTCAGGAACACACAACAGCGCTATCATTTCAGTGACTGATTATACAAAAAGAGCAGCTGTGCATAGTACAGATTTGGGCCACACCAGAAGGAGCTGTGGGAGGGATTGTGCTTAGACATGCATGCAACCTCTGGTGCACACCTGGAGCGTGCCTATTATGCCATCTCTTAATATGACAGAGCATGTTCCTCTAGGGCACTGAAGTACATTACATTTATAGTGTGTTTAACATGTTATTCGCAGAATAAATAGTAACTCTGCCACACATTCAGCCAATTTAAGGAGTGATAAAATGAGAAACCAGCCACAAAAATGTTCCATATATACTGCAAAACATCTTTATGGCTGGTTTGAATTGCACCTTAAATTTAACATGTAACAACCCTTGCTGCTCCATGCTCAATCCAAACTCTCAGCTGAGCGCTGGGATTGGGCATGGGCCAGCTCTGGGATCTGAGACATAGCCCTTTCCTCCTTGACCCTCAGTATTGGGCTAGGGACAGCCCTGGGTACAAACTGGGACTGGGGTTGCCCAGTACTGGATCCCACTGCTCAGCTGAGCTTTGGGATCCCTCATAAGGCAACCCTGGGGTCTGAGACAAAGCCACCCCAATCTGTGACATTGGGCTGTGGGCAGCTCCAGGTCTCAAACTCAGCTGCCTCAGAGGCAGCCCTGGGTGTCAAGTCCAGAACACTGGACTTTTCTTTAAATGTGAGTTCAGCTAGGGATGAAGGAGCTTCTCCCAACCTCAGCTGCACATACACCTTTAAAAAGATGCCTGGCAGGAGTAGCTGGAGAGGCTTCTTCCATCCCTAGCTGTATGCAGCCCTTTAGAGGTGCCTGGCATGAACAGGTGGGGGTGGGGCATCCCTTACTCTTTGATCTGGCAGGTGGAGCCGGAGCTCCCCCATCCTCAGGTGCACTGTGGGGGTCATCATTAGCCCAACATCCGTGCCCTTCCCTGGGTGCCCATGCAAGTGTCATGTGGGGAAGTCCCAGCTTCCCAGCTGCTGCTTCCACATGCATGACTGGTATAGCTGAGCAGTGGGGAACTTCTCACTTCCAACTACATGTGTCCTGGACTCCTTATGGTGCTCCCCATACTGGCAGGTGGCAGTCATGTGATTAGGGTCTAAGGAATTTTATGCCCCAATCCCAGAATTGTGTAATCCACCATGCATATCTGCCATGGCAGGTTATGCGACTTGGAGAATGGGGTATAGGATTACTCAGATCCCAGTTGTTTGACTGCCTTAATGTCTAACAGCAGCTCTACTGAGGACTGGCCATGACCCTGCTGTGTTCTGGTATGCCCATACCATCTCCAGACCTTAGGAGAGAGCCACATTGCCATCCCCAAGAGTTCAAAAGGGATGAGCCTGGTTGCCAGAAAACAAGAAATTTACCTTGAAAAATAACTCAGAACATATTTATTTATTGCTTGCTCTAGGTTTTGAGCTTTTAGTGGTCATGTTTTCTAGCTTTTCTCCATACCCAAGAGGGCTAAAATCTTTTTTTATCAAAAAGAAGATGACCACCAGAGCTGGAGGCTTTAAGAAGAACAAATACAGAGAGACTTGGCAATGTTGGAAAAAAATAGTCCCTGCAGCTGTGGGAAGAGGGAGCAGAAGATTTATGTTTGGTTATGCATACTGGGGGCTGAATGCATGAAGTACCTTGTGCACCTAGATTCAATATAATAACTATGTACAATCTGCTCCTAAGCATGCCACGTGTAACCGTGCCAGCATAAATTTCCATTATTGATTCTCTTAGTGGTCTGGCCATTTTAGTGAGATACTTGCAACCCTCCTTCTTATTAGGAGGGTTTGTAAATTATTCTCTGGCACCCTTGTAAGAAAATGAAGGAAAAAGAAAAAAAACAAAAGCACTGCATCATAAACCCCACTCTCAGCAAGACTATATACAATGAGCTGAAAACAAGGTTTAATCAATCTTGTCAAGAGGTTTAATCCATTTTGATCTGCTTTAATTTTATTCTGCAATGTTCTGTGGATTTTGGTGAAAAGTTTGAAGTAGCTTAGGAAGAGAGAACATTGATCACATATTTGGAAATAAAGTTGTTCAGATAGAACTGATAAAAGATTATGCTGTTTATTTTTAAACATATGTGTTCAACACCTGGTATGATCATGCCAGATCTCATAAGCTATATGCAGTTTCTACCAAGAGCTCTCTAGATGAGTCAAATAGTGCCATTGTGTATTTGATAAGTGATGCTACTGCCTGTGACTCAGAACTGACCAAGTTTGCCAAATATTTTGCTTAGGTCAACTTGAATTTTTTTTTTTTAATCTTTTTAGAACTATATAATTAACTGAAAAAATTGCCTAAATCTAACAATAAGAAAAATGGAAAATAAAATAGGAACTAAAAGTACTCACTAGGGGACTGAGGGTATGGGCACTTGTACAGTGGAGCTATTTCAAAATAGCTAAGGGCTGCAAACTGATGTGTTCTGATTTTTAGCTGTGGACAAACTGGGAACAGTGCATATGTAGAAAAGCTGCTCCAAGTTTGAAATTATTTCATCTAGGGTTAAGGTTGGAGTGCTTTGTTACATTTATGTTGTTCCCAGCTGATCCACATATAACAATTAGAAGGTAACAGCTGCAGCCCTTTTGTAACAGCTCTGAATATATGTGTCCATACCCTTAGACATCCTTCAATAGCTAGCTGTCTGCTACACTATCTTTAAGAGTGGAAGATGTACATCTCTTCCAGAGCTAAAGGACCAGCTATTAGAAGAACATACAGCAGAAATGCCATCCAGTATCCTTAACTTTGAGTGAAAGAATTAGAACCAAATCCTTTATCTGGTCCATTAACCATCAGAGAAGAGACACTGGGTTTCGCTCTGCTCTCTACCATTTCTGCAGTTGCATAAAGGCCTGACTTCTGAATCCATTTCTAAGCGAGGGAAGATTGGGCTCATGGTTTCTCTCTCACAGGGTTTACCCTATTCTGTCCTTTCTGGTTTTTCTTTAGAAATTCATTACTTCAGTTAGGAACCATTATTATGGTTCTGGATTTTGGTTCTACTTTGTGGTCTGATCCCTCATCACTGAAATCAGTGGCAGAACTCCCATTGCCTTTCCCCTTCAGTGAGAAAGTGATCTGTTTGTTAGTGCATTTGCTGGCTTGGTGAATTTGTATGCAGTTTACCCATTTCACTTATCTGATTTAAAAATTGGCCCCTTGCCCATGTTGCTATGAATCTCCCCTAGGATTATGTATTGTTCTATGGTTATCTTTTCTGGCCCAGCAAGTATTCTCAAAGTGAACTCTACTTAGTGTATGTTCTGCTCACTTCTGTCAAGGAGTAATTGTCTATGGATTGTGACATGAGAGGAAATGACCATAAAGACACAGTAAAGACACCTGGCTCTGGATGTCCTGACTCTCAAACAGTGGCTAGCTTGCTGTGGGGAGTCCTGCAGGCTTTCCTCAGAAGCATCTCCCTGTACCATAGGCATTATAACGGGGCTCCTGGTCAGGACTGAGTGCAGTTGCTTAAAGAAGGAGCACCTCATTAAAATAGGGTGACCACCTTTTCAAAATAGAAAGGCAGGACACGTGCTTACAATCCCTTTCAAAATGGAAAGGCAGAACACATGCCCACATCCAGCCTCCATAGTGGGGAGTCCCAAGCCCACAATGGGCAGCCCGCATCTTGCCACTAGCATGACCGGAGCAGAGCTGAATGGAGCCCGAGGGGTGGCAGGGGCAGATGCGGGTGCCCATTGTGGGCTCAGGGCTCCCCACTATGCAGCCCTTCCCCTGGGAGTCCTGTATCGGCCATGCCATGATGGCATGACCACCCCCACTGCTGCCAGGCAGACAGGGGACCCCTCTCTATGGCATCAGGGTTGGTTCAGGGCTCCTGGGGGGGAGGGCATCAGGGCAAGGATCCCCAAGGCTGCAGCAGCCCCTGCATCCACCCCGCGCACAAATCTGGGGAGCACATAACCCCTCCATGCCTCCCTCCTTGGGAGTGCACACAGGAGCAAGGAACCACCTCTCACCCCCTTGGACAAGCTTCCCATGGCTCTGTCCCACTCTCTGCCCTGGCCCCAGCCCCCTTCCACTGCCCTGGTTGGGCAGCAACCCCAGGCTCAGGACCTGCCCTGCCCCACTCCCTCCCTCACTGTGGGGCCTCAATCTCCACACACCATCTTTGCCCCACATAGACTTACCTGCAGGCAGCTGGGGGAGCTGCTGTCCACACTGCCTGGGGCTGTATCCCTGGCCATGTGCATGTGTGCACATGCACACATGCAGGTGGCACCCCCTGCGTCATGCTCCCCACAGCCCCTTGCAGGCTGGAACTCTGCCAGCCTGCAAGGGGAAGCCCACCATTTCCCATGTTTTTCCACAGCGAACAGAAAACCCAGATCCCTGTATGATGCTGGGAATCTGGGACGAATGCTGTCCCAGAGTCATATGACCCAGGACTGGGACTTAATGTTCCTATTTTGGGACTGTCCTGTCCAAGCAGGGCTGAGTGGTCATCCTACACTGGGAAGACCCTCTGATATTTGTTGTGGAGAATGAGACAAGCAGAAGGTCGTTCTCTGTGGCAAGGTAGTGAAGAACAGTGGTGCTTCTGAAGCTTACCAACTAAACTGATTGTGGGCCTGATCCTACAGGCTGGTAAATTAATGGAGTCTTCCACTGACTCTAGAGAGCAAGGTGTACCATTGCAGCAGGACAAAATATTTTGTGTTTTTCTTCTGATGAACTGTATATAGAGAAGATTTACTATTTTTTTGTACCTGCCAAAGTGTATCATTTCAGCTCCATTGTCTATAGTAGCAAATTTAGCAAAGCAAAGCAAAAAAAAAAATCATCTGTAAGAAAATAGCTTTACAGCTGTATCAGCCTAGAACGCCCTCTCCTCTAATTGCTTGTCAGATAGTAAGAAACAAATGAACAAAGGCAATTTTGCCCTCAGAGCTAGTTCGAATACCACTGAGGTTGGCAAAGTTGAGGCTTTTGCAAGCCTGCAGTTATGCTGCAGTTTGTCACTGTGTAAACTGGTGCAAACTGCTAGTTCCTGACCTTTGAGAAAGATAGTTATCTCACAGGTTTCTCTTTGCAACTGGATACTATTTGAAGTAAGACTTTCCTTTTGAAAAGCTCCCAGTTATGAAGCTTTGCATGCTGTTAAAACAGGGGTGTCAAAAATACAGCCCATGTCCCAGATCTTGCCTGCACAGCCACTTTATCCAGCCCACCAGACTACTGGCAAGTCACTGGAAGTGTGGGGGGCATGATCCAGGGGTGTGGCTGCATCTCCAGCATAGGGTACATGATGGCAGCAGCTCCACCTCCAGCACAGGGCATAGTCAGAGCTAGAGCTGCTGCTGCCACCACTGCTAATTCTTCATGCCTTGGGATGGATCTGGCCCATGAGGAGCCCTGTAGCCTGAATCTGGCCTGGGGCACAAAGTGAGTTTGTCACCACTTCTATAAAGTCCTCCTTTGTGCTGTTTTGAAATGAAGGACACTGAAGGCCATTTGACATTTGCAGTTAAAAGCACTTGCAGAGTCCACACCAGTACCCTACCACTGCACATGCAGGTGCCTGTGGGGACAGTAGAGCAGTGGCAGAAGACATTAAGACTCGAGAAGCATTCCCCAGCCCTGTCACAGGCTTTATGTACAATTCTAGGCATACTGCTTACTGTCTCTGCTTTGGTTCTCTATTGAAATAGTGGAGATATGGGTGACATATTTTCCTCCCGTTCTTTGTTCAGCTTTGCTGTTTAGGCACTATGATGGTATCTACAAACCCCATGCTGGCCAGGAAAGGGTTAATAAGCTGCTGTAGGTTCAGGCCACCCTGTTCTGCTATACCCCAACAGAGCTCAGGCTTGGGCTGCCTCGGGTGAGGGCTGGCTGGGAGAGAGTGAGAGTAGACTTGCAGTGAGAGAAGCTTGTCTGGGGCCAGGAATGACCAAAGGGCCAGCCAGAGCCACTGCGAGCAAAGATAGTTTTGAATTGCCACCTATGAGTTGCCTATTGTTCCCAAGTTAGACAGTCGCAGGTGGTGCCCTGCCTGAAGGACCTGGCAGCCAAATAACTCTTCCGGTTTCTGCACCTCACCAGGGACTTGGATGTACTTTGTCATTAGTAATGACAAAGTAATGTTTTTTGGAGGGGAGGGGGGCGGAGTTTGGAAAACGTTTCTTATTCCAAGTCAAATCAGACAAATCAGTTCTGAATCCTTTCGACTGAGCAAAACTCAATTGTTCAAACACTGTATGTGGCACTACAGTCTGCAAGTATCCTCCACTCCAGACTTTTCAGCCTGGGGCTTCAAATACTCCCAAATCCATTGGCAGGTATCCTACATGCAGGCCCAAGCCCAAAGGCTTGGGGCTCGTATGCCCCTGAGTCTCACTTGCCCTTAGCCAATGGCTGCAGGAGCAAACTAGGGAGGAGTGCCCCATTTCTATAAAGTAGGCATGTAGCCAAGATCCTGCCACTGGCAGCTGGCCAGCGGGAAGCTAGTTACAAGACTTGTAAGGCATCCTGTCTGCAGTGCATTTGGACAGGGGTGCACCCTCCACTACACAATGCCATTTAAATCCATCTCAATCTGGTTGACAGACCAGGGCAGCGACTACACTTGATCTTAGCCCACAAGAGGCCAAGAAGTATACCAATCCTGCAAAGGCATCTGCTTGGGCCTCCTCCATGCGCACACTAAGGCTAGGTAGCTTCCACAGAACTATCCCTAGGTGCAAGTGTCAGCCTGCGCAGGTACATTTAGCTTTTGGGTCCTAAATTATAAGCTCTTCGGGGCAGAGTGAATTGTAAGTGTATATGTACAGCAGTTAGCATAATAGCATAATCTCATTTGAGAGTTTACAGCAGCTACTATAATCCAAATAGATAATGAGAAAATATGCAAATATTTTGAGAAAATCTTCAGTGCAAATACAATCACTGCACTCCAACTGAACTGCCAGCATTAGCAAAACAGGAACAATGAGAAATCTCAAAATAGAGAGCAATTGATTTTTTCAGTTGCTATATGGCAACCACAGAAAAGCCAAGAAAGCACTGAAAGGAATTCAAGGCCACTGCCATCTGACATCCTGTTTTCTGACTATTTAATTCCTTAGTAACGGACTTAAATTCTAAAGAAGTTCCTTCCCTCCTCCCTACACACACACTCACTTTCCTCTGGTAACATTTGCATTAAAAGCACTTGACTGAAGCATTGCTAGATATCTTTGAAACGTTTTAGCCTGGATTAAATAGTGCTTCTTGCTTAATAGAATAAGGTTTCCAGTTCAGGGAGACTAAATAACAATAAGAGCTTCAATTCATACCATTTTATAGGTCTCTAAACTGGTTGGTGTACCAGCAAAATGCGGAACCTGTTAATTTTCAAAAGCTTATGACTGTCAGTTGAATAATGCCAATTTTTTCTTTCTGACTAATATCTGGAAATGAAGAGTAAAGATAAACAGAACCATAACATGGTGTTTCTTGACAACTAATTACTAAAAATATATTTTTGAAACTATAAATCTTTCTGCTTCCTAAAATGTATATTCCTTTCATAATGTATATTCCTTATATTCCTTTTTGTGAGCATCACAACTGAATAGGTATGGTAGGGTTTGGCTACCTGTGACTGCTTAAGATAGCTGAAGCTACTGTCATAGTTGATGCCAGATTCTCAGAATTGTGCCCCTTCCCTCCTACTGGTACGATCTTTAAATCTCATTGTTACATTTGCAATGCTGATTGGCTACCTGCCTGCCTCTTACAAAGCCTGGGAGCCAGATTCAGCACCCTGCATATATCAGCAGAGACATTCTCATTAACTACCGTGGTCAATGGATCATATCTTTATGTTCCAACGTAGTAAAATACTGAAGCCCATGTAGCTGTGCCTAAAACAACCACCTCAGATGTGGTGTTATGTGAAACTAAATCCAGTACTACCTGCCAGCTGCTCTGAGATCTCGTGAGTGGAAGGCATCTTCAGAAATGCAAGCTATAATTAAGCTAAGGTGTTCTTTTTAGTTTTCTAAACAGCAGTGTGTTATACATTAAATGTTATGCCTTCCTTCAAAAGACCCCAGAATGTCTTACAAACATCAGTGTCTTATAACCCTTGCTACAGGAATGGTGAAATACAATGTGCTGGCAACTGCAGAAGAACTAGGTGGTAGATCTCTTGCCTCATGGTCCTGTGTCTAACAAGAAAATCAACCACCTTTCCTTCCCAGCAGTCTGTTTCTAGCCCTATAAGAAAAGTACTGGTTATGTTGGGAACCCACATTGTGTTAACTTCAGCATTCATAGTTTAGCTATGAGAATCCAAATTCTGAAGATGGTGAATATTTTACAGTCTTCCAGGTAGAAGTCTAACAACTCTCATTTAGACCAAGGGATGTGTATTTTGCTGAAGGAAGGGATTTGGTTTAAGGGCTGCCTTTATTTCAGTTTCTGGGACTGAGAAGAATGAATACTGTAATCTCATTTTTTTCTTTTGTATGCTGTAGAAAGGTTGATTTTATCCTGTTTGTCCGGTGTCAAGAATAAGAAAATATATTGTAGGAGTTGTGCGTGTTATTACTCAAATGTAGCTTGGAAACAGCCCAGGAAAGAAATGAATGTAATAATTTACTGTCAATCATCAGGCAAGATAAAAAGCTTGCTTATTGCAAAAATCAGGACATTCTTAAGTGACTAGAGGGTAAGAATGTGTAATATTTTAAGTGCAAATTCTTTAATATTATACTATCTTTTTTGTATAAGACTGTGCTCTAAAATTTAGCCCATATAACTGATTCCTGTTGAGCATTTCCAGATTAAAGCCTTCCAGGATGAAGCTACAATCCATAGCATGTAATGTCTCGGGTTTTTTTAGTAGTACAAAAACATAATACACAATACAAGCTGTTTAGCGAGACAGTCCATTTTGTCGGTTTTATGGTCTCAGTCAGTATATTGAGGTGCTGTTTACAGTGAGGAAGTGGAAGCCAATTTAATTTCTGATTTCTCAGAATTTGATTTCTAGGTATCTTCCTAGTAAACAAAAACATAGGTGTAAATCCTAGGATTAAAATATAGGAGGGAGGAGGGGCAGAAAACCCAGAGTCCATTTCCATGACTGCAACAGGCTTGCTTGTCACCTGTGCTTGTTAGCTTCTCTGGACCTATTTTTCACTCTTGTGGAGAATGAGGCTAATAATGCTCACCTACTCTGTGTGTGTGAGAGATGTGCATGTACATGCACATTAAAGCTGAAAAGTGACCATTATGAAGACATTTCTATTTATCTTAAGAAAGTGGCTAGTTTCCATGGAAAGCCCTCCTTCAGGACTGGTTGTTTTCCTAGGCTCTTGAGTTCACTTATGAAAGTGCTTGTCAGGAAGGAGAAAAAGGGTTTTGTCTGCTGAAAGGTGGGTTGTTAGCAACTTACTTATTGTCTTACTTTATTGTTAACTCCTTACACCAACATACACATACGTGCTGACATACTGTTTGTTAGATCTTTCTCAGGTTGCTCTTTGGTGTTGAATTTCCCAGTTCACAACAGAAGGATTGAATCGGAGTAAGGAAAGAGTCACATGCTGAATGTTGGCCCATGATGAGAGAAAAAAATGCCTTTGTTTGAACTGATACTGGCTGATCTGGTGATGGGAAACTAATTAAAGTATTACTAACTACAGTTTAGCTTCCCCAAGTGTCAAGATTTACTAGACTAGAAACATGAAGGATTTTTGCAGTTTCTCATTTTGGAAGCCAACCTCTTATTTTGCTAGTTGGGGCTCTTCATTCAAGAATTTCACTGGGAATCTCAAGGTTACCCACTGCATTGATGGCAAATACTTGTTCTAGAGCTGGGACCAATAACCAACACAGTTACTATTTAATTTATAAATAGCATGAGGCCAGGACTAAGAAGCAATCCATTTCAAATGTGCTTAGCTTGTGTCCTGTTCTTATATCTGTAGCATATTTATGCTCAGTCACTTCAGTTTACATTCATTTTATGTTAATTAGGACAGGCAGTTTAAGGAAATAAGCAAACACATATGGCAGAATTAAAAACATTTTAGATGGCTGCTGATCTTGCTGTATTTGCTAAAATATATGTGTCCATGTTTAAAAAAAAAAAAAAAGTCTGTCAGACAGCTCTAAACTTCATGCCTTCAGGCAATAGAAGCAGCCTACTATTTCATTGAAGTTGAGAAAATATGCCTATTTCTACCACCGTAGACATTTGTGACATGGTTCAGAGATTATTAAACTATTTTCTTTTATTTCCAGTAACCAGGTATGGTGGTTTGCAAAATATTTCAGAGACTAGTGTTCTGTAAATGTTGTGGCAATTAATGAAGGAATTTGCCTTCTTTATTCCCATGCACCATGATATATTCTGCTGCAACATTCCCTACATTTGAGTATGAAAAATGTCTTTTTCTTGACAATTATAATGAAGTTGACTGATTTTTCTCCTTTTACAAATGAATAGAAAACCCCACAGTTCTTTAACAGCCCTACTCTGCTAAGAATCTCACCCACGCGCAGTGAATAAGCACCACTTTAACTCTGCAAATAAGCTACAGCAGTGACTATAAAGATGTAGGCATCGATAGTATTTGAAAAACAATTTACTACTTTTCTATCTCAGCTTCTATTCTTTAGTTTGGCCCTTGTGCAGTGAGAACCACTGTTACCTTACCTTGCCTTTTAAAAAGACTGGTTCTCTTCTACTCCGTTCTTTTAACCAATGGCACAGCATTCACAGTACAGAGTAGTGGGATATCTTATTTACTTCATTTGTAGTATTTGACTTTTCAATAACTGATGAGGATGGGGTGCATGAGATGGGCTGCTGGTAGGCCCTCAATCCATGGTGGCCTCAGGGACCCTTCATGGAGTACAGGGATGGGGATGGGAACCCCTCTCAAGGAAGAGAAGGAGGAGGAAAACAAGGAGGGATGGGAGGGACCCTTTGTTACACTCAAGTCTCTGGTTTTGTATCTCTTTCCTCCTCGATGACTCCTGATGACTCTTCATCTGTGGCTCTCTCTGCTTGGTTGTCTCTCTGTCATCACATGTCCACGTAGCCTTCCAGGCCTTTTCTTAATTTGGTCTGTACCCCCAAAACCAAGACTCAGGTTCCCACCCACCACCCCCTGCTGCTCTGGGGCCTTGTTGCTGGTTTCACTTATCTCGTGTTATGGGACAGTGTGGTACATACTTCTTTGGTTCCCAGGCTGTTTTCTAAACTAGGTGTCCTTGTTGTGTTAGACAACCTGTCTGCCTTGAAGGCTGTGATCTTGTGTTATGGTATGCCCCCTCCAGTTTTCAGGCTACTTGCATCTGTTGGACTTTTCATGCTAGGCAGCCGGTCTGCTTTCAGAGCCATGAGAAGCTGTGTGTGTATGAAACCCAGGCTCTTACAAATCAATAAATCCCTGCTGCCCATCTTGAATTTTATAATAAATACAGCTATACCTATAAGCCAGTTCCCAAAACAGGCCTTTAAATACCATTTCTAAGCCAACACTACCTACCAGAAGGAAGGAAGTACTAGGTAGTTTACATCAAGGCAGAAGGAAGGTGATGACAACCCAATGAACTTCTAGAGGGAAAGGTTTGAGGAACCTGGGAATCAGGCTGAGACTCTGGATCTATATTCAAAATCTTTAGTTTTCCAAAGCAGTCCCAAGACAGGTGCAATTTTCCTGTGTTGGGGATTCAGTTATGCCTGCCCCTTTGCCCCTTATCTTCTCCTCGAGGGAAACAGGAGAGGGAAACAACCACTCTCTCCCTGCAGAAGGGACACTTGAAAGAGAACTCAACAAACATCAGTAATGAGTTTCCTGGCTCCCATCTGTTGTCTCTTGTATCAAGTTATTTATTGGTAATTTGACTAAGTTCATTACTTACTGAGCGTCACAAATATCAGTGAATTAATTCGTGCATATTTCTGTAAGCCCATTGAGCCTGGATAATATAACGGCATCTAGGAAAATCTCAAGAAACTTCAAAAGCAGCTTTATAGTACAACTGTTCAATCTGTCCTTTTATAAGGGTGGGAGCCTGGACGCTGAAAATGGCAAATGGAAAAAGTCAGAAAGTGTTTGAAAACAAAGTTCTAAGGAAAATAGTTGGTGCAGTACAAGAAAACTGATTATGGAGGAACAGACATAGTCAAGGTCCATAGTCAAGAACTTGTGGACCATTACAAGAGAGGTGATGTTTTGAGCAAGATAAGAGCGCAGGGAATGAAATGGGCACGGCATATTGTGAGAGCCAAGCAGAGGCATGTGAAGCAGATTTTGGAAGCTGAGGTGGAGAGTATCAGACCTTGAGGCAGACCAAGGAAGCAGTGGGAAAATAACAAAAAAACTGAGGCGCCAGATGCAACTGCCAGCAGCCAGGAGCCCTCTTCAAAAGCCAGCCCTGCTCGCTGCTCTCTGGCCAGCCATTTCTCTGGTCAGGAGCAGTGTGCCCAGTGCAGGGACAGCATGAGGCAGCACTCTCCTCACCACCTCTGGTTCCCCACACCATGACAGCCCCTGCCCCTGGCAGTGACAGCCAGCATCTTGCATTCTTGCTGGCCAACGTGCTGGCCCTGCTGGCCCACTGCACCATCCGCCACTTGGGCCACAGCCATCTCACCCCTCCCAGCTCCCCCACGTGCAACAACCACCTGCTTGCCTGCCGTGCAGCGTCCCAAGGCCACTGCCATGCACCTACCACCTCCACCCCATCCACCTGGTTGGACTCAGCTGAAGGGGCTTTCACTCCATGATGCTCCAGGCAGTCTGGGCCCCCACATGGCTTTCCCTGCACTGCCTGCAGTGCCCAGCACAGGGCCTGGTGTGAAACGCAGCCATGCAGCAGAGGCAATGCTCTGCAGCACCTGCAATCCCAGGGAAGGCTGCTGGGGGTGGGCTCCAGGTAGATGGAGTTAGCCGCAGCTGCCTGAAGCATGGCCTAGGGGATGGCAGACCTGGCTGGAGCCTGCAGCAGCCTAGAGCAGCCTGTAGGCCTGGACAGCATGGGCCTGGAAGGTGTGCAGCAGTGCAGTGCCAGGCAATGGTGCCAAGGTACAGGCAGGCTAGGAAAGCTGTCCTGAAGCCTGCCCAGGGAGACACAGGGGCCTGGAGTGGCCTCAGGCTCCCTGCTGGTGTGCTCCATGGCTCTGAGTGCCTGCCGGCTTTTAAAGGCCTGAGGCAAGGGGGGGCG
>NW_005841858.1:2443615-2445312 GCF_000455745.1 Alligator sinensis
CCGGCCCTGGGACTAGAGAGGCTTCCAGCACAGAGCCCAGGGGCTAGCCTCAGGCTGGCCCCCTATTGGCAGGGACAACCTGGGAACAAACTCACTCCCAGGTTGCGTCTACACATGCACACTTGCGCAGTAACTAATCACACATAACTAATTGCATGTAAATTTGCAGGTAGCCAATTGTGATTAAGCATTTTTACTGCACAGTAAGCATGTGCATGTGTGACACGCATGCTTACTGAGCAGTAAACCATGCTACTGTGCAGTTAAACATCTTGTGTAGAAGCACCCATTATGATACAAGAGACTAAGTGGGATATTTGGGGAGAAGTAGCAAGAAAGATTCACTTCTAACTGGATTAGTGATTTCACTTAAAATGCAATGTCCTGTGAGAAAATAGGGCCCTGCTTTGTCCCTTCCCCGTTACAAGGAACAGCTTTGGCCAGTCAGGGACGCTGAAGAATATCCGGTTGCTTGCCTATGTTACCTAAGTTAGAACGTTGTTGTAAATGACAGCTTGACACCCAGAGAGAGCAGTTTCATTCAAGGAAAAAAAAACTTCCTCTGTACAATGTATGGAAAAAATTGAAAAATGTTCCTGGTTTGTGGATGTAGTTCTCAAGTGAAATAAGAGGATTTCACATTTTTATGTAGTTCAGATCAAACAGTTAACACAGCACTAGTGATATATAACAACAGAATACAATTTTTAGTCTTTTGGCTGCTACAAATAGCTTTAAGCATCTGCCCATCATGTTATGTTGGGCTGACAAAGCAGAACAATGTTTGTAGACTAAGTGCTAATTCTATGTCATGGCACAGAATTCAGGTTTGCTCTTGCCTGCTGTCTTAACCAAGGTTATTTCATGAAGTGTTTCATTTTCAGAGACAGTGTCTTAGGGTGCTTACACGAGTGACATTTTTTGTGATTTCAGGCCCCTGAAAGTGCTCTACAGCTGTGATTTAAAACATGTGCATGGCTGCAGAGTGCTTTTAAAGGGCATTTTTACACATGCAAGCATCGCAACACCAGGTGCTTTGAAAAACACCTGGTGCTGCATTGCTTGCAGTTGTCAAAACGGCAAAATGTGCATCAATGCTGAGAAAATGGCGGCCGGCACACTTTTGAACTAAAACACATAGAAGGCACTTTAGTTCAAAAGCGCACCACCACCGTTTTCTGCACACTGACGTGCATTTCACTGCTTCACGGTGCAGCACAGTGCACATTAGTTCACATGCAGGGCAGACTAGATTAATCAAGTCTGCTCTGAAGTGGCAGATCTCCAGCAAGTCACGGGACTAAAAGGTATGCGTATAAATGCCCGAAGTGGCTGATTGCATAAAAAATTAATCCTGGTAAAATGTAGTATTAGATTAAGGTGTTCTAAAGCAGAGTGCCTTAGGAAACTTGTGTTCCCTTCAGGGTTAACTTTTCGCATGGATACAGGGCTGGGCTGGTGCTCATGCCAGCAGCACGATTCCAGCCCCATTCCTGGGCCTGTCAGCAAGGGAGCGAGGAGGAAGGGGAGGAAGTAGCCAGCAGAGCTACAAGCTGCTTTTGAATAGCCAGAGCTGGACAGGGGCGGGGGGGAGCAGGGGGCGGGGTGGAACAGAGCCCCTTTGCCTTCCAGCCCCTCCCCAGCTTCCCTGGCTGTGTTATTGGGGGGAGCTGGGCCGGGCCCATGAAGTGAGGGGG
>NW_005841858.1:2445410-2472895 GCF_000455745.1 Alligator sinensis
CCTCCCCCCCCCGGTCCCAACAAACAAATATCTGTTGATTTGGTGGCGGGGGGCAGCTGTAACTCGTGGCGCTGTTATGTAAAGCACTATGAGTTAGAGAAGAGCCCTGAATATCTGTAGGAACCCTTAATCTTTCTGTCTATTTGAAACCCAAAGGTTTTTTACTATTCTAGACATTCATTGCCAGGTTTTTCTCATCCCTACTTTCATCAATATTCTTCTTGATAAACAGTCTTCTTACCTAGAACAGAAAATGTACCCAGACCAAACACTAGAACAGTCACAGGGCGGCATCAGAACCAGCCCCAGCAAGCCAACTCCTACAGCTCTGGAGGGTAGCCATCTTTTGCAGATGACACCCACTTTAGATGCCCGGCATGGAAAAGAAAACAAATAGGCAATGTTCGAGACATCTAAGTCTAGCACCTCAAGCAAGGTGCCAAGGACCAGTGCCATTAGGCACTGCCGCCACAGTGTTCAGAACATGTAGCAAGAACAAAGGCACAGTGGACATGAACCACCCATGTGTACAAGGGCCCCTGGGGGAACACATCAAGGTGAACCCTGGCATTGCTGGCGGGAGGCACAGAAAGAGTCAAGGAAGTACTAGGCCCACCACCCAGGTCACTATCCATGGACTGTGATCCAAGAGTCTAGATGGACTAAATGCAGGGCTGGCAAGGATACTTGGCAATGCACAAGCAGCTACAGCATGCCATGGCAATCCCATCAGCAGTCACCATCAGTCAGGTATACTGCATCTCGTCAGCATGGAAATGGCACCAAACAGCAATGAAGTCCACTGCCTCCAAAGCAGTCCATAGTTGCTGGGCCAAGAGCGGATGGGGTTACGGCCCATTCCAGTCCAGCTGCTCATTCATTGTGTGAGGAGAAGGAGGAGGAGAAAGTCGTCACCATCAGCTGCACTCCACAAAAAAACAGCTAGGGTCTTAAAGCGGGCAATCTGTTCCTGCCCCACAGCGGGTGCATAGATGGTACTGATGAGGCAGCAATGTAGCACCAACAAGATGCAGTCAGCAGGCAGTTAGGGATGACCTCCTGGGCAACCACTGAGTCAGGTGTCAGCTGCGGCAATCAGAGGATCACGACCCCTATGCTGAGGGAGGTGCCACAACCCAGGAACATACAGCCCCACCAGGTGACATGCCAGTTGGCCTGATTAGCTGTGTCAGTGTGTGTTTCATACAGAAAGGTGACACCTAGCTGGCTCTGGCATAGGAAATCAAAGAGAGCCTTCTGCAGCACAGGAGCTTGGCAGCTGGTGGCATTGAGAGAGCCAAAGGCGATAACAGGCATGCATGAGGGGTGTAGAATGGGGGCCAGGCAAAGCCAAAAGAGCAGACAGGAACACATGCAAGTGTGTAAGAGTAAGCATGCAAGACAGGGGAAAAAAATTGGCCTACAGCCCACCAGCCTGTGCATCACACAGCAAGCACCCAACATTGCCTGCAACCTTGCTCAGGAGAAAACTATAATGCTGCATCCCCAGAGCGGAGTGCAGCACCATTGCTGCAGGTTTGGTGGAAAGCACAAACATCTCAGGTTCCAGGAACCATTTACAAATGCTCTGTGCAGCCTTCCAGTGGTGCTTGGTCTGGTCAAGAAACTCCGTAAGGCGTTCAACAGAGTAACCAGCACAGGGAGGTTCCGCAGAAGCAGGAACAAGTTCTGCTTCTGGGGTGGAGATTTTCTCCATGCAAGGGGGCACTGGGGCTGAATCAGGGGATGCTATCTCACAAGATAGGATTTCCATCAACTCATCCTCAGAGGCAGAATCAAAATCTGACCCCGAGGAGGAGATGTACGCATCCTGCACCGAGAGCCTCCGAGGCCTGGGGGCAGTACTCGCCCCCTCACCAAGAATCTCAGCATCAGGCCCTGTGGGAGCAGCACTCTCCAAGGGGGCTTGTGGGGGGTACTTCTTTCTTTCATTCATTTGTTCTTTCTTTTGCTCATTTGTTTTTCATTTGTTCGTTCTCTTTCTTCCTTCCTTTCTTAAAGGTACAGAGACACATGCACACCCTAAAGTGCAATTGTGAGCCTCCATGGAATATAAAATTTTTCTTTCTTTTTTTCTTTCTTTCTTTCCCTTGTGCTATGTTGAGCAAGATGCTTGGGCCTAAGTTTTCAGAACAACCAGTCTCTGAATTGGTTTTTGATGCCTGCATTTGCTGCTGTTAAGTATCTCTGCAAGTCAGGTCCACAGTGTCTTCAGCTACGTGCAGACTGTTACACTTAAATTGATCTAACCCTAGTTAGGGTTAGGTTGAACTGAGTGCTGATCTATACAGATGTCAGGGAGGTTAGATTGGGCAAAAAATGGCTAGCCCAATCTAATTCAGTTCACCGCAGGAGGTGAATTTAGATTAGGAACAGGGGTAGCCTGATATAACAAATATCTATGCATGTTTGGAAAACAGTCCTGGGACTGGGAAAGTCTAGCTGCTAACCCCAGCCTCAAAGCTGTGCTGTTCCTATCCCCCGCTGCCACCCTTACCAGGATATTTTTAGGCTCCTACAGACCCACTGGTACCCACCCTGATCCTGCCTGCCCTTCTCCCCGCCCCAGCTTCACAGATCCAGGAATCGAATGTAGATCACGTGACTCCTAGCCCTGAATCCTAGAATGAATTTGTGCTCTTCTCATTTTCAGAGGATTGCATAGATCTAGGTGCCAAATTATCCTTTCTGTTACAGCTAAAATCTCATTATTCATGCAGGAGGGCGCACGGGAGAGCCCATGGCCCTGCCTGTGAACCCCCTAGGGAAGCCAGCCCCAGCCGTAGCCAGCCCACCAGCGGCATGACATGGATGGGCACATGCTGCACCCCAAGGTCTGTGACCCCCCCCAGCATCTCAGAGGCCTCCACCTAGACAGAGCCCACGGTTCCTGGCTCCATGCAGACGGAGTCCCTGGCTCTTGCCTGCGGGGGCTGCCTGTCACTTCTTCAGGCTCTGGGGCCCAGGAGCATGGCTACCTCCCCTTGTGAGGTCTGCTCCCTTTTGAGGTCTCTGGCGTGCCAGCTGGAGGAGCTCCAGGCCGCAGTCCAGAGACTGCATGCCATCAGGGACTGTGAGCAGGAGATTGACTCCTACTGCCGGGCCCTTCTCCCCTGGAAGGCAGAAGGTAGACCACGGTCTCTCTCCAGGACAGGGGAGGACTCGGGGACTTCCCTTACTGTCCAGCCCAGGGGTTGGACCAAGGTGGTCAAGGGCCCCAAGGCCCGCCGCACCAAGGCCCCTGCCCCGCTGGAGCTTTGCAACAGGTATGAACCTCTTGCAGCCCCAGCAGAGCCTGCTGAGATGCCAGGCCCTGCAGGCAACATGGGTGCTACTGTAGCTACTGCCCCCACTCTCCCTAAGACAAAACACAAAGTGTTTGTCATGGGAGACTCCATCCTGAGGGGGACTGAGGGGGCAATCTGCCACCCCGACCCCTTTGCCTGGGAAGTTTGCTGCTTCCTGGGAGCCCGTATCTGAGACATTGTGGAAAAGATCCCTAAGCTCCTCCAGCCCACGGACCACTACCCCATGCTCCTTATCCATGTGGGCACCAATAACACGGCTCGGAGCACTCCCAGCACTACAGCACTGTGAAGCACTACAAGGATTTGGGAGCAGGGCTACAGGGTCTGGGGGCACAGGTGTTGTTTACTTTGATCCTCCCAGTCTCAGGCTATGGGTGGAGGAGGGAGAGGAGGATCCAGGTAATGAACCAAAGACTGTGGCGCTGGTGTCATCAGGAAGGCTTTGGCTTCCATGACCACAGTCCGCTCTTTGGCGAGAGAGGCAGTGAGCTGCTGGGAAGGGATGGCCTCCACCTCTCACTGCTGGGGAGGAGGCTCTTCTCAGCCAGACTGGCTGACCTGCTCCACCGGGCTTTAAACTAAGCCCTCCGGGGGATGGGGGAACTTCTGCCACTGCTGGCCCACTCAGCAACCCTTGCAAAGCCAGCAGACCAAGGCACTTAAGGGAACCCACCCCTGCCCCAGCCCTGGAATGAACTGTAGGAAAGGCTAGGGCCCCCAAGAAGACACTTGCCTGCCTTTACACAAATGCCAGGAGCCTAGGGAATAAACAGGAGGAACTTGTCCTTCTGCTTAATGCAAATAACTATGATGTCATAGGGATAATGGAGACCTGGTAGGACTCCACCCATGACTGGATGACAGGGATAGATGGCTATACGCTGTACAGGAGGGATCAAGTGGACAAAAGGTGCAGGGGTGTAGCTCTCTATGTCAAGGAAAACTATGCATCCCTGCAAGCCAACATTGGCACCCACAGTGGATGACTTGAGACCCTCTGGGTTAAAATCCATGGGGAACACGGCACAGGGGATACTACAATGGGAGTCTACTGCAGACCCCCTACCCAGGGTCAAGACCTTGACCAGGAGTTTGCCAGGGAATTGGCTGAGGCCATGTGCTCCTCGTGTATGGTTGTCATGGGAGACACTAACTACCCAGGGATCTCGTGGGAGGAGCGCTCAGCCAAATCCGAGTGGTCGCAAAGCTTTCTGTCATGCGTGGATGACCTCTATGTGACGCAGGAAGTCTACGGGCCAACAAGAGGTAAAGTGCTGCTCGACCTGGTTCTGGCAACTGAGGATGACCTAATCAGTGACCTAATGATTGAAGGGAAGCTGGGTGGCAAGGCTAGGGCTCCCAAGGGGATACTTGCATGCCTTTACACAAATGCCAGGAGCCTGGGGAATAAACAGGAGGAACTTGTCCTCCTGCTAAACGCAAATAAGTATGATGTCATAGAGATAACGGAGACCTGGTGGGACTCCCCCCATGACTGGATGACAGAGATAGATGGCTATGCCCTGTACGGAAAGGATCGAGTGGACAAAAAGGGGCGGGGGCATAGCTCTCTATGTCAAGGAAAGCTACGCATCCCTGCAAGCCGACATTGGCACCCACGGTGGAAGACTTGAGACCCTCTGGGTTAAAAGCCATGGGAAACACAGCACAGGGGATACTATGGGGTCAAGACCTTGACCAGGAGTTTGCCGGGGAATTGGCTGAGGCCGCATGCTCCCGGTGTATGGTTGTCATGGGAGACTTTAACTACCCAGACATCTCGTGGGAGGAGTGCTCAGCCAAATCTGAGTGGTCGCAAAGCTTTCTCTCATGCACAGATGACCTCCATCTGACGCAGGAAGTCTATGGGCTGATTGAGAGGTAAAGCACTGCTCGACCTGGTTCTGGCAACTAGGAACGGCCTAATCAGTGACCTAATGATCTAAGGGAAGCTGGGTGACAGTGACCATGAGCTGATCACCTTCACCATCCACCGTAAAGCTGGCAAGTCAGTCAGCAATACAGAAGTCCTCGACTTCAGGAAAGCTGACTTTGACAAGCTCAGGAGGCTTGTCAGTGAGGCCCTAAAGGGCCACAACCCAAAGAGGAGGGGAGTTCAGGACGAGTGGTTGCTCCTTAAGGGAGCAATCCTGGATGCGCAAGCAAAGTCTATCCCATCTCAGAGGAAAGGCAGCAAAAGAGCACAGCAGCCCCCTTGGCTCTCCAGGGAACTAGCGGACCTCCTGCATCTTAAAAAGAAGAGCTACAAAGGATGGAGGACAGGAACCACCAAGGAGGAATACTCTGCTCTGGTCCGGACCCGAGAAAACCAGGAAAGCCAAGGGTGAGACTGAACTCCAGCTAGCTACCAATATCAAGGATAATAAAAGGTCCTTTTTTAGATATGTGGGGAGCCAGAGGAAAAGCAAGGGCAACATTGGACCCCTGCTAAACCAGATGGGACAACTGACAACCGATGCCCATGAAAAAGTAAACTTGCTAAATGGGTACTTTGCGTCAGTTTTTCACCAGTCCCATGGAACCCCCCTGCCCACTGTGGGTCAGGGATGCCCAGGTGAGGGAAACTCCTTACCCTTCATTGAAGCTGACCTCATGAAGGAACACTTTGACAGGCTGGATACCTTCAAGTGAGGTGGCCCTGACAGTTTACACCCAAGGATACTCAAGGACCTGGCTAGCATCATAGCTCAGCCCCTCGCATGGATCTTTGAGAATTCCTGGTGCTCTGGTGTAGTGCCCGAAGATTGGAAGAAGGCCAGTGTCATGCTAATCTTCAAGAAAGGGAGGAAAGTGGATCTGGCAAACTACAGGCCCATCCGCCTGACCTCTATCCTGGGCAAGGTCTTGAAAAGTTTATCAAAGAGGTCATCCTTAACAGACTAGCTGACAGCAATATCCTGAGGGATACCCAGCACAGGTTTGGTGCGGGTTGGTCTTGCTTGACCAATCTCATTTCCTTTTACAACCAGGTGACCTATCACCTGAACAAGGGGGAAGAGATTGATGTCATGTATCTTGACTTTAAAAAAGCCTTCAATCTGGGATTCCATGATCACCTCTTGGCAAAACTGGCTAACTGCAGCCTTGACCTCACCATGACCCGCTGGCTGGGGAATTGGCTCCGCGGTAGGACCCAGAGGGTGGTGGTTGATGGAAGTCAATCGTCGTGGTGCGCGGTGACCAGTGAAGTCCCTCAAGGCTCTGTCCTAGGGCCTGTACTTTTTAACATCTTCATCAATGATGTAGACATTGGTGTGAGAAGCGGGCTGGCCAAGTTCGCTGATGACACCAAACTCTGGAGTAAAGCATCCACCCCTAAGGACAGGAGGGCAATCCAGGCAGATCTCGACAGGCTCATGAAATGGGCGGACAAGAACCTGATGGTGTTTAATACCAAAAAATGTAAGGTTCTCTACCTTGGGAGGAAAAACCTGCAGGATGCTTACAGGCTCAGCAGTGCTACGCTGGTTAGCACTACAGAGGAAAGGGACTTGGGGGTCATAATTGACCACAAGATGAACGTGAGTCTTCAGTGTGATGCTGCGGCTAGTAAAGCCAGCAAAACGCTGCTTCTCAAGCAAATCCTGGGACGTCGTCCTCCCATTGTACTCAGCCTTGGTGAGGCCGCAGCTAGAGTACTGCGTCCAGTTTTGGGCTCCACAATTCAAAAAGGATGCGAAGAAGCTTGAGAGAGTGAAGAGAAGAGCCACGCGCATGATCAGAGGTCAGGAAAACAGACCTTATGATGAGAGGCTGAGAGCCATGGGACTCTTCAGCCTGGAAAAGCGCAGACTCAGGGGCGATCTGGTGGCCACCTATAAGTTTATCAGGGGTGTTCACCAGGATCTAGTCTGTTCACCAGAGTACCCCAAGGAATGACAAGATCAAACGGTCACAAGCTCCGCCGTGACCGATTCAGGCTGGACATAAGGAAGAACTTCTTTACTGTCCGAGCCCCCAAGGTTTGGAATAGACTGCCACCGGAGGTGGTTCAAGCACCCACTTCGATTGCCTTCAAGACTCATTTGGATGTCTATCTTGCTGGGATCCTATAATCCCTGCTGACTTCCTGCCCCTGGGGCAGGGGGCTGGACTCAATGATCCTTCGGGGTCCCTTCCAGCCCAAATGTCTATGAAATCTATGAAATTATTTATATCACTGGTCTTGCATGTGTCTGTGTGTTAAGTAAATGCAGAATTTTATCTTAGAAAATAATGAATTTCATGCTGAAATCTGATTTTTTTTTATTTTTTTTTTGTTATTTTACAAAATAGCTATAAACTGTTTTAAAAGGCAGATTGAAATATGTCTTCCCCAAAGAGCAGGCTACAGTGAGTAGAACATTTCAAGAAGTAATGCAGAAATCTCTAATCCCCTGAGACCAATGTTCATCACTCCTGCCAAAAATGTAATATCTCTATGTCTTATCCAGATAGACAGCAATAGTATATTTGCATTTTAACTTTTAAAGGTTATACCCTGTGCTCTTGAGCAGGAAAAGATTCATTTATCAAGTTCACTGTAGCAATGGGTTTTACGTTCCTTAAGGGTCAGCCTTCATTTTCTTTCAAAAACTATGTTTTTAAGCATTTATACTGTAGGCATAAAAACACCATCATACACATTACAGCAAAGCTATAGCTTCAAAGCAACTTCTTTAAATCTAGGAGAATGGGAAAGGGATGGGAGGAGTTAGTTTTTTAAGATGGTTCATTATGCTCCTTTCCTGTAAGCTCTCCCAGGGACAAAGAAATAACCAAAATGGAACAAAACAATGAGCTCCTAGCACAACGAAAGAGCTAGCTTAGATAATTCTGCAGTGCACTGTGCTATGTACACATACACTTACGCCTCCACTTGCCCTTCATGGCCCTTTTAAAGTCAGCCCTTCAGTGATAGTTAATGGGCCTTTATTACAAAGTTCAAGCTAAAATTTTAATTTTCCTAAACACTTTAATCTGTTGGGAAGGGTACTCAACATTTTGGGTGCTAATTATGCTGCCCTTGCACAAGACTGCTGAAGTAGAGAAGTTCTCTAGGCTTCCAGGTGGGTAAGGTATAATGTGGTTCTTGGTGTGCTATACAAATAGGCGTTAGAAGCACTGCCGGTTTTATAAGTGATCCAGAGGAGGTGTTTCTGAACAGGACAAGTCTGAAGACATCAATAGTTTAAGAGGAGTGGGTGATTAGGGCACCAGTTCCACTTAAGGGACACAAAAATGGCAACCACCACCACTGTGGCTCTGCTGGGAAGGTGAAGAGGGAAGGCTGCTGAACAGAGGTTAGGGATGCTTCTTCCTGGCCTACATTCAAAGCTTTTTAGAAGTGTAACATGTTTCAGAGGCACAGCGTCTCCAGGTATATGCTCCAGCAGTGGTCTAGCTTGTTAAAGCCAGCAATAAGTCCTAAACATTGAATTAGAAGTAACTCTGTCAGTATTAAGTTGGACATATGCTGCTCTCGCTCATACCCACATAACACTATGGGACCCAGCTGGCTCCAGGATTTGGTTCTAGTGTTTATGTAGCACATATTGAGAAGTAAGCACCATTCCCAGAGCTGTGCTGACAGTCATACTTCATGTGTATAGACAAAAGGATACAATAGAAAGCCCTGGTAATAACAACGCAGGTTGTCATAGTTACAGGTTTCCATAAGGTCTCTCCTGTTACCCTTTTACATATAGAATTTTTCATTGTAACTGGAATCTGTGGAATACAATGGGATTGAGTCTATATAAATGGAAAATGTATAGTTTTCCGGTTCCAGTAAATGTCTGCCTAATGATGGATTCTTTTCAGTATCTTATGGATACACTTAGAGACATTATCAATTAAAAATAAAAAATTTAAAAAGCCTTAAAAACTGCCTTGAGTCCTACATATGCTCCTTCCTCACCTCCCTATCACCTGCCAATTTTGGGGGCTGTATGGGTACCTTTCCCTTCCCTCCACCCTCTTCCCAGCACAGTGGGGAAAAAAGATGATATTTCAGGGGGTAGGACCTTAGCATAGTACTTGAATTCTGGATTGAGTTCCCTGAGTTTTGTTTGACTTCCTGTGTTACTTTGAGCAAGCCACATCACCTTGTTTGTGTCTCAGCTCCTCATATGTAACATAGGGATAATCATTCTTCCCAGGGGTGTTATAAAAGTAACTGCATTAATGATTGTAAGGTACTCATCTTCTATGGTAAGATGGGCCCTGCTAAGTACATGGGAGAAATAGAACAGTAACTGTTAATCTAAAAAATAATACAGGCAATTTTCTGCTTTGGAAAAAGGGTCATAGAAATAAAGAGCTATTAATATATCTGCTTCATTTTTCCCACAGCAAGAGAACTCATTGCAAACTTTATTTAAAGCTTAGAATTGTTTCTTAATTTAAGTGAACTGAATGGCCAGTGCTTTTTCTCCATATCATTGAGCTATGACCACAGCTGATTCAAAGCTGTTCTGCTTAATGAGAAGGTGAAAATTATTGTAACATAAAGGCATAGTCATGTCAGAAGTTCAGATGAGTATGATGCAAATATTAAGATGGGTTAAAGAAAAACAATTAAACATAAACTCCCAGTGCAGTGCTCTGACAGAAAGAGATGGTAAAATCTTTAGATAATAGGATGGTGATTTTTTTTCCTTGTCTGCATGGCATTGGTGAGATAATACAATCCTGTGTTCAGGCCTTGTACAGATCACTGTTAGAGCTCTGCAAATTGTTATGTTTTCCTGTTCTAAAAAGGTAGCTGGGAGGGACAGGGCCCGCAGTGAGCGTACTAGCTGGGGCAGTCAACAGCTTTGGTTTGTACAAGCTTGTTTGTTGCTGTTTATTTCAATAATAGTATGATTTCCAGACTCCTGCTCTTTGACTGATTGATAAGCTACCAAATAAGGCAAATGAGGTCTGTATCTTAAACTGGATAGTTTTAAAATTGGATATTTAAAATTGGAGATAGTGTAGAGAATAGCCAGAAAGATTACTTAGTGGCAGGAAAAAATATCTTACAATAACAAATTTAGCTCAATATGCTCATTTCTTTTTTAAAAATCCATAGGTGACCTGGTTATAGGATATAAGTTCCTTGGCAAAATAAAGTATTTGGGTAATACCGGGCTTTTTAGCCTAAAAAACAGAAGAAAACAAATGACTGGAAGTGAAAGCCAGACAAATTCAAGGCAATTTGAAAGCAAAGTGAAGGTGATTAACCATTGCATAAACTACCACAGGAAGTAGATGGGTATCTTCAAAGCATGACTATATATCTTTTGGGAAGGTATGCTCTAATCTTTTGAGTGCAATAATTCATGTTTGAGGAGTAACTTGGTGAAATTCTATGGCCTATTATATATAGAAGTCAGACTAGATGAACTAACACTTCCTTCAAGCTTAAAATCTGTGAAGAAACGGAAACTGGCTTGCATAACCTTTTGAATGAAACTGCTTTTAAGGAAGTCTTTTTCAAGCAGTCATCAGCAATTTCAAGCACTTGTCAGGCTTTCATATGTTTATTTATTACTTTTCATTTTGCACATTATTGTCAGTTTGAACTTTTCCTTTGAGACTTGTATACAGACTTTTAATGGATAAGTAAGGAATCTAGACTCCTTGGGTCTTGTAGATACCACTGTAGATGAGACTTTAAAAAGAGAGTAAGGGAGAAAGGAAGCTCTATGAAAAGTCTAAACCCAGTGGGCACGGATTTGGTACAATTCCACTGTGTGGGGCCATAGGTAAATTATACATGCTACCTGAGACAAGTGCCTATCTTTGAGCCACCCCATGAATGATGGTTGGCTCGAGTCATGTAGTTAAGAAGAATATTATAATTTTTATTGACACTATATTTGTCACCTTTACTGCCTTAATTATCAGATAGTAACCATTTTGTGATAGAAAAATTAGTACTAAGACCAAGCTAAGGCCCAAACACATAAGCTTAAATATTGTTTCTGTAAATCAGACAGAAATGATAGTTTTTGCCCAATCTGGCCACAGAAAGCAGGCTATTGCTGTAACCAAACACAAATGCACAGCTGCAGGCTGTTTCAAAAATGGCCAACCGAGTGAAAATCTGAACCCTCACTACATGAGGGGTCAGATGAAAACATTTCAAAACAGAGTGTCTACTCTAACTTCTGTCTGCGCTGCCTGCCAGCTTGTTGCTGTTTTCAGAATAGGAGGGGGGGAAGGGAGCAGAGGGAGTTGGGTCTGGGGTTTTTCAGTCCCTGCTGGTTGGTGGGCCAGGTGTATTGGAGCCACTCCTCCCCCAAGGTGGCTCCAACTCAACCACCTCACTCTCCAGTTCCAGCTGGGGAACCCCGAGAACGAGCTCCCTCTGCTCCCTTTCCTGCCTCCCATTCTGAAATGGAGACAGAGTAGGAGAGAGGAGGGGCTGTTGCTAAGGGAAACAGGCTGCAGCCTGGCAGCCAGCAGCAAGATTCCCTTCCCCCCTGGAACCGCAGTGAACTTCTGTTTGTTCCAGGGGATTGTTGTAACTCAGAACACTTCCTGCAAAGAGTTCTCAGTTACAGTGGGAAGCTGCACTTCTGTCTGCACCCAGGGTTTCCCATACTGAGTGGAACTCGAGATCTGGGTTCAATTCCTTGGCCTGACACTAGACTGCAGTGTTACCATTGTCAACAGTCTTGTGTATGTGTATTTTTAAGTCCAATATTTTAAGCTAAATTGAACAAGTTTTTCCCCTTCCTGGGCTGGAAGGAGGAAGATCAGGTTTCCTGATCTACTTTCCTGAAGCACTTCAAGACAGATGGTGAATACTGTAGGTTAGGGGCAGGCAATTATTTCGAGCGGAGGGCCGCTTACTGAGTTTTGGCAAGCCATCGAGGGCCACATGAGAGGCAGCCAGGAGAAGATAAATATTAATTTTCTAATTTTTTTAGGTGTCCCACAGCCTGGATGGAATGGCCTGGTGGGCCTCATCTGGCCCGTGGGCCACACTTTGCCCACCCCTGCTGTAGATGCACATGAAGGTCAGATTTGAAATTATAGGGTGCCGTGGTTAGGATGTCACCACCTATATTAAGCGCAGCCACAGCAAATGAAAGGCTCAGGAAGAAGAGAAGGGAAAAGCTGCTGGTTATGGGCCACTAAACTTGTCACCAGTCTGTTTTTATGGGAGTCTCTTTCCTTAAAAACTATCTGCTCTTTAGAAGTTGCTCAGAGGTTTGGCTTGTTAAGGTAATCCCAGAGCAAAAAGATTTATGGAAAGGGGGTGCCGCTTTCCTCTCTAGTTTTGTAGTTTACTCTCTGGTTATGGAGGAACGTACATCCTGGACAAAAAACGACAGCAATGCGAATGTAAAGTTGCTTTACAATTCTGGACATCAGTAAAAACGCCACCTTGGCTGGTGCCTATCCATGAGAGTTCCCTATTAATAAAAATAGCAAATTCTTAGATCTGATGGTCTTTGTCATTATCTTTAAATATCATACTGTGATAATGGCACTGAAGTCAAAGGCAAAACTCCTATTTATCAAGGCCAGAATGTCACCCTCACTTGCTCAGAGTATTTCTAAAGGCACATAGCAGTTGTGGAGATAAAGTACCTTAAGATTCAGCTCTGGTGAGCAAACCCGCAATGCTCTGGATACTAATAGCTATAAAGCACCATCGGGATATTCTGATGTTTTTGCTAACCTCTTTGTTTCCTCCCTTTTTCTCTCACTGGGACAACCCAGTAATCCTTTACTCTTAAATCTCTATCTTCCCCCTTCCAGCCCAGGAAGGGGAAAAAACTTGTTCAATTTAGCTTAAAATATTGGACTTAAAAATACACATACCTTTGATATAAATAGATATCAAATGTATGTGTATTTTTCATTCGGGAATATGTCCCTATTTTCTCTTATTTTTACTAACACAGGATTATCACACTCTACTTCAAGCCTTCAAATTAAAATCTCCTGTATTGCAAGGTTACAATGTTTCCAGTTTAAGCACCTCTGTCTTTTTAGGGGTCTATGAAGAACATAGAAAGTATGAAACTGAAAATATTTAAGTGGAATGTGCACATAACTTGGTATTCCGTGTTGCATTGAGTTTATGACAAATATGTAGTCAAATATATGGGAGTAGACCTTAGGTTAAGAAGCTAAGAGGTATGATATTGCAGACATTAGAATTCAATCCAGTAAGGGCTGTTTAGTTCTTAGTGTATTTACAGTATTAAATTAACCTGGAACCTGATAAATTTAAATTTGGAAACTTGATCTTTCCCTGTAACAAGCAGTGACAAAAGAAAACATGAAAATAAGAATCATCTCCCATTTCAGTGACAACAAGGTATCTTGTCACACACATACTTCTATGTGAAGTCATGTTTCTAATGAGAAGGTGCAGTGACCCTGTCTAGTAAGAAAATGCTGGGTTGCAACTCTCACGTGCTCCTGCTGAGTGCCAAGATGTTTGGCTGTCCCACCCCTCCCCCTCTCTGACAGTTTAGGCATAATTTTGACTAAACCCTGAATGCAGTACCATGCACATATCTGAAAGAGGCTTTGATAAGGAAGAAAGTCAACGCAATAGCAGATCTTGACTTGCTGCTGCTATGACATCTCTCATTGGGATACTCTGTAAGTGATGATTCCAAGGTAGTGATTCCGTCAACTCAACATACTAGCGGGTTGCGGGGAACAGTGTGGTATCTGTGCACAAATGGGCTAGCTAGGCAGTGTGCTACCCATCTAGCAACAAATATGGCACTGTTAAAAACTGTAATTTGGGAAGGAAAACACAGAATGGGTTTGCTTCCAAAGCATCTCTAGAGTAATATGTATGTTGGTGAATTCCGGGTAAAAGTCCTACCCTGACACCAGCAGGCAGAAGGTAAGTTCTTTCCTCAGCTCTCCCAGGTAGGAGGTAACAAAGATGGGGTAGGAACAGAGGCATAATTTATCTGTCAGGGAGAAAACTGTGTCTAGTTTTGCTTTTTCAAATTTCCCACAAGGTGTGAGCACAAGCAGCCGCATATTTGTTTTCTCTTTCATTTGGTGTTAATCCGTTTTAAAATTTGTTCTTATCTCTAATCAAAATCAGACATATGATTCTAGGGACATGGTAGCAGGCCATAGTCTTTTCTTGTTTGTCACTATTTAATGGCAGAATGGCTCTGCACCTTTGAGCCTAACTAGTTGTACTGTCTTTGTGCCAGGAGACGACACGCATGCTGCCAAATACAAAATAAATATCATATCCCCAATCTGGGCCTAATTAGTCACAAAGTCCCTCATTCAGGGGAGCAGAAAGATCCGTCAGACACTCCCAGTGATTAAACTGGCTAAGGTTTCTCTTTCACACACTACATTCCATACCATCAGCCTTTTCCAGCTTTTCCATGTTAAAAATATTTCTCACACTGCCTCAGCCAGACATAATAAGTATCTACCTTTATTCAGCACATCCTCTGCAAATGCTTTTGCCTATCAAGCCTTCCTGACTCTCCCTCTTCATTTATGTCTTTTCCCTCAGTCTGGTCCTCTTCCTGAAGTACTACTTCCTTGCAACTGCTGGAAGGCAATCATGTCCCCTATTCCTTTGTAGGTGCATCTACATGTGAAATTAATGTGAAGCAAACTCTGGAGCAGTTTATGCCCAATTAAATTGCTCCCAGGTGCAGCATCTATACATGCTCCCAGGACAGCAGCAATTTGAGCCAGGCCAGAGCAGGTCCCCAGCTGGCTAGGTTGACTGGGTGTAATTTATGGGCACAGTTAGTGTCTACACATGCATTTCAGTGCAGTAAACTACTGTCCCCAACAGTACTATCTTACAATGGAGTTAATTAATTTACTGCGCCCTAATACCGACACATATGTAGACAGTGACACTTTACTGAGGAGCTAATTAGTCTACTCCACAGTAAAGCACACACAAAGATGCACCTTGTGTGTTTCGTATATGCATCAAGAGGATTAAATCCAAGGAGAAGCTTCTGAAGATAGCATGACTCAGCTGCCACCTCTAGGTAATGATTGCAAATACAAACCTCATATACTTCGGGAGTTTTATGAGCTGGAGAATTCATGCATCAGAGGTGTTCTCAAACCATGACCTAAAATCCACTCCAGAAGTTCTTCCTCTGAAAGTACAGGGCCTTGAATCCATGTGCCCACCTGCAAAACAGACTTATTAACTTCTACTGTATTTAAACTTACCAAAAATGCAAACACCTCAAACTCCAAACAATTCACCAGCACAGTCCTTGGATCTGTGGTTTCTAGGTACCTGTAAAGATGGAACTAAAGCTAAGTCAGAATGATATACACCAGGATGTTTTCCCTGTCTGTGTTTTTCTTTGTTTGACTGCCTTTGGAAACTGCATGAATCACAGCTCTAAACAATGATAATCGGCCTCACAGCATATTTGGCAAGTCAATAAAACTTTTTCTTTGAAGAGCATTGAGTTTTAAAAAAAATATATTCTCAGTCTGTAAAACTCTACAAGCTATAAAGTATGATTCTTTTATTTTTAAGATGACAAACATTCAGGATCTAGGTGCTAAGAAGTCTAAAAAGGGCTTTTGCCATCTATTGCTGGGTTAAAGAGCCCCTGGCATGTGTGCCAGAGCATGGCACAAAAGGCATTGTGCTTGGCACACCTCGGGGAGAATGGTAGGGAAGGAGCCTCAGCTGCGGTACCACAACAAAGAGGGGGCCCCTTGTGGCTCTCCACCATCCACCCCTGGCATGCCAATATCTTACAAGTTAAGGTTTTGTGTTTATGGCCCACTAACACAAAAGGAAGCTTATACAAAGGAAGAAGTGGAAGCTTAGACAAACAACTTGGGAGGAGTATAAGAATATTGCTCGGGCATACAGGGATGAAGTCAGGAAGGCCAAAGCACAATTGGAGTTGCAGCTAGCAAGGAACATGAAGGGTTTCTATAAATATGTTAGCAACAAGAGGAAGGTCATGGAAAGTGTGGATCCCTTATTGAATCAGGGAGGCAACCTAGTGACAGATGATGAGGAAAAGGCTGAAGCACTCAATGCCTTTTTTACCTTACAGGCAAGGTCAGCTCCCAGACTACTGTACCAGGCAGCATAGTTTGGGAAGAAGGTGAGCAGCTGACAGTGGTGAAAGAACAGGTTAGGTACTATTTAGAAAAGCTGGACATGTACAAGTCCATGGAGCCAGATGCAATGCATCCAAGGGTTCTGAGGGAGTTGGCTACTGCGATTGCAGATCCACTGGTCATTATTTTTGAAAACTTGTGGCAATTGGGGGAAGTCCTGGATGATAGGAAAAGGGCAAATATAGTGCTCATCTTCAAGCAAGGGAAGGAGGAGGATACAGGGAACTACAGACCAGTCAGTCTTATGTCATTCCCTGGGAAAATCATGGAGCAGGTCCTCAAAGAATCCATTTCTAAGCACTTGGAGGAGAAGAAGGTGATTAGGAACAGTCAGCATGGATTCACCAAGGACAAATCATGCCTGACCAACCTGAATGCCTTCTATGCTGAGATAACTGGCTTTGTGGATGCAGGGAAAGCAGTGGATGTAATGTACTTTAACTTTAGCAAAGCTTTTGATATGTTCTCCCACAGCATTCTTGCAAGCAAGCTGAGGAAGTATGGGTTGGATCTGAATGGACTGTAAGGTAGATAAAAAAGCTGGCTGGATTGTGTGAATCAATGGGTAGCAATCAATGGTTCACTGTCTAGTTGGCAGCAAATATCATGTGGAGTAGCGCAGGCATCTGTCCTGGGGCTGGTTTTGTTCAATATCTTCATTAACAATCTGGAAGATGGAATTGATTGCACCCTCAGCAAGTTCATGGATAAAACCAAGCTGGGGAGTGGAATAGATGCACTGAAACGTAGGGATAGGATTCAGAGTGACCTAGACAAATTGGAGGATTGGGCCAAAAGAAATCTCATAAGGTACAGGACTTTGCATTTGTCCTTGGTGAACTTAGGATGGAAGAATCCCATGCACCGCTACAGTCTGAGGACTGACTATTTAAGCAGCAGCTCTGCAGAAAAGGAACTGGGGGTTACAGTGGACAATAAGTGGCATATGAGTCATCAGTGTGCCCTTGATGCCAAGAAGGCTAACAGCATACTGAGCTGCATTATTAGGAGTGTTGCCAACAGATCAAGGGAAGTAATTCTTCCTAGAGGTACACCAATGCATCGGTCTCATATTGGATCAGCACCAATATAAGGAAAATTGACTGTATCAGCAATCAGCTTTTTTTTTTTAGCTGAAGTAGCCAGTAATGCCACTGATAAATGCCCCATGCATGTGCACAGCACTCAGGTGGCCAGGAGCTCAGCCCAGCAGCATGGAGAGCAGCTGGGTCTGGCTGCTAAGTCTGTTGTGGGGGAAGGTGTGTGGCGGGGACAAATCAAGGTCCCAGCAGTGAGGGAGGGAGGGAGTGGAGCTGGGGCAGGGGCAGGCTCTGCATAGCGGGGGCAGAGTGGGGGATAGAACCATAAGCAGCTCGTCGGAGGGCATGGGGAGGTGGCTTCCACCACTACATGCTCCCCGGGAGGGCATGAGAGGGGCATGTGCCCCCAGATCTGCGTGGGGCAAGGACAGGCTGCTGCTGTGGGCTGGGGCTGGGGGCAGAGCCGGGCTCTTCCCGGCAGGGGGCTGGGCCAGGCTGCACTCAGGGTGGGCAGCAGTAGCACTGGGAGTGGAGGTTGGGGGGCAACAGTGAATTTTGGGGTGGCTGTAGCCCCTCCATAACCCTCTCCAACACCACTCCCACCTGCCCTCAACGCAGCCCAAGCCCAGCCTTCCCCTGCTGGGAAGAGCTCAGCACAGCCCTGATCCCAGCCTGCCATGGCAGCCCACCCTCGCCCCACATGTAGATCTGGGGGCACACGCCCCCTATGCCATCCCGGAGGTGTGTGCAGCAGCAGGAGCCCCCTACCTCCACCCCACACTCCCAGGACAAGCTGCTTATGGCTCTGTCCCACACCTCGCCCCAGCTGTGCAGTGCCTGCCCCAGCCCCAGCCCCACTCCCTCCCTCACCTCAGGGGCCTCAATCTGCCCCACCTCAGGGGCCTCTTTCCTCCCCCCTCACCCCTTCCACCACAACAGACTTACAAGCTGGACGCCGCTCTCCATGCTGCCCAGCTGCATTGGAATTGGATTGGTATTGGCCAATATGGCTCATTAAAAATCAGCCATTGGTATCAACCCAAAAATTCTCTACCAGTGCACCCCTAATTCTTCCACTCTATTCTGTACTGCTGAGGCCACATCTGGAGTACTGTGTCCAGTTTTGGGCCCCCCACTATAGAAAGGATGTGGACAAGTTGGAGAGAGTCCAGTGGAAAGCAATGAAAATGATTCAGGGGCTGGGGCACATGAATTATGAAGAGAGGCTGAGGAAACTAAGTTTATTTAGTCTCCAGAAGAGAAGACTAAGAGGGGATTTAATAGCAGCCATTAACTACCTGAAGGGTGGTTCCAAAGAGACTGGAATAGACTGTTTTTGGCGATGACAGAACAAGGGAGGTTTAAGTTGGATATTAGGAAAAACTTTCTCAATAGGAGGGTGGTGAAGCACTGGAACAGGTTACCTAGAGAGGGGGTAGAATCTCCATCCTTGGAGGTTTTTAAGGCCTGGTTTGAGAAAGCCCTGACTGGGCTGATCTATTTGGGGCTAGTCCTGCTTTGAGCAGAGGGTTGGACTAGATGACCTCCTGAGGTCCTTTGTAACCCTAATTTTCTATGATTCTGTACCCAAAAACATTGCTGGCCCTGATCTATAGTTTGTTCTGAAAGAAGAATTTTTCAAACATGTACATTACCTGCCTGAAAACATCCATTTGTTCCCCAGGCTAAGTAGTGCCAGTCTAGGATCCCACTCTTGCGTACCTGAACAAGGTCTTACAGGATTGGTATCTCTGGGTTTGTCCTGAAACAGGAACAAGTGTGTTTATCACACTGTCTGATAGTGCTTAGTAGTTGGTTACAAAGCTTTTGCCAGAATTCAAGATGACCCTTTTTAATTTAATGTGTGCTGATTATGCTGCTGCCAGTACCTGACTCAACAATGACATGGGCACTCTTCTCAGTGGAGAGTTTTCTCTTGGTAACTTAGTGTCAGATTTTATCAAGAAACACTGAACAATATCATGAAATCTCACTTTGAACAAATGAGCAACCGTGACAGTGTCTAGGCTAGTTTGAATTTTTTTTTTTAGTTCCAAACACTCTTCCATGATTCTGAGTGCCCATGTTACTTGGGTCATCTCTGATGTAGTGCTCTCCCTCTACAGATGAGTCAAGAATCAGCTATTTCATGGGTTTATATCACCAGACCTGTGCATGGCAGGTACGTAAAGCTGATAGGGTAGGCACTGACTAAGAGCCAAGTCTCTTCTGCTGATACCCTTACAAACAGAATCTCCCAGACCAATGGGATGGCAGAATGGGTTTAATGGAGTTGTACCCCAGGAGGAAAAAATGGGGTCCAGCCAGTGAGTTTCCAGAGATTCTTTTTCACAGCTCCTGAAATTCATGTGCATTTCAAAGGTTATGTAGAGCTGACCTCTTGGCCTCCTGCTGCTTCCACAAAGGCATAAATTGTACCCCCTCACCTTCTCTAGAAATGTGTAAGTGACCTTTTCCCATGCAAAGAATTTTCTAAAAGAAAGAAACCCTGAGAAGAAACATGAGGATTTTCCTTATGAAAACCAAACTTTGCTTTAAGCAGAGAACAAGTTGTGCAGCTTGTTTTACTTTAAATAACTTGCTAGCAGCTGCATAAATTCCAGCCATTGTTCAAAGGCTTCTTGAGTAAAAGGTAGATGGGTTAGCAAAATTATACCTTAAGGTTGGCAAAAAAATTGCACAGATACAGTTCATAATTTAAAGGTTAACACAGGAGGATATAATTAAAAGGGCGTTATGTACTGGAGTGATAGTTTCAAACTAAGATAGGAATATAATGTGTGGCACGTCTTCTGGCTTCGCAGATAATTATCTTGTCTACAGTCCTGTTCTGTTAACTTATTAGAAAGACAATAACTTTAGCATGCTGTATTTAAAATCACACCATATTACAGATAATGCTGCCCTGTTTCATTGTTTTTCAAAATCCCAGCTTGGATAGTTGAAGACATACGCTTGTTTACCTTTCTTGTGACATAGACTTACATGTTGATCAGTAGTCTACTTTAGTCTACTTTGATGGATATGTATATTTTGACAAGTGTGAAGGTGAACATGAAAAGTGAAGACACTTGGTTATGAATAAGGCAAATACATTAATCAGTGTTACTACAATGAATACTAAATGATGCTGAAATCAAAAGAAACATGGATGTGTTACTCACAGAATCACACAGAATATTAAATGTTACACGCATCTAAATATATCCACTTTTATTTTTATTCCCACTACAAAGTATTTCTCAGGAAACAGTCCTGGCAATGAAAAATCATATATAGTACTAGATCTGGGCAGTTGGTCAGGTGCAAACAACATGATACATCATCTTCTTAATATTATAATATGCTTCTTTCATATGAATAAGGGTTTTTTTTCTGTTTTGATTGAGACATGCATGTATATACCCAGGTATATTTACACAAGAAAATACACATCTCTGAGACTGACGATCAAGAACTGAGAAGTTAGAAAATGCCTGGACTAGGGTTGCCTATGAATCCTTGATTTACCTGCCAGCCCTTGGGCATTGCGATACAATCTTTAATTGCATAATTACTACTTTTTCCACAAAACCAGTGCCTCAGTCAGTGCTAAGATGGATGGATCTCACTAAACAACTAGTCAGTGCTTTGCTTTCTCTTTATCATTCATTATATGACCACATGTCTTTAGTTATTCTGCACATTATTTAGATCCTGCTCTGAAGACAGGTCTATTAATTTCCTCTCCAGCGGTACAATAGTAGTCATCACTATTGCATTGGATTACTTCTCCAGAGCTGGTCAGGAAATGGTATTTCCCTCCTGCAAAATAATTTGACATTTTGAAAAAAACACACAGAATTTGTGAATTTCTTGTCAGTATTTTCCAGAACACAGAATTGTTCTGTTAGCAAATATTCAACTAGGTCTATATGACGAACGCTAGTGAACTAATTTTCATGGTACTCCTGTGAAGAGAGGATATTGTCCCCATTTTACCTCACTTTTGCAAATCAGACCTCAGTCTAAAGTCAGGCATCTGGAACATGGACATGCACACAAAGTGACCACCTGGGAAAAATCTCCAATAGATGACATTCCCAGTATCTCAGTCCCCCCACGGCTGATCCAGCAAACTGGAAGTGCACTTCCGCCAGTACTTCCAGTTTCATGGCTGGTGCTTCCAGGGAGTGCACGGCCAATCTCAGGGGGTGCACATGCACCCACGTGCATCCCCTATGCATCGCCAATGGCCTACATACCTTCCAGTATATTCACTGCATGAAGGAGGCATCTGACAACAAATAGTTTCCTTCTCTATGCAACCATAATTTGTTCCCAGAACATCTCTTATCCTTTGTATGAGACGACAACACGTAGGAGGAAAAATGTAGGTGAATGTGTATTTTAAAGACTGTGTTATAATTAGAACCTGATTTAAATCATGGGCCCAGCTTGTGGCATGATGACTCCTTTGATCATGGAGTTCCCTGCACAAGCTTTCCTGCTACTGATTGGCTGAAGGGCCCCGTCAGCTTTGCTGCTTGCTCCTTTTGGCCAGGAGGTGAAAACCAAGGTTTTAAATGTGCTGCGGTTTTTGCCTCCCATCCAGTCAGCAACAAGTGAGCAAGCAAATCAAAGAACACCATGTAGAGAGGTTTATGTTGTTCCCAGCATTTTTCCTGCAGCTGGTGAGCAGTGAAGATCATGTCAGCTGTACCTTTTGATGCCCTAAACCCAAACTCAATCGTGGGAGGAGCTCTTCAGCAAGTGGAAGGAGACAGTTCAGGAGGGGTCTCGCAATGATTTTTCCTGTGGTGGACAGCAAGGTGATCCCTCTGTAATTTCCACAGTCGGACTTAGCTCTTTTCTTGAAGATTATCACAATCATGGCTTCCCTGAGATTTCTTCATCATTCCAGACTCTTAAGATGAGGGCATGGAGCTATGATGTGAGCTCCTCTCCCCCCTGCTTAAAGATTCCAGCAGGATTTCGTCAGCTCCAGGTGCCTTGTCATTCTTCATCTGCTTGATGCTTGACTGCTTGATGGCTTTCCTCACCTCATCAAAGGTTGGAGGAATTCTGAGACAGGGTGTTGTGGGATGGAGCTGAGAACACTTGTCAACAACAGAGTCTCAATTGAAAAGGCCTTCCTTGCAACGAACATTGATGGCTCCCTTGTCCTTGATTAGGTCTCCTCCATTCTTAGGTCTCAAGGGGTTTGGTCCCTGTGGGCATTTGTACACATGCATATGCCGCAGCACCAGGAACTTTTTAAGAGCGTAACGCTGTGTCGCATGCATTTGTATAAAAGGCAGAATGTGTGTCAGTACTGAGAAAATGGCAGCAGCGCAGTTTTGAACTAAAACACCTCAAAGGTGTTTTAGTTCAAAAGCATACTTCTGCCATTTTCTATCTGCTAATGCACATTTTGTTGTTTATACAAATACACGTGACACAGCTCCGGGTGCATCAGCTGGTATGCTCCACAGACTCAATTAATCGAGTCTGCTTTGACGCACTGGATTTCCAGCATACCGGAGCAGACAAAGGTATGTGTATAAATGCCCTGTGTGCTCAGACAGTAGATGGCTTTGGTGACACTGAAAAAAACCATGCATAGCACAGATGTCAGTGAGATATTGAATCTTCTTTGCCCTGCCTTTCCATCACCTGTTCTTCATATCTCAGGTCCTCCTTTGGATCTCTGTTTTGGCTTGTTGGAAATTCAATTTCTTTTGCTTCAAATTGATGTCATTCTGCCAAGCACAAAAGGCCTTGCACTTGCAATCAGTCAATTCTTGGATCTGATGGTCATTCATATCAAACCAGTCTTGTTGTTTCCTGGTAGACGGGCCAAAGCTACCATTAGACAGGCCAATGCTACCATGGAGCTGAGGATGGTTAGACGGGCCAAAGCTACCACGGAGCTGAGGATGGCATCCCAAGTAAAGGACAACAAGAAATTGTTTTTTAGATATATAGGGAGTAAAAGGAAGGCCCAGGGAGGAATAGGACCCCTGCTAAATGGGCAGAAGCAATTGGTGACAGACAGGGGAGACAAGGCTGAACTCCTCAACGAGTTCTTTGCCTCAGTGTTCCTAAGAGAGGGGCAACAAGTCTCTCACTGGGGTTGTAGAGAGGCAGCAGCAAGGCACCAGACTGCCATGTGTAGACCCTGAGATGGTGCAGAGTCATTTGGAAGAACTGGATGCCTTTAAGTCGGCAGGCCCGGATGAGCTGAAGGCACTGGCCGACATCATTGCACAGCCACTGGCGGAAATATTTGAACACTCATGGCGCACGGGCCAAGTCCCAGAGGACTGGAAAAGGGCCAATGTGATCCCCGTTTTCAAGAAGGGGAGGAAGGAGGACCCGGGCAACTATAGGCCAGTCAGTCTCACCTCCATCCTTGGCAAAGTCTTTGAAAAAATTTTCAAGGCTCACATTTGCGAGAGCCCGGCAGAACAAATTATGCTGAGGGGAAACCAGCACGGGTTCGTGGCAGGCAGATCGTGCCTGACCAATCTAGTCTCTTTTTATGACCAGGTTGCGAAACGCCTGGACACAGGAGGAGGGGTGGATGTCGTATACTTAGACTTCAGGAAGGCCTTCGATGTGGTATCCCACCCCATACTGGTGAACAAGTTAAGAGGCTGTGACTTGGATGACTACACAGTCCGGTGGGTGGCGAATTGGCTGGAGGGTCGCACCCAGAGAGTTGTGGTAGATGGGTCGGTTTTGACCTGGAAGGGTGTGGGCAGTGGGGTCTCGCAGGGCTTGGTCCTTGGCCCGATACTCTTTAATGTCTTCATCAGTGACTTGGACGAGGGAGTGAAATGTACTCTGTCCAAGTTTGCAGATGACACAAAGCTATGGGGAGATGTGGACACGCCGGAGGGCAGGGAACAGCTGCAAGCAGACCTGGACAGGTTGGACAAGTGGGCAGAAAACAACAGAATGCAGTTCAACAAGGAGAAATGCAAAGTGCTGCACCTAGGGAGGAAAAATGTCCAGCACACCTACAGCCTAGGGAATGACCTGCTGGGTGGCACGGAAGTGGAAAGGGATGTTGGAGTCCTAGTGGACTCCAAGATGAACATGAGTCGGCAGTGTGATGAAGCCATCAGAAAATCTAACGGCACTTTATCGTGCATCAGCAGATGCATGACGAATAGATCCAAAGAGGTGATACTTCCCCTCTATCGGGCGCTGGTCAGACTGCAGTTGGAGTACTGCGTGCAATTCTGGGCACCGCAATTCAAGAGGGATGCGGATAACCTGGAGAGAGTCCAGAGAAGGGCCACTCGTATGGTTAAGGGCTTGCAGGCCAAACCCTACGACGAGAGACTAGAGAACCTGGACCTTTTCAGCCTCTTCAGCCTCCGCAAGAGAAGGTTGAGAGGCGACCTTGTGGCTGCCTATAAGTTCATCACGGGGGCACAGAAGGGAATTGGTGAGGTTTTATTCACCAAGGCACCCCTGGGGGTTACAAGAAATAATGGCCACAAGCTAGCAGAGAGCAGATTTAGATTGGACATTAGGAAGAACTTCTTCACAGTTCGAGTGGCCAAGGTCTGGAACGGGCTCCCAAGGGAGGTGGTGCTCTCCCCTACCCTGGGGGTCTTCAAGAGGAGGTTGGATATGCATCTAGCTGGGGTCATCTAAACCCAGCCAGGGGGTCGGACTCGATGATCTATTGAGGTCCCTTCCGACCCTAACATCTATGAATCTATGGTAGAGAATCCAAGCATCTCTTCACAGGCACTGATGACAGTGGACTTGGAGGCACCCCAAGTGCTGCCAACATTCTCCCATTGTCGTTAATTGGCATTCACCAGTTTTTCGTTGAGGCACTGGTGGAAGAGGTTTCTCTTGATTGGATCCTTGAGTTCTTTGATGTTGATCTGCCATCGGCATTGCTTCTGCTGTAGCTGTCATTTGGGAGCCAGTTTGAATGATGTAACTGAGCAGATGAGTTGGTGATCACTCAGTCCAGCAATCATCAGCTCCTAACAGCTTGGGTAAAGTGGACATTTTTGTGGTCCTGGGCATGAACAATGACATAGTCGGTCAAGTCCAGTACTACATCCAGTTTTGGGCTCCACAATTCAAAAAGGATGCGGAGAAGCTTGAGAGAGTGCAGAGAAGATTCATGCTCATGATCAGAGGTCAGGAAAACAGACCTTATGATAAGATGCTGAGAGCCATGGGACTCTTCAGCCTGGAAAAGCGCAGGCTCAGGGGTGATCTGGTGGCCACCTATAAGATTATCAGGGATGCTCACCAGGATCTGGGAAACCTTTGTTCACCAGAGCGCCTCAAGGGATGACAAGGTTGAATGGTCACAAACTCCTCCGTGACTGTTTCAGGCTGGACATAAGGAAGAACTTCCTTACTGTCTGAGCCCCTAAGGTTTGGAATAGACTGCCACCAGAGGTGGTTCAGGCACCTACTTTGAACACCTTCAAGGGACATTTGGATGTTTATCTTGCTTGGATCCTATGATCCCTGCTGACTTCCTGTCCCTGGGGCAGGGGGCTGGACTCGATGATTTTCCAAGGTCCCTTCCAGCCTTAATGTCTATGAAATCTACGAAGTGCCAGTGCTTGGATTGTGAGTGTTGCCATGGTATCTTGTGCCTGTTTTTCTGGTGGAACAGGGTGTTGATGATGGTGAGTTTGTGTTCCGTGCATTTGGTTAAAAGGAGGATGCTGTTGGAGTTGACCTTTCCCATTTCTTCCTTGCCAACGGTTCCATTCCAGAGGTTTGAGTCCCTTCCGACTCTGGCATTGAAATCACTGAAAAGAAAAAGTCTGTCTTCCTCTGGAACACTGGAAAGGGTTTGGTCAAGGTTGGCCTAGAATTCCTCCTTGGTTTCCTCAGCAGTGTCAAGAGTCAGGGCATATGCAATGATGACAGCGGTGCATTGGCTCCCTGTCAATTTAAGATGGACATGAGATACTCATTAATTGCAATAGGAAACTCACTGAGTTGGTTTATGAGTTCATTAGTGATGGCAAAACCAACTCCATGAAACCAGAGTTCTTATTCCTATTTACCCTTCCAAAAGAAGTATAGCTACCCTCTTGTTCTTTGAGCTGTCCATCTCCCACTCACTGGGTCGCGCTCAGTGCAGTGACCTCAATGATGTGTCACCTGTGTTCTTGAGCCCCGATTACAGTGTGGCACTTTAGGTGTTCACTATTAGGCTGGTCCACGGGGTCCTGATGTTCCAGGTCCCAAGATTGATTGTGTGGTGTCTTTGCTGATTTTGACAGCAGTAAAAGTGATCCCACTGGATGCGTTTACCTAGTCAGGAAAAAGGTAGCCAGACTATATTTAGGGCACCTTTTCTAGCCCCCTCCCCATGTGGAGTGAGCAGAGTGGGTCCTGAAGAGGGCTGCACAGTTGCAATTACAACTGCTGAATCACACTCCTGGCTCCAAATGCTAGACTACCTTCTTGCAACTGCTGCTTTCATGCCTAGGAGGTTCCAAACCTCGCAATCCTGCTCCCATCATCACTAGCTGAAAGGACTTGAAGAATGTGCTGGAAAAGTCATTTCTATGGAAGATGCCTGTGCATGATTTCTTTTATCATAGAGAAGCTGCTGCACATCACCTTCCACGTAGTTCCTGACAGAACGGGACCTTGATCTAATGGCAAGGAGGCCAGGACAATTGGAGATCTCATTCCACTGCAGCCTTTGTCCGCCTTTGCAGCCATTGAGATTCTAATATCTTCATGCTCCACCGTTGAGGACTTGTAGACCCATGGCTGTGGGGGCTGGGCAAATTTATTATAATGGCAACCTGTACTCACTGGATGCATCTACACATGCAAGCATGTGCACTTGCAGCAGCTCAAATAGAAGTGGTGCAAATTTGAGCCGGGGCTTTTTGCCTCAGTGCACATGCTAGGACATGCACTTTGTTGTGGGGTAAATTGTGCCACTTGGGGCAAAATAACCCACATGCCCCACCTGGCCCCATCC
>NW_005841858.1:2473337-2490583 GCF_000455745.1 Alligator sinensis
GTGGTTGGGGCTGGCGCAGGTCCCTCCTATGGTCCCCTTCCCCCTCCTCCAGCCCCCGCGACCTCTTACTCACTGGCACTGGAGCCCTGGTACTGAACACGCAGCCCGGCTGGCCACATGTTTCAGCACTGGGGTGAGGCAGCCAGAGCGTCTCTCATGGAGGACCCAGCCTCCAGTTGCCTCAGGGGTGTCCTGCTCTACTTTTTTAAACTTTGATTTTTTAGATCCTGGATATCAAGGGTCTAATTTTCTTGCCGTGCTGCAAACAGGGCACATTTTTTCATTCCCGCACGTGCCTGTTGCCCCGTCTCAAAGGGGTTTGAGATTGGGCAAGAGGCATGTGCATGCTCGTCTGGACGCACCCACCATGTCACAGCACTGTCAAAGGATATATGTGGCATTTCAGGAAGAAAAGCATTATTGCTAACTAACTAAACTAACTAAGTAACATTGTTGCTAACTAAAACCTGCTTGAAATTATGACTTTGAGCTTTAAATTGAAAGATTTCCTTGGAGGGCTTCATGGATTATATTGTGCCATTTCAACAAAAATAACATGAACAAAATAGAAAATATATATTTGAAATTAAAACAGTTGTGTTTCATATATTTAATTTCAATAGGCTTTGTTTTATTTTAAGATAAATAACAACTCAAAATCCATGAAGGGAACATACCGCCTACTATAGAGTGCTCACCATTTCTACTATTATCACAGCCAGGAATTTACTTCTGTGGGAACATATAGAGATGCTGGGGATTAGAATGTCTTCTTTCTGGTAAAAAAAAATAATAATAATAATTTCTTAAACTGCTGGAGTGCATTATTCTTATTCTCATGTTTTTCTGTTGAAAAAAGTATTTTTTGGAGGGGATTTGATACTACTTTGATCCTATTATTTTCCTTTTATTTTAGAAATCTTGGGAAATCCGGATTGAGAGTTTCATGCTTGGGCCTTGGTAAGTATGCTTAAATAATTACAAATATATGCTGACCAAATTCACTTCTGACTTAGTTGGAACTAAGTTAAATCTAAACCTAAATTTCTAAGTGTTTGAGTGGGTTCTTTCTTGGGAATATGAATTTCAGCAAATATTAAATAGTTGGGACAAGCTTCTCTGATAGTGGAAGTGGCTAAGTGTGATGTATGTTGGCTGGTCCACAGCAAAGACACAAGTTTAACATGTTGCAGTTAATGGAGTTATTCCTTTAGCTGAAGTGCTAGAAAACCTTTGATGGAGGGATTCCAGGTTCAGTTTCTGTAGACCTGCAGTGGAGTATTACATATAATAGTAACAACATATCCACTGGCTTCAATACCAAACTAGTATTTGGCCCACAAATTATAATAAGCAGCTCTTACGTAGTACTGTATTTTCTCAGGTATCGTATCCCTCCTTTTCCCTCTCCCCTTAAAACATGCACTTTATTCTAGGAAGGCAGAATGAAGAGAGAAAAAAACATATTCCGCAGTTATGGCCACATAGAGCAGGGATAGGGCCTAATCTTCAGATCACTCACCCTCCCTTTCCTACTCAGGCAAAAGCTACAGTTTTGACCCTATCACAACTGAATTGCCAACAACCCGTTTGCTCAGACAACCAAGTTTTACTGTTGCTGAAGACTAGACTCCATGGTGGACCTAGGATTTTTTTAAAAGCTAAAAACAGTCTGCAGGGCTGTGAAATCGGGGGAGAGAGACCAGGAATCACTAAAATACAGCAACATTACTGAACAAAGTATATTTAGATCAGACCATTAAAAAGGAGAGAGGATTGTTAATACCTGTGGAGTGAAGAACAATTAGCAGGAATTGGGTAGATTATAATGAACCATGAAGTCAATTGACTCCATCAGTGCTGCCTGAATAGAAATGCCACTGCAGCTGTCAGGCAGTTGGTTTTAAACTTTGGGTGGTGGGTGCAACCATACCACTTTAGTCCTGGTGACCTGTCCCTGCTGGACTTTACCCCTCCCTCTATGCAGCTGCTGGAGGGAAGAGAAGAAAAAGAAGCAACAGCCATCTTACAGCATCTCCATGCCTTTATTCTGGGTAGAAAATCAACTTTGCTGTTTAAGACATGCAACCCAATATTGGAAGGCTAATTTATGTCAAAAGGGCATGTGTACCATGAAAGTAAATATACTACATCTTATATGGTGTTTCTCACTCTTAGATATCAAAGTAGAGCTGAACCATGCTTGTAATCATCCCCACCCCCACAGGTCATCTGTAAAGACCAAATCTGATATCTCAAATGCTTACAAAAATGTAAAATACCATAATATCTAATCTACCCATAATGAGGTAGAACCTTTATTTAATGTATCAATATATAACTTTGATGACATTAATATTATATCAGATTTAGAACTGAAAAAAACAAACTTACTAGTTTATCAAAAAGTATATCTCTAGCTGCACACATTTGGGTCCTGGAGGTACTGTAATAAAAAAGGTTAATTGCTTATTCACCTCTGTTTTCTTGGGCAGGGACCGGGACTCCCCCACCATGATTCAAGACGGACTTGAGGGGAATGCCCCAAGACCTAAGGTTGAGGAGGACCGGGTTAGAGTGCTTCTGGAGGGGCTGGACGTGTTCAAGTCAGCAGGTCCAGATGATCTCCACCCCAGGGTGTTGAGGGAGATAGCAGGGGTTATTGCAGGGCCCTTGGCACGGCTTTACAAGTACTCATGGTGCTCGGGCCAGGTGCCAGATGATTGGAAGATAGCCAATGTGGTCCCCATCTTTAAGAAAGGGAGGAGGGAGGACCCGGGCAACTATAGGCCCGTCAGTCTTACCTCAATCCTGGGGAAACTCTTTGAGAAGATCATCAAGGAGCACATCTGTGATGGGCCAGCATCAGGGGTGATGCTGAGGGGCAACCAGCATGGTTCCATTAGGGGCAGGTCATGCCAGACCAACCTGATTGCCTTTTACAATCAGGTCACAAAAGCATTGGATGCAGATGTCGCCATGGATGTAGTCTTTCTGGACTTCAGCAAGGCCTTTGACACTGTCTCTCACCCCATCCTCGTTAAAAAACTAAGCAACTGTGGCATCGATGCCTACATGGTCAGATGGATTGCTAATTGGCTGAAGGCTCGTACTCAGAGGGTGGTGGTGGATGGGTCATATTCGACCTGGGGGGAAGTGGGCAGCGGAGTCCCCCAAGGCTCGGTCCTTGGTCACATATTTAATTAATTTGGAGTCCACCAAGGCTCGGTTCTTTATCACCGATTTGGACAATGAGGTGAAAAGCAACCTGTTCAAATTCGCTGATGATACCAAAATCTGGGGTGAGGTGGGCACACTAGCAGGGAGGGAAAGACTGCAGCAAGACCTGGATAGGTTGCAAGGGTGGGCTGACAAAAACAGGTGTGTTTCAATACGGACAAGTTCAGGGTGCTGCACTTGGGCAGTAGTAACCGGCAGCACACTTATAAGATGGGAAACTCCCTTCTTGAGAGCACAGAGGCAGAAAGGGATCTTGGAGTCATCATTGACTCCAAGATGAACATGGGCCGACAATGCGAGGTCACGGTCGGCAGGGCTAACCGGACCCTATCGTGCATCCACAGGTGCATCTCAAGTAGGGCCAAGGAGGTGATCCTCCCCCTCTACGCGACACTGGTCAGGCCAGATCCTACAATGAGAGGATATGGGACCTGAACCTGTTCAGCCTTCACAAGAGAAGGCTGAGGGGGGACCTGGTGACCGTTTATAAACTCACTAGGGGGGACCAGAAGGGTTTGGGGGACACCTTGTTTCCCCCAGTGCCCCCCAGGATAACAAGGAATAACGGCCACAAGTTGTTGGAGAGTAGGTTCAGATTAGATATCCGTAGGAACTACTTCACGGTTAGGGCGGCTAGGATCTGAAACCAACTTGCAAGGGAAGTGGTGCTGGCTCCTACTCTGGGGGTCTTTAAGAAGCGGCTCGACGCCTACCTGGCTGGGGTCACTTGAGCCCAGTTTCTCTCCTGCCCAGGCAGGGGGTCGGACTTGAAGATCTACAAGGTCCCTTCCGACCCTACTTCTATGATATGATTCTATGATTCTATGATTATCCAGTCCACTAAGTATAGATCCCTTAATCTAAAACTCTTGATTAAGAACACATACAAAGAATAAGACAGACTCTAATGTCTTTACTCAGGCAAGTGATTTCTTTAATTCCTGTGTCAGAATTATAACAGAATCAGTTTACTATTCTGTAGGAGGGAAACGAAGGAATCTAGGTTAGTTAAAGCTTCTACTCTTTTTTTTCCTAGCTGCATGCACAGGTTTATGGTGAGAAGCTGAAGAACTAGCCATCTAAAGAAAAGATTACTGTAAAAAAAGACTTGGGCATGTGTTTCGTTTCCGCTAGAAGTATGTCAAATGTAGCATTAAATGCAGTTCTCTAAAAATCCTACTCTGTTCTGATGCCCATCAAAGGTGAAAAAAAAACCCTAGTGATAATAACTCTTATAAAGGCAGTAACGAATGGAGGAATGATTTACAGTCGATACCATATTTTCTTGCATACAGTATGCCCCAGAATAAAATATGCACTTTGTTTTAGAAGGGCAGAACATAAAGAAAAAGGTCTTTCCTTGTAGTAGCTCAGTAGCAATGGCTAGGGAGTAGAGCCTGCTCATTGTTTTACTCCCTGTGGATTGCTGTAGATTTTACTTTCAGTTTTACCTCTAAGCGGCAGAACTTGGTCTTACTGTATTTTTTGCATATAGTGTACACTCCAATTTTCAGCAGCTGTTTTTTGGCAGAAATGTGTGTCATGTGAAGGAAAATATGGTATTTCAAACACATATTTTGAGGAAGTGAATGTGCACATATGTGAGACAATTATGAATGGTGTACATTTCTGGATGCTAATTACTACTCATTACATCCTTTCCCTTCCCAGCATATAAAGACATACTTTTGCGTTTTACACTGAATTCCTGAAGTGATGGAGCCTATGAATAAGATTTTATATGTCTGTATTTATTTTAGCCCTAAATTAGGTATTTCCTTAGTGTGAGGATTTGATTTTGCAACCTTAGCCGAGTTAAGCATTGCTCTTTATGTAATGTTTTTGTATGTAACTATTTACAAAGCTTTAGTGCTTCATAGCTATAAACTATAGATTCATAGATTGTAGATTTGGAAGGGACCCCGAAGGATCATCAGGTCCGACTCCCTGCCCCAGGCAGGAAAAGGACCGAGGTCAGATGACCCCAGCCAGGTGCCTATCTAGGCTCCTCTTGAAGACCTCCAAGTTAGGTGATAGCACCACCTCTCCTGGCAGCCTGTTCCAGATTCTGGACACCCTTACTACGAAAAATTGCTTCCTAATATCTAACCTGAATCTACTCTCCACTAGTTTGTACTCATTATTCCTAGTTACTCCTAGGGGTGCCCTGGTAAATAGCATGTCTCTAACTCTCTGTTGTCCTCCCTTGATAAACTTATAGGCTGCTACAAGGTCTCCCCTGAGACGTCTCTTGTGAAGGCTGTGTCCCAACCCTGGATGGCTTAGGCTCTAGCCCAGCCCACCTTCCAACCAAAATTACTTTAGGTAGTACTGCAGCCCTAGTATTTCTTTAAAACAAATTTTGTCAGAATTAATACATCTCCTTGACTTGTTGATTGTTGATTCACATTTGATGCATTGGCATTTTCTAATGGAAAAGCATTCCATTGGAAAACTTCTGAGCATCTCCAGTTGATCAGTATACACTTTATACATACAACAAATTACGAACCCTGGTCTACTATTAAAACACAGGCATTAAGAGGAATGTGGTGGCTTCAAATGAATTGTCTTTGAAAATGACTAGCCAGCATGGCTGAAGAGATTTTGTAGGGCATCTGTAGCGATCCCTTTAGAGCTAATTCATCAGGGAAGTACATACATCAGGTAGTTACATTACTGGACTGGAAGGTAGGTCTTTGCTTTTTTCCTCTCTTATTAAAAGTAGAACACCCATTAGTCATCACATGCCAGCTCAATGTATCCCTCTCCAAAACAGTTGTGGTATTACTACAGGAGGTGCTGTAATGATCAGCTCATATTTATAAAGTGCTTGGAGGAGTTCAGATTTTAAATAAAGTAAAATGTGAAAATCCCTTGTAATTGTTGTACAGTGTTGAATTAAGAATAAGATCCAGTTAAACATAAAGACTTCCTCTTATTGAAATCAATCCTAGACAGCTTAAAGGATTTGTTTAATTACCCAGTGCAGATATGTTTCCTGTCCTTCAGATAATTGCGCCATGAGCAAATGTTGTCATGGTGAGAAGAAACTGGTGGGAAAAGGGAAACAAGAAAAAGGCTGGGAAAGCTTGCTTCTAGAGACTTGTACATTTAAGCAGTGGTGCTCAACCTTTTCTGGCCATGTGAGCCAGGTGCATGATGTGCGGTTGTCTGTAGGCCAGATCAAACCCTGGGGTCTGGCACCACCTTCTCCCTGCCTCGTGTGCCAGGATTGGGCACTGTGACACCCCCCTTCACCCTTCTTCCCCCCCATGCTGAGATTGGGCACCAACAACTGGGCACCACCCTATCCCTCTCCCTGTACACCAGGCTTAGGATCTGGGGACCTGGCATTTCCCCCTCCCTGCCCCCACACCAGGGGGGCCTAGAGCCTGGTTCTGTGCCCACCCAGCCCTGCACACCGAGATCAGGTGCCAGATCCAGCGTACATGGTCTGGGGCAGGAGGTTTGGCAGTAGGGGAGTGGTGGAAGCCCCACTAGCTGGATGATACAGTGCTGTGGGCAGGATCTGGCCCATGGGCCAGAAGTAATCGCTCCTGATTTAAAGCATCCAGAACTATAGAGACATGAAATATTTGTTCTTCTATGAGTATAGCAGCATGGGACAAGCGGTCTGCTTCAACTAGTTTGGGTTTTAAAAATGAACAGAGCGGCTGGTCTTCTGTGGTTGAGGAAAATAAGTGGTGAAGGGGTCTACTGGGCATGGACCTGTCAAGCTAGGCAAAAACAATTTAGTAAGTGGTGAACCATATAACCCCTGATATGTTTTCCATAATTAGGCAGTGGAGAGGATCTGAACGATTGAAACTGACTGAGCAGTAGTTTTTTTTCTCATGAGTTTGCAAACATTTTCTGAACTGTAGCAAATTTTCAACTTCTGTAACAGATGTATCAAATATCTTTTGCCATTTCAACAGCATCAGCTTCAATGACTTATTTTAAGCAACCTGTTTTGCAGTTCCCTAAGAGAGAGTTTTTTTTGCTTATCACTGCTGCAGTATTAAAATTAAAAAAGTTCCCAAAGACCCAGTCATCTCTAACAATTTCTAAAATCTCACCAGGGTGAAAGTATGCTTCATTACATACTGTGAAAAAAGAAAAAAAAAACAGAGAAAAACACAAGGCTGAAGAGAAACAAAAGGAGGGAAATAATAATGGAAATATACATTCCTAAGTTATGGCCTGCCTTAACTTAGGAATGTTAAGGCAGGCCATAACATGGCCTGCCATGGAGGGATCCTTTGTGCTCTAATTATCTCTGTCGCCATGTATCACATGCTGGTAATTTAGTCAGTAATGTCAACTATGTATAGTGAATATCTGGGACCAGAGGCATTTGAGAACATTTTTAACAGCTAACCTGAACCAGCCTCATATTTGGAAAGAATTACTACAGATGATGCTTAAAGAGAGACAGTTAATCCATTAATCATCCTATAGATACACTACGCTTCCCCTTCCCTCCACCTCCAGACCCTGAGTCACTTTTCATTTATTTGGCTGGAATTAAGTAGGAACAGGTAGTACATAACCCATTACCTCTACAGCACACTCCTTACCTATAATACTTAGAGGTTTAGGAGCTCATATAGGAGTAAGGAGAGTCATAGGACTTGGTCTGTGTTGGTTTTGGCTTTTGCCTCAGTTTGGGTTTTTTAAAGAAATGAACAGAAGACCTTGTTGAAAGCTCCAAAATGTTATGATGATTGAGGATACTTCAAAATCTGATCTAAAGTAGGTAAAAACAAAAACAAAAAAAACCACTCAACGCTCCTTTCAGTAGCACTTGCTCAGAGGTCATCATTCTCGCCAAAATGCTGTTCAAGAGAAAAAGACCACTCTTTCTCTCTCAACAAATAGTCAAAGCCACATTTCTCTTACTATAGAAACTGTCTGGTTTTTAAGAAATGTTGAGGAAACCCCACAAAGATGATTAGTTCAACATCTGAGGAAATAAATAATGAAATGAAACCAATCATCTTGAAAACGTAAATCAGTCCAGCTCACAGAAAGGAACAAAAGAACTGCTTCCACAACAGGCAGTTTCCACAGAGAAATTATGCCACAAAAATCTGTGCATGAATCAATTTCTTCTTAGGGTCACTTCTCTGATTTTTTGCTATGAGGTAATATTACAAATTAAGACTGCTTAAAAGTAGTTTAAAAGGTCAATTTGAGTGTGGGCTCAAATTTACAATGAAAATATATGCATATTTTATGTATATAAATATAAATAAGCCGCTTCGCTTATCTTTCCATTTTCATGTGTACCATTCAAGTGCTGGAACCAATCCATCTGCAAAATCCTCCAGTGTCATTTCCTTTATTATGAGTGACTTGAGAAGCTACAAAATCCTAGACAAATCCTATTTGCCTCCTTCACAGAAGACCAAATTGGGGTATTTAGTAGCCATTGTTGAGAGAGATGGGGCATATGCAGGCGCTGACACAGTGAACGGTGCCTGCATATTCTCTACTCACAACAACTCCTCAGAGGAGAGCTGTTCACAGTTTGGCCACAGAATAGTTCTACAGCATCTGAAAAGATGGGAACAGAATCAAGATTAGTGTTAATGTTGAATGATCCACGTGACTAGACTGATGTTGGAGGAATCCAGCACAGAAATAACATTTAATATTAAAAAAAATGCACTCACTGGATTCTACTGGTATATCTACATGAGTGAAATCCATAGCATTTCTGGTTCATAGAATAAGGCAGAAATTTGAAGGGGTGTCCCAGAGGGGAAGCAGACCCCCTTTTAAAAATGTTAAATCTATGTTTTTAGCTGCTTGTTTTCTGCCCCTTCAGTACAAAAGTCAAAGCTGGACTCTGCTTTCACTAGCTTTGGAGGTCTCCTTTTAATAGCATGCATTTTCCTCCTCCCGATTTTTTTTCCATCCTTCAGTTTAAAATTATTCAGCAAGCAAGGTGAACATTAGCACATTAAAAGAAGAAGAAAATATGTTGAGGCTTTAGTTGATGAAAATATGCAGCAAATGGCCCAGATGTAATGAAGCATCCAAAGGGTCAGCACTCAGCCTTATTTTTTTATCGTTTTCAAAGTAGGGGCAAGGCTTCCCCACTAGTAGATACCATGTGGACACGGAATAGATTTTACTTTTGATTCAGTGATGGGGTCTGGAGACAAAATGAGCGGTGACATTACAGTCACAGGATTGTCTCTGGGCTGAGGATGTAGGATGAACAGGATTATGATTATGATGAATCTATGGTTCAATGATCAGTTGAAATGACCATATTCTATTTTTTTTTCCCATGGCCCAAAGAAAAATCCTGTGCTTGAACTGGTAGTATTAATCTTTAAGGTTATGTGCTTTTCTTTAGTCTTAAAATTGCTATCCACCCCACTTTGGTTTTTATAGCCAGTTTCTTAGTTGCCATACTCCAGTGCAAAGATGGAGTAATGCCACTGACTTTGCACTCTGATTTACACCAGACCTGCCTGCATGAGGTAGTGGTGGTGTTTGTATGACAGTGTTATTCAGGCAAATAAGGGGGAAGGACTGAACCTTATGGGAATGGACCGGTGCTACATTTGTGTTGGGAAAATTGCATTCTCAGCACAAACTGTGCATGCACAGCCACTCAAGCAGTTGGTCATAGAAAAAAAGCAGAGTAATTCCACCACAAACCGTTAGCTCTTCAAACAGCAACTTCACCGTTTTCTAGTGGTATGAGTTGCACCTGTTCAGTTCCACATGGCACAACGGGAGTCCCTAGGAGGGAGGGAAGGGCAGTGGCTGGCTCCCAGATAGCCTACCAGTGGCAAGCTGTCAGGGAGCCCTGTGAGAATCGATTCCTGCCTCCCCTTTAACAGTCCCAAGCTTCCCAAGGGACTGGTAGGGAAGAGAGGAGCAGTTCTCCTTCCCCCTTGCACTATTGCAAGGCAAGGTGCTGTCCTTAGCAACTGCTCCTTAGCTATTCCTTGACAGCCTGCCCCCCTCTCCAAGTTGGAAGGGGTGGGCAAGCTGTCAATGATCTGGCTCCCTTAGGAGTGGGGGCACCCCAGAAGCAGCCTTCTTATAGCCCCCTGGCTGGAGAGCTCGCCTCCAAGGCATCTGTGTAGCTCTCCAGGTAGGGATCTGAAACACCTGTACACCACCCCCTTCTTGAGATATATTTCCTGGAAATTCTTAGCACAGCAGCTGAATGCCTGTCCATAGTCTTATTTGAAAGTGCTGCATTGATGCATCACCTATTTCAAAATGATGATTAAGGGGAATTTTCAAACATTGGTGCTCACATTATGTAAGACTTTTTTTCCTACTACATCGGAAAGATGTACAGCTAAGAGGAAGATAATCAACAGTGGCTAATTGGTAAGGGAAAAGCTGTAGGAAAAATACAATTTTTAAAAAACCTTTTCATTGTATTTTGTTTTTTCAGAAATACAGCTGCTCACTGAGATTGTGAGTCATCCTTAATCTGACATCCATTGGTTTGAAACACCCAAATGAGGCTTTCATTTCTGCAGGGAGCAATTCATTTATAGCAACATAACATATATTGCTATGCTGCTGCGTTTGTAATTTCTCCAACTAGTTTCCTTATTTTGTATTCCACAGCGGTTTCTTCTTGTAGTCCAAAGTTGGACATAAGTTTTTTGTGCAACAGACAGGTGAAACTTGTTGGCATTCCAATGATGTCCCAATGGGAGTTAATGCTCCAGGATTCCAAAAATAATTAATATCTCCCTGTCTTCCCTTCCTCGCCCCACTAGGTATAACTATCTGCAAAATTGTTTTCTATGCCACTCAAGAAAGGAACAAATTGTCCGAGTCCGTTTCATATGATGCTGTTGCACTTGTTGCCACAAGAGTCTAAAAGGTCTTTGTTACTCTGAGACTAGCCACTGTGAAGGTAATTGCCCAGGTTCTGGTGTGTGGAGTGGAGCAAGTATTCCTTTGAGCTAAATGAAAGTTTTGTGGTGATGCATTGAAAGGAACACTAGACCCTATAATAGAAACTGGGATAGCAGCACCTTATTAAGACTACTGAAAGTTTTATGGTCCAGATGGCCAGGAGCCATTGATTAGGGAGGTATTCAGCTTGTAGGTAACTACATGCTTCCCATAGGCAGGGTTGGTCTCACAAATGTTGTATGCACATACATAGAATACCCTTTTCCCCAAAATTTCAGAAAAAGATACTTACACTTAGGATCTGAGATACCTGACCTGATATTCAGAAGTGCTGAGCACACGCTGCTCCCTTTGATTTCAGTGAGAGCATTTTTTAAAATAAAGTTATATTTAGGTGCCCAAACATAGATTTTGGCATCTAACTTTCAGTTCTTACATTTTAAAAAGTTCAACCAATGCTCATGCTTATGTATGTTGGGACAAATGTTGTTCTTCATTTAACCTCAATGGATGTTCACCATTTTTAGGGACTGCAGAATTTTTCTATTATATCTAATATTTGGAAAGTTCTCTCTTACCAAAAAGCTGTGTTCTGTTAGTTACATTTCATAACTCCCATTTCCCTCTCTAAACCTGTCAAGTTTTCTCTGTGCCTGGCTTTGTACAAACACTGATTTAATTTAGCATTAAAGATGCTGAGGAGCCCTTTTGAAAGCACAAGCAGCAGTTAGCCACTTATACTCTTTATGCCCTTGAAAATTTCTCCAGCTGCAAATAGGATACAGATGGTCTTGAGCTAGTTTTCAAACCTGGATGCCAGAGCTATGCTTAAATCTAGATACCATTAAACATTTGAAGCCAGCTGAAGCTTCAGCAGCTCTAGTCAAGACATATAAACAAATGCCTCAGCACCAAGTTGAGTGTCTGTCTTTAGTTAGCTAGGCTTGAAAGGGTGACTGGTTATAGTCTTAAAAAAGAGCACAGCAGACACATATTTCTGCCTTTGCTTTTTTATTCTTGAAGACCATTAGCTCAGCTTATGGATTCTTTAAGTTTTCCCTCTTCTTCATTAAAATGAAATCCCATATGCCATTTTCCATCTCCAGTTTTCCCAGTCACCTCCTGACCCCGCCCCCCCCAAACTATTTTGTGTGTGCGACATTATGAAGCCTGTTTCATCCGTACACTGTGCAACAGTCTCTACTTTTCTGATTAATCATCCAGGGTGCCTTTTTTCTCAGGCATACTTCTCAGAGGGGGAATCATTTACTTTTAGTATTTGTTTTCATTGCTCTAGGATTCATGAGTATCTAAGACTGTATGGTACATCATAGGCGACTGGTAGGGGGTGCACATTCCACCCTGATGAGGCCAGTGCCCCCCGCAATGGTCGACGGGGCCAGTGCCCCCCAAATGATGCTATCAGTAGGGCTGGTGCCCCTCCGCGAAGGCCACTGCCATTGGCGGCTTCTGCGGGTGCCCCTCCCCCAGATTCAGGAGGCACCAGTCACTCATGTGGTACATTGAGTTGTTCTGTGGAAACACCTAGGAAAAGATGCTCTGTGTCCTGTACTTACAGTCCAAGGCTTTTATTTTGCAGTCTGAATTGTATGGCAAAATTCCTGGGCCCACATGGAGTCCATTTCATACAGGTGGTCCTCGCTGCTGGAATAGACTATACAAAGAATAGTGGTGAGACAAGGTAGAGGGAAATTCAGTCCAATTTTGTCAACTTATACAGATTTACCAGATTTACCATTTTTAAAAAGCAAAATACTGATTCTTTGTCTGCCTCTGGAGGTAGTTGTCGCTCACTGGCTAATTTTTACAACCCCATTGGCTGAATTGTGTCCTGAGTGACTTTTTTGCACTCTCATTTATCAAGGACTCATTTAAGACCACTTAACTAACATATTATTTCTGATTATTGTGAAGCTATATAACTGGAGTGTTAGAACTACCACAAATTATCATATTTCTACTGTACTACTGTGAATTTACCCTAAAGCAGTTGGCCATTTCCAAAGTAAACAGCAGACATCGTTCAGAGAGAGCCTGTGCCCAACAGGATTGTGCAGATGAAACATTTCCAACATTCATGCTAATCTCCATATGTCTAAACATTTGAGAATTTTGCTTCTGTAGTATTTTCTTCTTTCCTCAGTGGAGCATGTTCTGTATTACAGATTCATGATTGTCTAAATTCAGAGGAAGATCTGTACTCCATGAAGTATATAAATACCTCCTTTTCATCTTACCTGTAGTTGAGACCTGCATGCATATCTATACTGTAAATCATACTGAGACTAAATGGTATGAAGGTTATTTGCAAGGATGCCTGTGGGTATTTTTTTATTAGAAAAGCATTCTTAACTTGCTGCCCTTTTCATAATGATTATCCATGTGCAGCATTGACATTGAAATCTGTTCCCATTCTGAATTTTCCTCTTTATAAAGAGATGCAGGGGATTTAATAATTTAATAAAGCTGATTTTCTCCTCTAGCTTTTATTGTTTGATATTAGGGCCCCCCTGGCTCAGCACTGTACAAAGAGAGAGGAAGAGAGAGTCCATCTCCTGAAGGGTTTAGAATATAAATAAGCAAGACAGGTAAAGAGCCAGCAAGAGTCTTATTTTCCCCATTTTCTGAATGGAGAACTGAGGCACAGAGAAATAAGTGACATGTACAGTATCGCCCTGGAGGACTGAGGCAGAACTAGGAGTTGAATCCACATTTGATTTGAGGCTTGGGAAGCATGACTTGTAAGGAAAGGCTGAAAAATCAAGTGTTATTAAGTCTGGAGAAAAGAAGACTAAAAGGGATTTGAGAGCAGTCTTCAAATACCGGAAGGGCAATTATAAAGAGAATGGATATGGGCTTTTCTCTGTGGCCATGGTGGATAGGACTAAGAGCAATGGACTCAGGCTGCAACAGTGGAAATTTAGGTTGGAGATTAGGAAGAACGTCTTGACTATGAGGATGGTCAAGTATTGGAACAGGCTACCTAGAGAAGTTTTGGATTCTCCATCCTTGGTTATTTAAGAACAGGTTAAATCAGGGGTGGGCAATTATTTCGGGTGGAGGGCTGCTTACTGAGTTTTGGCGAGCCATCGAGGGCTGCATGACAGGCAGCCGAGGCAGATAATTATTAATTTTCTAAAAATTTTAGGGGCCCTGTGGGCCAGATAGAATGGCCTGGCGGGCCGTATCTGGCCCATGGGCTGCATTTTGCCCACCCCTGGGTTAGATGGACACTTGCCTGGGATGGTTCAGTCAGGGATGATCCTGCCTTTAGCAGAGGTCTGGAATAGATGACCTTGTTACGTCCCTACCAGCCCTACTTTCCTATTATCCTATATCCCAGGGCCCAACAAAAGGATTTAAAATCAGCAAAAAATCTTATGTTGAGGGGAGGGGGCAAATTTTCATACCTAACTAGAAAATGTCACAAAAATATTTTTATATAAAGAAAAAATTGCAGAAAAAGGTCAATTTCTATCAGCAGCTATCAATCTTCTTTCCTCAGTACCTTCCTTCCTCTGTCATTATCTAACCATGAGAGACTTAAAGTATTTGTTCTGGGGAATAAGACTGCAACTTAAACTTAATTTAAAGTATTTTTTTTAAAGTTACACAGGAAAAAGCATAGTGAGTACTGCTTTAGTTTCATGGACCAACCAAGTGTACATGTTTTCAGATCCTTCTACAAGTGTAGTCTGTAGGAAAATCCCCAGAGCCAGGCAAAAGGAACTGCTGCATGTAGTGAAAGAAAAGGAGCACTCCTCACAAGAGCCCTCCTTCCCCAGACAGGTGGGGGGGGGGGGAATCCTCGCAGCCCCATGTCATGTGGGGGGCTCTGCCATGAGCCCCCTGGCCTCCGCCTGCTGTCCCAGACCCTGGCCCTTTAAAAAAAAAAAAAAAAAGGAAAAAAAAAGCCCCAACTCACTGGCTCCTGCGCAGGGCGGGGCGAGGGGGCACTATCCCCACTGCCCCCTACTGCCCCGCACTGTGTGGGGGGCTCTGCCACGAACCCCCAGAAGCCCCAAGGCTGCTTCAGCAGCCGGTTAGCGCGGGCTTTAAGCCGGTGAGTGAGGGCTTTAAAAAAAAAAAAAAGGGCCAAGAGCTAGGGCAGGTAGGGCAGGCATGGGGGGCTCATACAGTGGGCAGGAGACTCATAGCAGAGCCCTCCACGTGGCATGGGGATTGCTCCCCTGCCTGGCAGCAGCCGGTGAGTATGGGCTTATTTTAAAGAGCCGGGAGCTGGGGCCACCATTGTGGGGGCTGGGAGAGCAGACAGGGGTCAGGGGGTGCTCAGGGGAGAAGGCAGGGGAAGGGGTCTGGCAGGGGTCCACCCATGGTCCCCTCCCCCACCTCCTACTTACCAGCGTGGAGTTTGGGTCCAGCTCCCTGCTGCAGTGAGCAGGAACTACCCGAATCGCTGAAGCTCTCCAAATCTTTTCTGAATCAATTCAAACCTTTTAATTGGTCTCCTGATTTGACTTGGATTTGGAGATTTGGCCACTGAATTGGGCCAAATCTCCTCCAAATTGAATCAGCACAGCCCTAGAAAGGATCCCACTGCTATGGGCCACAATGGCCGCTGAGAGGAAAGGTAGGTCTTGTTACCAGTTGCCCCACCTTCCAGTTCATTTATTCTCTGTTTATACATATTAGACTCTGCTGTTTTATCATGCACTATTGGCAGGTTTAGCCTCAGCCTTGCAGTCTTCTTTGGATATTTAAATTGTAACTCCAAGGCTAGGGACAGACATTACACATAAACCGGTTTAAGTGATCAGAAACTGATTTAAACCCGTAACAAAACATAAGTTCAGTGCACATAACCAGTTTCAAAATGGCCAAAATTCGTTTGAGATAAATTTGGTTGAATGTAGTATCAGAAGTAACTGATTGAGATCAAACCAGTTTATGCAAATTCTGTTCCAGACCCCTTCCTGGTCTAAGTTAAACCAGAGTCCCCCAGCATCTCGGCATGCTCTCTGGGCTGGGCTTTCTGCTCCAGCGGAGCAGGGCTGGCCCCACCCCTCTGCACCCTAGACCGAGCAGGGACAGGCAAACAGACAGGGATGGGGGACTGGCCGGATGCTTGTCCCACATGGGAGCAGAGAAGAGTCTCATTCTCCCCATCCCTGCCCTCTCCCACTGGCACAATGTGCATTTCTCCACTGGCTGCTCCAGCATCAGGAGCATGGCCAGCCCCAGGAGGCGGCCTGGAATGAACTGGCCAGGAAGGGGGTTGAATTCCCCCCTCCCTGTCCCACAGCACCAAGCCAGGGTCTGGTGGGTGCTCCCTCCTTGCTGCTGCAATGCCAACTGGCATGGCCCCTTAGGTGGGGGGAAGCAAGGGAGGGTTATTCCCCCTTCCATCCCCACTGCCCTCAGGGGACTGCAGCAGGCTCTGCCAGCCCCGACCACTACCACTGCCACCACAGCTACTCACTCCCTGTCCGGGGCCCAGAGGCAAGATAAGCCCCGTCCTGTATCCTCTGCCAGATGCTGGAGGGAGCGAGGAATAACTCCCCTCCCTAACCCCGCACCTAAGGTGCCCTGTTGACCAGCCTTCGGTCAGGCCCCCACCCTGCCACTGGAGTGGCAAAGGGGAAGGGCCCTGATGGAGCAGCAGCCCCTGCCATGTGTCCGAGGAGCACGAGCCTCTTCCCAGTAGGGGGCTGCATGCAGCGGCTCAGAGCTCCCTTGGACTGTGGCAGATGGTGGCACAGGGTCTTGGAGGGGTTAATCGTTCCTCAACCCCTCTCCCCCCAGCACCATTCTCACTGCTGCTTGCCTTATGCAGTCTGTGGCAGCTTTCCCCACCAGAAGCATGCCCTCGCTGCCAAGAAGAGGCTCACACTCTGGAACAACATGACAGGGGCTGCAGCCCCCATCAGGGTCACTCCCCCCCTCACTGCTCCAGGGGCGGGGACAGGGCCAGAGGTTGGCTGGTATGGCCTCTTAGGCCACGGGGCAGGGAGGGGGGATTATTTCCCTGGAGGACCACAGCAGGGTCTGCTTGCCCCAACCTCCACCACCACTACTCACTCAGATGCCTGAAGGAGGGGGGAAATAATTGCTGT
>NW_005841858.1:2490643-2507063 GCF_000455745.1 Alligator sinensis
ACGGCGGCGGAGCTGGGGCGGCTTGAGATGCGATGGCCCCCTCCAAGCCCTGGTGCCACCACTCGCTGCAGTCCACAGCAGCTCTGACCACCGGTCACGGCCCCCCATAAGGAAGAGGCTTGCGATCCCCAGACTCATTGGCAGGGGCTGCTGCCCCATCAGGGCCCTGCCCCCTCACTGCTCCAGCAGCAGGGCAGGGGCCCAACCAGAGCCTGGCCAACAGGGACCCTTAGACATGGGGCAGGGAGAAGGAGTTACCTTCTCCCCCTGGCATCCGGCAGAGGGGGCAGGATAAGGCTTATCTTGCTTCTCGGCCCCACTCGGCCCCAGGCAGGCTGCAGTGGTGGCAGTCGGGGTAGCTGACCATGCTGCGGTCCCCCAGGGGCAATGAGGGTAGAGGGGGGAATAACCCCTTCCCTGTCTCCCACCATAGGGGTTAATGCCAGCTGGTGTTTGGCCATGCCCTGACTCCACTGCTGCAGCAATGAGGGGGGAGCGCCCAGTGGACCGTGGCCCAAGTCCGAACCGATTGGACAGGGAGGGGCAAATTAAACCCCTTTCTGGCCAGTTCACGACAAGCTGCTGCTGGGGCTGGCCCCAGCCCCTCAGCACGGCTTCCCTGCAGCCAAGGGTGCGCTTTAGCATGCCCCAGCTTCTGGCCTGAGCTACTTCAGGCCTCTGCCTGCATTTCATGACTGTTTATTCACTTGCAAATTGGTTCAGTCGAGGCCGGTTAGACTAACCTGCAAAGGTTGAATCAATTCAGGCTCCAGCTTTTTGAATGGCTGTCCCTAACCCAAATGAACTTCTTGGAAGCAGGCAGGAATCGGGCACTTGTGACTTAAACTTAATGACAGATTTCTGTACTGTGGAAATTTATTTTAATCACTGATATAGTATGCTATTTATTTGTCCTTTTTGAACACTAACATCTAGCATACTGCAGAGAAGAATCGTGTGCATGTGTGTTATGCTATGCTATATACTAATGGTAGATGTACAAGCACAGCTATCGTGTAAAGAAGTGAAGGGTTTAAAAGAGTTCAAATACATTATTAGTTATATTCTGTGCCAGCCAACCCAACCTATTTGAGGTTTATTCTAAAAGATATTTACTAGCAAGAGTGGCATGTGCAAAGTTAATGCAGTATATCCTATCTCCTAGTTCTGGTAGGATTGGACCCAGGCTTCTGTGCTGTATCTGGATACAACCAAACTGTTAAATCACTTTTGACACCATGCTCTAGTCCTTGTCCTTTCTTAGCAGTACTTGGTTCACTCCAAACCATATTAAAAATCTTCTGGTTGGAACAGAGGTTAAACAATTTTCCTTTACTCTCCATACTGAATTTTGTTTGGTAAAAGATTGCACCATTGCATTTTTAGCCGTGGTAATAATAGTCTACATAAATTTAGCCAAGTCTCTTGGCAGTTACTGACATTTTAGTTACCATAACCCTCTTCAGAGAAGAAAAATTTAAACAGCCAGACAGTTAAAATGCATTTTCTACTGACACCTGGTCTGCACTCATATTATTTTTAATATGGTACCATGATGATAGGTACTTTACAGTGCTTGGAGTACAGACAGATATTAAAGATCTCCCGGATCTGAAGAATTTAGAGTCTAAGCAAGTACTCATGCTGGTAGCAGGAGTGGGAATTTTTATGGTAACAACACTAGGAAATTCTAGGGTAGAAACATCCCTTTGAATTCCTGTTCCAGCAACTGAGTATTGTTTCTCATTCCATCCACATTCTGTGTCAACCATCCACAGTCTCTGACTACATAACCAGATGAGAACATCATTGCCTTGGGAATGCTGACATCATGCCTTCATTTTGGGATACAATTCTGTACTGGGCATGAGATCTTTGGGGATGTTTAAACTTGCAAAAGAACTATGCAAATTGGAAAGTATGAAAAATAAACTTGAAAATCCAGCCCCCGCTACATTTGATCCAGCACACATTTCCATTTTGTTCTGCCATTGGAGCAGTGGTCCTCAAGGCATAACTCACCAGTATATCTGGTGAGCTGCAGTGCCTTCGGAGATTTGCAGCCTGTAGTACAAGTAGAACACATAGCAACAGAGGGAGCAATGACAAGGCAGACATCCTAAGAAGTTCTGCTACACTCAGTCCCTATCTGCCTTGTGTTCACAACCTCCTGCAAAGCAGAATTTACTAAAGACTCGAGTGTTCCTTAGAAGTCCATTGATTGTACAGCTTCAGGCAGGCTCGAGCAATGCAAGAGAACAACTAGAGGAAAAGGACAAGAGGTGAGTCAGGATGGGAAAGGGAGACAGCAGGAAGAAATAGAAGGGGAAGAGGTAGCAGAGCTGAGAGCTGAAGAACAGGGATAACAGACCTGACTGAAGAATCTATTCCCAAAAGTAAGTTTATCTATCTATTACCAATCTATTACCAGAAGTAATAAATTGTTTTCTGACAAAACAGCAGAGAAGTACACTGGACACATTCTAATTTCAGCTGCCCAAGTGTTAATCTCACAGGAAACTCCATTAGAGACCATAGTTGTGTTTTGGGTTTGTATTGGAAGAACTGAGATCATTACTAGAATTAATCCTGGGGTGGAGATGGAACTAGCTGAAGATAAACACATACACTATTGTTTCTAGCAGCTGGAATAACAATTGGCAAAGTGGGGTGGTAGCACCAAATCGGGTAAATATTACCAGACTGATTTGGCTCCCTATCAGCACTAGCCATGTAACAGTGCAAGAGTATATGCACTAGGGAATGTTCTCCTTTTACCAAAACATGTTCAATCACAGCTATTTAGCCTGTCTTAATAACAGAGCAAAGGTGAAAAGGATCTCACTTCTACTATAGCCACTAATGAGGGGAAATGTAGGTCTTTTTACTGGTTACCCCACACATGCCCCCCTCAGGGACTGAGGCATAGGTCACTTTGTCTCCCTGCTTTTTGATCCCTAATAACGCACTCTAAACTCTCCCAGGAAACAGCCTGCTTTTTGAGGAATGGAAAGTCTCCAAGTTCTTCAAAGTGACAGAGCTCTTTCAGAATTATTACTTTATAAGTATTGACATCCTACAGAGAGACAACCACCTGGCCCCATGCCAGCACACACGGTTCTCCTGCTTAAATATGCTGTAAGCACACAAGGAAACCTCTAAAAGTAGCAGGACTCGTGTTTAAAAATAAGATAGCAATGCACAGAGAGATTCAAGCCATTTTTCTTGCCAAAGTTTCTTCAGCTGACTGATTTTTCTGAACAGCAGCTGCTTGAAGCAGTTCAGAGGTTTGAGATGTTAGTAGTCACTACCCTTTCTTTTTCTGCTTCTTCCTTAACCGAATCAAGACTTTCCCAAGAAATGCATTAATGTTACATATATGTATTTTGATTGTGGTAGTATTCAACTAACCAGTCAAAAATTAATGCCAAAAGAGTTTCTACCATAGAGACATCCACATTTAATAGCCATAAATTGACTAGCGGACATACACTTACCTAAGCATTTTTCCGTGTGTTGGGTATTTGTACCTAACCCACATTCTCCACTGGGTAAAACAGAAAGCAGGCAGGCAAATACCAAACAAACCCTTCGAAGTATCAAAATTTCCCCTGACCTCTGACATTTACATCATCTTCCTATTCTGTCTTTTTTTAATGAGGCCAACACAATTTTCAAGCTTTACAACCATCTCTGTAATGCTTTTACTCATGTCAGTAAACCTATTGCTCCCAATGCATTTTATTTGGATTTGCAAGGTCCCGCTCTATGTAGTTGCATGCAGAACATGCTGTGTTATGTATAAGCAGGTTCTTTACACACTTGACTTCCAGATGCAGTGTAATTCATTTTAGCTATGGCATGTTCCTAGGGGATCTTAAAGATACTAGCCCTAAGTATTTTTTCTTGTCATAGATGCAATGTGGGCTGGCACAATTTAGCCAGGAAGTGCATTGTAAAAGATTATAGCTATATGGTCTCTGTATGGCAGCAAATAAGTTTGCAAATGGCAAAAATATGTTTCTCAAATGTCTTCAAAATAACTGTTGTAAATCAAAGTAATATGGCAAGTAAGCAATAAGGAGCAAAAGAGAAATTTATATGGGTTCTTTTTATTGAATGTTTTGTAGGTTTTGACATATAAGACAGAAGAAAAGACTGTCAAAGCATGTACTTAGTTAATTAAAATATAGAGTGTGGGACTTGTATTCTTCCCACATAACCTACCATTTTCTTTTTACTTGCATCCTCTAAATTAGAAAACAAAACATCTTACCTCCCTGAAACAACCTTTTAAGTGATGGTACCATAAATTTTGTGGCTCAATAAACAGTTAAATCTCAATGCTCACATTTGCAACTGCAGCACATTCTCACAGGACAGTAAAGACAGTGATTGCCAAGAAACAAAGTTTTTTTTCCTAGTAAATGTCTAATCCCAATAGGCTATCATTGCAGCTGCTTTTCAGGCTATGTCTACCTTGCAGTCAGAAAAATATAGAGTAGAGATAACTGAGATAGTTTTAACTTAGCTTGGATAGTAGTAACAGTCTCACTGGATCAACCAAATCCAGTGAATATAGTATAGGCTCTTCAGTTGACTGTGTACTTTTGACTCTTCCTTGGTAAAGGATTATAAATCATTAATGCTACGCAGACACAATTAAATAATTGATTTTGGACTTGTTGTGACAGTGTACATGGACCCTTTCTGATTTTTCAGTTAGCAAGGAGCAAAACATTTGTTCTGCTCAGCGGAGGCATAGTTAGGAATTTTGGCCCCTGGGCAGAGATGTGTGAGAAGGTGACAAGTACCAGAGAGTCTTACCTCCCTCTACGTGAGCTGGTAATGCATTATTGCAGGTTCCCACGGGATCACCATTCTGGCATGCTTTCTAAATCCAAAACCACACTAGCCCACCCCTACTTACGGCAGTGCTGCACAACTCTCCGCTTTCCCCATTATACCTGGTTCTGCCCTTGTATCACTTTTTTTTGTCCTCCCAGATGAAAAACTGTGTGTGAAAGCTTTACTGGGCAAAGGATAGATGAGGAAATTTTATTTTGAGACGATTGCAAAACGGAACTTCTTTCTGAATCATGATGAAAATCAGACTTCAAAATTCTCCATAAAAGAAAATCCCAAAATAATTAAATTTTTTAATTTCCAACAAAAGCAATATGCTCTCATTTCAATGTTGAGTTCATTTTCTTTTATTATATAATGTAAAATATTAAAATGTAACTAAAAGACTTCTTACGGCTTTTTATTCCCAAAAAGTCAACATGGGATGGTTGAAATGTCAAGAACTTTTTCCCCCCAGTTTTCTTCCAAAATTAGGTTCTGGTAGAGTAGGTTTTGATTTCAGTGGAATGGTGCGCTCTGACAGACTATGCTTCCAAACCAGTGGCTCTGAGCACCCCTTGGAACTAGTATTTAATTTCCTCTCAATGATTTTGGTCCTTATTACTCTTCAAACACCAGTTCACTCTGCAGTTTGCTTTTTCACCCCTGTAATATTTGTGTCTTCTATCGTAGGGTAATTTATATAAAAGAAACACTTGACAAAGAAAGAGAGGAAGTAACCAAAAGCACTACAGAGAGAGGCATGCAGGGTTGGGTTTTTTTGATCAGAGGATTAAAAATGCATCCAGAAATCACATAAGCTTCCTGAACTGTTCCACAACTAGCAGGAAACAACCCTGCTTGAAGATTATTCCGAACAGGAGAGGTGGAGCGGTTGAAAGCACACAAATGTGCCTGGAGAATGGATGCAAAGACAGTTGCTAGGCAGGAAACTTAGAGAGAGTAAACACGCCACGTCTTCAGCTGGTGTAAACTGTCAGAGCTGTAGTGGAGCTACGTAACTTTACTGGAGTGGTGGATGTGCCCCAGTGAATAAAGGAGCAGGAGGAAATGAGGGTTACGATGGCAGTGAAAGCAGAGTTCTGCGTAGCCTTGCAGTGAGACTTGGCAAATGGAACTTGGCGGATCCCTAGAGAAGTGGCACGAGAGGAATCCCATTGAAGGATGGAAAATGAAACTCTGGCCATGTTGGGAATCAGGGAAACAAACCTATTATCCTCAAGAAACACCTTCAGTTGAGCTCAACATCAGATTGTCTCAGTTTAAGGCCATTTTCAAGCTGATTTAGCTATACCTAATTTCAAGAGCAACATAGGCAATGCACTCTTTTCATTTAGACCTTCCATTTAAATCAAAAGGAAGAATATCCTATCTTTTTATAACATACCTTCATAAGAAATGACAGCACAGACTGTCTGACTTGTTGGCCAGTTACATTTAAACAAGCCTTCATTTCAGTACAGTAAGTTGTTATTAGTAACTGATCATTAAGGAAATCATCCGCAACAGAGGAGGAATAGTATCACAGTTATATTGTGATCTTATATTTAAAACATTATTAGTAACAAGATATTTTATTCTTTCCAGGGACATGGGTCACATTTGGAGGTCAAATTTCAGATGAGGTAAGTAATGTTTGGTTTAAGTAAAATTCATAATGTAAAATAAACATATTGTAAACTTCAATATATAGATACCAGAGTGAGCAAAATCTCTTTCTGTTACATTAAATCAAAGAGCAAAGGAGCATAGGGTGCCTATACACATGCTTGTTGTTCCAATTGGAACGTGCCAAAGCAGACTTGATTAATCTCACGTTGCAAAAAATTATTGCAAAATCTCTCATTGTCACGTTGACTGAGCTTTAGTTAAAGCACCTCCCCATGGCCATTTTGAAATGCAGGATGCTTAATTCACATGATGCTGCAGCATTTTATTTAGAGCAGCTGTCCAGGAACTGCTCTAATTAAACCACCCACCTCCTGCTGCCCTCTCCCCCCTGGACCATATGTATAGACACCCATAAAGTTTACATTTCTGCTGCATTTCACAAAGACTTGGGGATGGTGACCTTTCCATGGAGTGAATTTAATAAAAATAAATAAACAAACAAAAACCTTACCTTTCCAATAAAATTAAGTTCCAAACTTCCATGAAAAAAGGATCAGCTTTTACTACTGATAGCTGAACTGGGAATGTGATTGTTCCTGAAGTATAATGATTAAACGTTTTATTTTTTTGCATAATATCTGTAATTCAGTAGTCACAGATACAGGCATGGTGTCATTTTATTATAAGTCTTTTTATTTTTGACATAGAAAGTAAAGAAGAAACAAATTAAAATATTCTTAGGCTTTGTACTGCCAACACTGAATCTTGCTCATACCTGATAGCTCTTAATCTCTGCAAATAACTTTCTGAAGGTGCTGGATAACTCATGTATTTTGTTAAGCTTTGGCTACTTATGGACATTTGTCATCATAATAAAAACTTACAGCAGCTTCACTTAAAGCACTGTGATAGAGAATACAAAATAAAGAGATATTGTGATTTAAAATATAAATAATTTTTAAAAGTCCATCAGTCTTTGACAATAAATGTTATGCTGACCATTGGACAATCAGCCAAACATATCTTGTGTTTTGAACACACTGACTTCAGTAGCTTACTCCAAGGATGGCCTTAGTTCATCTTGTATTCTCCCTTATTTAAAATTAGTAATTTAAAAACATTTCAATATAAGAAAAATAAATGTTTCAAACTGTTAAGATGTGTGATTCAGCTCTATCTAAAGTTTGGTACCAATCCAAAGTTATTACCTAATGGCTTTTCCAGGGCTAGTGTGAACTGAATGGGACTTAAATAATTTCCTAGAGGACAAGTCTCCCCATCAGTCATCCCCAGTTATCGTAAGTGATAAATCATTTAAGTCAACACAAATAGAAAGTCTTGCTGCAGTAAATGTTAGGACTTTGATAGATTGTAATGAAAAATAATCTTCTGTTGTTTAAATATCCTATGAAGCCTGCTAAAGAACTATATCCCTGCCACAGAGTGTTTTGGTTAAAGGAACATTGTTTAGAATAGGGGTGGGGAAAATACAGCCTACGGGATGGATCAGAGCTTCCAAAGGATTGTGTCCAGCCTGCGGCAGATCCCTTGGTCCCACCTAGCCCAGGCACAGGGGGCAGCCCAGGCTGTAGCGTAAGTGTCTGGTCCTGCCACCCACATCACACAGTGGAACTGGGGAAGTGTGGTGGCCGGACTCACTTCCCAACAGCCCCCACAGTGGCAGCTGCTGCTGCCACCAGATCCAGCTCCAGTGCCCAGGCACCCTGGCCTATCCACCCTGCACCCACTGCCAGGAGCAGGACCCATGCAGACAGGGTGCAAGTCTGGCAAATGGGATGGGCCTACAGGCAGGTGGGGAGCAGTGTCCAGGAGTGGGATGGGCAGGGCTGCGATCATGAAGCAGAGATAGCATGGGGCCAGGGCCTGAGGCAGAGCTGCAGTTCCCTGCATGCATGTCCCTATGATGGGTGCCAATTCCCTAGGCAGGGAAGTGCTGGGAGCAGACCAGGACTCTGCACTGGGCCCTGGGCCCTGACCCCATGCTTTCACAGCCCCAAGATCCTGGCTCCAGCCCCACCTGCCCATCTGGCTCCCAAATGCAGTTTCCTGCGTGGCCACAGCCCCAACCCATCTGCCTGGCTGCTCGCCCTGCCTGTGCAGGTCCCAGGCAGTCTCCCTGGATGCTGTTCCCTGCCATTCCACAGTCCCATCCCAGCCAACCATCCAAGCCCAGAGCAGAGCCACTTTGGGAGTTTTGGTCAGCTGTTGGCGGAGGGGTGCTGAACTGGTCCATGACAGCTGACCAAAACTCCCTAAGTGGCCTTTGGGCCCAAATAATTGCCCACCCCTACTTTAGAATAATTATATTTTCTCTGTATTAAATTCTTTAGAGTAATACCTGATATTTGGTAGTTTCTTTCCTATTAATAGGCATGGAACTTTTCAATAAGAAACGAGTAATTTTCTTCAATAAGAAAAGAGTCCTTAACATGGCTGAAGGCACTGTTGATATCAATTCATATTCTGGATCTTTTCGTCTGCTTTAGCAGTTGCATGGGATAAGGTCAGGTCAGGAGGTACAGGTATTAACACATTTGGACCATACTCTTATCTAAGGAGTTCCCTGTAATGCTACTTTTTATAAGCAGCATTTTAAAGTGTTTCTACACGTTACATGTATTAAATAATTAATTGCACAATTAATTTCATTTGGCTACACATGCAAAATAACTATCATGCCATAAAATGGTTCATTCAGCTATTAAGTCAGAGCTAGAAAATGTGTAGTAATTTTATAGCTGGTTTCTCTCCAATTTTGATTTGCACATGTAGCAGGGTAGCTATGCCCCAGCAGTGTGGAGCCCCATAAGCTTGACAGGGCAGCTGATGGGACTGTCAGCTGTGCCAGCATCCCACATCAGCAGTGGGATTCTCAGCTGTGGGGACCTGCTGTGGCTGAGAGTCTCCTTAGCTGCTGGACTCACAGCTGCAGGAACTTGCTACTTGCCTGTGCAGGGGGATTGCCATCCTGGGCTCTCCCTGCACCAGCAATAAGGCATAATTGCATCTGATGCTAGATCCCACTATCATGACTCCTGCCATGTACATGTGGCCTTTACCTGAACATCTAGAGGGCCCCTAAGGGAGCAAAATGTTCTCCCACAGATTTAGGGCAGGCATTTGTGTGTGACCCAAACCAGACTTTGTCCCTGTCTTTTGTTTGTGGTGGAATGTAGAGCTTTGCTGCATCCAGCTTCCACTGCACTTTCTACAAAGCAAGAAAAACAGCCTTGAGAGAACCAATATATTTCATCTCTGCAAAGTGTCCAGTTTCTTATTTCCATCATTCCTGTGAACAGGGTCCAAAGAGGACACCTGCATTGGACTCCAGTGAGCTGACTTTCATACTTACTTGCCTTTATACACAAGAACTATTGATTTTAAGGGGACTCTTCAGGAGTGTAAAATTGCTGTTGTATATGTGCAGGCTTAGACCTCTGTTTGGTACTGTGGCCCATCACATTTTCACCCGCATTTCCTTATTTGTGTTTTTTTGTGCTGTGTTCAGTGTCAGATTGGAAGAGTTTTGACAGGTTTGCTTTGAGTAAATTAGGAAAAATACCTAGTCTTACTACAGGAGAGCTCTTCAGTCCACATTTCCTTCTGTGTCTTATCCTGCTTTTGCAAGGCTTCGAAATCTATTCTGAGTCTCTAAAGCGTCTTATTTTTGGAGAATATTTTATGTATCTCCCAGTGAAGTACACCAAATTTATATACTTAATTTTGTTATATATTAGTTCAAGACAGACTGAAATTGTGAGCACTCTTCTCCTCTTCTGTTCTGATGTAGAGGTGGACAGGGGTATATAGCTATGATTTCCACAGGTGATTTTTAAGAGCTTAACTTAAGACCTCTTACAGGATGGCCGTTGCTCAGCCCTATAGAAAAATTAGACTTCTTTAAGGAATCGTAAGTTAGGCATTCAAAATCCTTTTTAAAATCTTGCCCATGTGTTCCTAAGGAAACCTTTCCTAACTACACTGAGTTCTGGGGAAATATACCCTTCCCATGAAACTGAACTAAGTTTCTAGGAGAAGATGGGAGGTTTCTGGGCTAGAAATATTTGATTCCAGACATTTGGACTTCAGTGAGCTGACTTTCATACTTACTTATCTTTACAGATTGCTGATTTTAAGGGGACTCTTCAGGAGTGTAAAGTTCTTTTGTATATGTGCAGGCTTAGGCCTCTGTTTGGTACTTGGACTGGCAGAGTCCACAGTCAGGTGGGCTGGGAACTGACTAAGGGGTTGAACCCAGAAAATGTTAGTTGATGGGTCTGTATTGTCTTGGAGGGAGGTAGCCAGTGATGTCCCGTAGGGTTCGGTTCTTTGCCCCGTACTGTTCAACATCTTTATCAACAATTTAGATGAGGATGTGGAAAGCATTCTGGCCAAGTTTGTGGATGATACTAAGTTATGGGGAAAAGCAGTCACACTAGGAGATAGGATGTGAATCTGAGTGGACCTGGACAAGCTGAAAGGTGGGCGGGTGGAGCAGAACCAAATGCATTTTAATAAGGATAAATACAGAGTGCTTTATTTGGGGAGAAGTAACCAGCGATATAAATATAGTTTAGGAAGGGATGTCCTGGCCAGCATGATGGCTGAAAGGGACCTCGGGGTTATGGTTGATCACAGAATGAACATGAGCTGCCAGTGCAACATTATAGTCAACAGAGCTAATAGCATACTGGGACGCGTTAGCTGATGCATCGCAAGCAGGGCTAAGAAAGTGATACTACCTTTCTATTCAGCTTTGGTGAGACCCCAGCTGTGTCTAGTTTGGGACACTGCACCTCAAAAGAAGTGGAGAATCTTGAAAGGATCCAGAGAAGGGCCACAAGAATGATTAAGGTCCTGGAGGACAAACCTTATAAGGAGAGACTAAGGGATCTGGGACTGTTCAGCCTGGGGAAGAGAAGACTGAGGAGGGACTTGGTGGCCATCTCTAAGTATGTAAGGGGTGAATATTGGGAGCTGAGGAAAAAACTGTTCACTAGGGTGCCCCAGGGTAGGACAAGGAGCAATGGCCATAAACTGTTAGAGGATCATTTCAGGTTGGATGTAAGAAAGAACTTCTTTACAGTAAGGGTGACCAGACTCTGGAATAGACTTCCCAGGGAGGTGGTGTGCAGTCCCCAAGCTTGGAAGTCTTCAAGAGAAGACTGGACAGATACCTTGCTGGGATCATTTGATCTCGCCAGTATTCCTGTCCAGAGCAGGGGGCTTGGACTCAAGTGATCTTTCCAGGTCCCTTCCAGCCCTTAATTTCTATGATTTCTTTGATTCCTTCAGATAGGAGCAGTCCTGCTAATTAGGGCACTGGCCCAGCCTGCAGTACATTTCACAGTCCTTTAAGCTGCATGCAAAAGTTTAGGCAGCCTGCCAGGGAAGTGCTCTAGCTATGGTGCTTTAGAGAAAGTGCCATGAGTTAGAGCACCATTGAACCTAAGGTATTCAGCTGTTGGGTGGGGGCTCTTGAAGCCTGCCTGCCCTGGCCCAGGTCAGCAAGTGGGAATGAAGCTGCTGGACCGCCCCTCTCCTCAGCCCCACTCTCCACCAGCTGGCAACTGTCAGCAGCAGCTGGGGAGGAGGGGATCATATAGAGACCCTTGCTGCACAGTGCCCCTCCTCCACCCCCCAACTGCCCCTGCTAAGGCTCTGGGGGTAGCCGAGCTGGGCCTGTGTGGTGGGGGGGCTCCCTTCCCCCCACCCCTTATGTGAGCATCTTGACAGCGGCACCCTTGTGGCTGCCACACCCAGCACTGGAGCAGCGGGGTGGGAGGGAAACAGAGGCCTGGCCCAGCTTCCCCCAAAACCCCAGCAGGGGTAGCTGGGCTGGCCCCGCAAGGTGTGGAGGGGTCTCCATTCCTCACTCTGCCCCAGCTCCAGGCAAGGCAGCCATGAGGCTGCCATTGTGAAGAACCTCAGGCAGGGGAAGGAACTGAGTACCCCCACCATGTGGGCCAGGCCTGGCTCACACCAAGACCCCAGATGGGGCGGGGGCAGGCTCAGCAGGGGGTTCTGGCCCCCCACCACCATTACCTGGCTGCACAGGGAGGAGACAGAGGTCTTTTGTCTCGTCTCTGTGACAGCTCCACAAAGCCACGTGGGATGCGGGCAGAATTGACCAAAATTAACCCTCACAGAATTGCCCAAAATTAACCCTAAAGCACTCTGCCCTACAGTGCCCGTCTGATACTACTTCATAAAAGGGTTACATTTTCACACAATCAGCAATTTTAAAAGCACCCTGCAGCCATGAACATTTGGGGGTTTTGGGGGGGCCTCATCACACAAAAAAATGTAGCTTCTGTACATGCCCTTAGAGTAATAAACATAATAGACATGTGAACTCCTTGCAGGAAGACATTTTTTTTTCCTTTAAAAAGCAGGGAGGATCTGAATGGCTGGGTCTCTGCCACACCTTTTTCCTGCAACCCCGGACTTTGGCTTAGGTTACAGCCACACTTTAGTTGAGCATTTGGTACTTTCCCAGGACTATAGCACTGCAGAAGTGATTTGACATTTATTTTAAAATGACTATTAAAATAAAGCATTGCACAATAAATTTGCCAATGCACTGCTGCATAAAATACGTAACACAGACGCAGTCCCTGGAAAGTGTCATTCACTTCAATTGGAAAACATCTGAAACCAAGCAATTACCTTTAAAATCAGTTCACAATTTGTCCTCCAATCTCCTACATAGGGAGCATTGTAAAAGAACAACACTGACATGTGCAAAAGTCAAATGTGCTCCTAAAAGGCTCCCTCATTAAAATAATTATCAGGTCCCTGGGATATTGCAAGCAGCTGCAGTTCATCTTGCCACCATATTTTCTCTCTGGGGGACTAAAAAATGTATCACAAATCCAAGTGTCCGCTACAAAAAAACAGCACTGTGCAGAGAGAAACTATTTCTTCAGAAGCTGCATGCAACATGTGTAAGTGATACCAACAGCCCCAGGTTCAGCTTCAGTTATTCATACATGAAGAGAAAGAAGAGAGAAATTCTCTCCCTGTGAGAAGTCTCATGGGGTTATGTGATGCTTATAACTTAGCCATTACGAAAGCAAGGTTTGTCAACCAGTCCCAACAGCTGAAGCAAAGGGAAGAACTGTGCACGGCTGATGGGACTGGTTTTTTGGTAATAAAAATGCTGTGTTCCAGCTGCTGTTGAACACCTGCAATCACCAGGTTTATGCAGCTTCGTTTTATCAGGAAGGCTTCTTTCACTACTCCCTGCCATGCAGGCTGGCTGCATGGACTGAGCACTGACTCAGTTATGCTAAGGAAAATCCAGAGAAATGTCATTGCTTTCACATATGTTACTCTGGATTTAGATCTGTGTAAGAGCAGATTTGAGTCCTGTCCTTTATGCCTGTAGTATTATATGTTGAGAAAGCTCAGACACCATTGACAATTCAAAGACTTGGCCTCAATCTGCCTAAACTCTGTTAGTTTCTGGGATACTTTGCTCTGCTTAAAAAATAATCCATTTTAAAGGCATCTATAAAACAAATTAACACTTTTGTCTGGTTGTCAAGTTACACCTTGATATTATTTTTAATGGACAGGTTACAAACCTTGGAAAAGCCATGGCTGTTCAAGGGAAATGGTGATGCAATTGTGCCAGTGGGCATTATGAGACTAAAGCCCCAAATAAAATAAACCTTAACTATTTGTAATATCTGTAATTACCTCTGTGACTGCTACCAATTGATTAATTATTGGAAATTGTCTGGCTTCCCTCAACATGCAGGTATAGTTTATGCCAAGGCTGTCCAAATGGTGGTCCATGGACCTCATGGGCCCCTGAGGGATTAATCTGTAGCCCCAAGCTCCTGGTCTAGACACCTCCATCACTCTCCAGTCATCTCTGTCACTGGAGTCTCCAGGCTTCCCCCATTCTTGCTTCTAGTGCCTCCCCCTGCACCTGCAGTACAGAGTGGCCTGGAACTGAGGCCATGGCTAGGGAGCTGGAGGAAGCCTGGGAACCCCAGGCTGTGTGTCATGGTACAATGCAATGCGGTGTGGTGTGGTGGGTGTAGTGTAGAAGAGTGCCTGCAGTGGGAGGCCTGAGCAGTGTAGCATGCAGTCCATGTGGCGTGTGCCTAGAGGTCTACAGCTCCCAGCCACACAGAAGTTGGACAATTCTGGTTTAGGCAATTTCCACAGCGCCATTTTAGGTTCATTCAATGGGCCAGGTTTACTCACAGGGGAACTACATTGGCTTTGCAGGTGCTTTACAAAATGATGACCTCACATTCTGATGATTTGTGTAAGGTCCATAGCACAGTCAGGGAACATACCCAGGTCAAACAAAAATGGCTCCATCTATTCCCACATCTGATACCTCAGCCAGAATATTTTGTGATGTGGTCCTATCAAATTGAGGAAGCCAGTTGGGTGGATGGGGTATTCTTTTGAGAGGTGCTGCAGAGATTGGTGTGAAACGCGTTCCATTTATTTTACTCCCTAACTCAATGGTTAGGGAGTGCCCCAGTGTTGTGCTAGAAGGGGTTGTACTGATAAAGAGGCTATTAAATTGTGTCCTTGCATTTGGGATGGATTGTGCTGAAGGTCAATGCTGTGAGTGGAAAGGTTAAGCCCCATCACCCCACAGAGACTACTAAGAGCTCCAGAGCTAGAGTTCCTTAGCCCTAAAGGAAGGGGTGGCCAATTATTTTGGTCCAAGGGCCACTTAGGGAGTTCTGGTGAGCTGTCATGGACTGGGTCAGCCCCCTGCTTCCCACCCCCCCCTGCATCAGGTCAACACCCTCCCCTCCCTACCCCCTAGCAGCTCATCAAAACTCCTTAAGTGTCTCTGCTCCACACTTGGCCAGGTGGCTGGGATAGGGCTGTGGGTGGGCAAGGAGTGGCATTTGGGAACAGGACAGGTAGGCGGGGCTGGGGCTGGGATTGTAGGGCTATGATAGCACAGAGCTGGGGTGTGGGGCAGGGCCGCAATCCACTCCCCTCACATCCCTGCAATGGGCACCAGTTCTACAGCGAGGGATGTACAGGGAGCAGACTGGCTCTGCCCCAGGCCCCAGCCCCACACTGTCACCATCCTCTGATCCCAGGGTCTCCATGGAGACCAGCCAGGACTTGTGCAAACAGGATGTGCAGCCAGGTGGGGAGATGCACCTGCGGGTGGGACAGGCAGACGGGGATGGGGCCAGGATCTTGGGGCCATGATAGCATGGGGGCAGGTACAGGCCAGAGCCATGATCTGGACTGAGCACATCCCTGCCTGCGGAACTGGCACCCATCACACAGATGTGTGGGCAGCGAATTGCAGCTGTGCCCTGGGCACTGACCCCATGCTATCACTGCCCTGAGATCTTGGCCCCACCTGCCCACCCCGCTCCTGGACACAGCTCCATGCCCACCCAAAGCCCCATCCCATTTGCTTGGCCACATGCCCTGCCCATATGGTCCTGCCCCCAGGGGTGGGTGAAGAGTGGATGGGCCAGGGTACCTGGGCAGCTGGCTGGGTCCAGCAGCAGCAGCTAAGAAGAAGCTGCTGCTGCTGCTGGGGCTGCCAGGAAGTGAATCTGGCCACTTTGCCACCCCAACCCCACTGAACGCTCGGGATGGCAGGACTAGCTGCATGCGCCACACCCCAGCCTGCCCCTGGTGACTGGGCTGGGTAAGACCAAGCGACCTACTGTGGGCCAGAATAAATCCCATGGTGAGCCGGATCTGGCCTGTGGGCTGTATTTTGCACACCCCTGATTTAAAGGGGTGTTTTCTATGGTCTTCTCTGCTGGCTGGTGTAAAGCAAGTTAAAGGGTCTAATAACAAGTCTTTCTACCTAGTTACAAGTGTTAAGATCAATTTGTAAAGCTATCTTTGGTTTCAGTCCCAAGTGCTTGATGTTTCATGCATCTGTGACTTTTTAAATTGGTAAAAC
>NW_005841858.1:2507143-2507875 GCF_000455745.1 Alligator sinensis
TTCCCTACTGATCTGTCACAGCCCAAGACCTTCTTTCCCCTAACTAGAATAGAGGGATCTCCGAAGAGGTATAGAGCTCTAATACATTTGCAAATGTGCCAAGGGAGTCAGATTAGAGTATTGTATGTCCAAAAATAAATAATTGCCCTTGAGGGAGGTATCAGGCCTTTAAATAACAGATTTTTTAATTAACTGTGATTCAGATAATCTTGTTTTGGCTATAACAATAGATAGAAAAGTTCCAAAATAAATCAGATATTACCACAGACCTGCCTGTCCCGGAACAAATGTGTTCATGGCAGTGACTGAGTTGTGACTGAGAACAGGCACGTACCTACTTTGGTAACTGGTTTTGGCAGATGTGTGGAGCTACAGTGACCCTGTTGTTACATCGAGTCCATTGCCCTGGTCCTTGAGTCAGAGGCTGAGTGGTGCGTAGGAAGTTTTCCATCCATGTGACTAACCTTATTTCTCTCTTTTCTAAAGGTTGCTGAACAACTAATGACCATTGCTTATGAGAGTGGAGTAAATCTCTTTGATACAGCAGAGGTGTATGCAGCTGGAAAGTAAGTCTCTGCCTGCATGGCTAAGTGTATTGGAGAGTGTTACAGTATTTCTTAACTATAGCCTTAGACAGGGTAACTGGTTTACCTTTTAAACAAGTAGAGCTGCCAAATACATTCTGTTTTCAGTCGTTCTGCTCTGAATCTGGGCTTCTATGGTGTTCCTGCT
>NW_005841858.1:2507906-2510585 GCF_000455745.1 Alligator sinensis
GTAATTTTATTGACAATAACATTTGGCCCATTTGGTGTGTAAATGTAACCTGCAAAGCACTGGATGAGGGCACTAGGATTCCCCAGAAAAGGGTCATCTGCTTTAAGTGTACAATGTACCTCACCTGGTAACAAACTCTAACCCCAGAGCAAACAGCCCTGCAGACTGGAGAAAGCCACCCACCTTGCTCCTTCCTTGTAGTGTCATGCAGCCAATGTGAGCAGTGGTCTTAGACTCAGTGCCACCCTGATGGTACAAATGCACTTACAAAACAATACCTCTTTTCTCCCAGCCTTCTAGTAGGTTTTTGAACTGCAGCCCAGTTTTATGCATCCAGATGCTTACAGTTGTTTTGGGTGTCCTCCAAAACTTTGTGAAATTAGAACTGAATTGTACCCAGGGGGACAGTATACCAGAAACTGCAGGGGTGATATTTCATGGTGTTTAATGTGATTTGTTCCTTCTGCTCCATTTTTACAGTGGTTCACAATGAACTTTTAAGGTTCAGCCAAATCGCACAGAACACCAGACCTGGCCTGGGTTTGTAGACTGTGGGCTTCTCAGCAGCACTGGCCCAGCCCCTAAGTTGTGAGAATTGGGTGATTGTGAAAGTTTGGCACAGCCTCCATGTGGCATCCTACTTTTGAGGAGAGTTCTGTTCCACTTCAAGTCTTGCCATTTACCTTAATAAATTTAGGTCTTCCTTGAAAAAAAATGCTCCCTGTGGAACTTTGCATTCCTAGAGGAGAGGCTGGGACCTCTGAGTTTCTTCTCATCTTCCATCTCTCAGGCAGGATTGTAAGGGTGACATCCTTCCCTGCTGAAAATTAGAAGTAAATAGGGACTCCTTCCATTAGGGCTCTGTGAAATTTCACCAGATGTTTTGTTTCGACGCTGTTTCAACTCATTTTGAGCTCAAACTAGTGAAATTGAAATGAAACAAAGGGCTTCAAAACAGCCTTGAAACAAAACGAGGGCAGTTGAAAGGTTTCAAAAGTTTTGAAGCGTTTAGAGTTTTGAAGCTGAAGCGGGGCTTGCCTGCAGGGAAACAGAAAGAAAGGAGAGGGAGGGGGAAGAGCAGGGAAGGACTGCTCTGATATTGTCTGTGACAGTCTGGCTGCCTGAGATGCTGCTGGTGCTACTGTGCTGCTTCCTAAGTTATTACCTGTTGCCATTTAAAGTGGTGGACTGGATTGAGGAACAGACTCAGGCTGTAGGGGAGGAGGAGGCCTCATTGGGGCACACTACCGTGTTGTGTAGAGGCCCTAGCACCAGTGAAGGCACGCCTTAACACACACACATAGTCACATGTCACGAGTTTTGCTTGTCATCACCTTGAGGTGCAGTTTCCCAGAAACTCCTGCACCTATCTCCATGAAACTTGTCAGGCTTCATGCCCTCAGAAGGGGATACCATGCCTGCAGTTTTCACCCTGCTGTGCTTTAACACATATGTGACACGAGTTTTGCTTGTCAGCAGCTTGAGGTGCAATTTCCCAGAAATCCCTGCACCTGTCTCCTTAAAACTTGGCAGGCTTTATGCCCTCAGAAGGGGCTACCATCCCAGATGTTTGCATCCAAATCTGCCAAAGAATGACAAATTTATAGGCAGTTTTGTGCTTCCCCATTATAGCCTATGGACAAAACATCGAAACAGCGTCAAAACAGCAAAACAGTTTCGACAAAACGAAACAGAACAGTGCTTTCAAAACAAAATGAAACTTGAAACAAAACACTGTCCCACTGAAACAGCAAAACAGAAGTAGAAATGAAATGGTGCTGTTTTGCCCAGGCCTACCTTCCATGTACAGGACTGAATCCCAAAAAACTGCATAAATCACTTCTGCAAGGCCTTTTAGCCTTTGCTGTCCTTAAGACACATGAGGTGCTCTTTGTCCAGACTGGATTATATATAGGGACTTACTCAGATCACAAAATTGGGTGATGTCTGTGAAACCCACAAAAAAAAAAATACTACTAATAAAATGATGGCCTTTCCCTCTTGCCAGCTGCACAGCCTGCCAAGAGGGAAAGGGCAGGGGAGGAGGCTGCCAGGACAAAGGGGAAGAGGCAAGAAGGCTGCCACCCCTGCCCTTCACTGCTGATTGGCTGAGAGGGCTGCCTGTTTTGCAGTGCAGCCCCTCTGCAGCAATCAGTGGTGGGGGGAGTTGATGGACAGCTGTCTCCAACAATCAGCAGTAGGAGGCAGGGCCACCGAGGCCTATCAGCCAATCAGAGGCATGAGGAGGGGACGACACCATGATAAATTCACAAAAATGGCGACTGGCCCCACATTCTGCCCACAAAATCAGCTGTATGTCTCTTCTGGTTGGATAGACCCCTAATTATATATGGTTTGCATGAGTGCCATCATGCTTGCAAAGGTGAAAGCCATATGCTGCCTGGAAGTTTCAAATGAAGTCCTGATTATGCTTGAGTAAAAACAAATATATTTTTAATGGAAGATCTGGAGCCAGATCCTGGGCTGGGAGAGCTCCATGACGTCTTTGTCAGTTTCTACCTTCTGAGAACCTGGTCCAGGATTCACGCTGTGAAAACAGAAAACTCTTTGGAGCCCTATTCTTAAAGGGAAGAAATGAACTAGTCTGCAAATATTAACAAATTGCTTGTATTCCTCACAAAACTTACCCTGGCCATATCACTATTGATATAGGGAAAG
>NW_005841858.1:2510616-2512212 GCF_000455745.1 Alligator sinensis
AAATAAATTAGAAGTCTGCATGTAGCTTAATGATGATTAACAGCGTATGATCCAAAATGTGAAGAAAAAGCTGTTAATGGAACAAAGGCTCTTAATTCCATGGTTTAATAAAAAAAGAATCCAGATATTAATTAAAAGATTGCGTACTTCATTCAGAACATGTCGGCTGTGAGATGGCAACCCATAGAGCAGTGTGCAACTCTGCTAATGTAGCAGCAGGCCTGGACACAGAAAATCATAATTCATTACCTGGTTCCCCCAACTAGCTCTCTGGGGAAGTGACTGCTATTGATATTTTCCAAGCACATAGAAGGAATAGCTCAGCTCCCCTGGCCAATGCTGGAGGGGATGGAGCCAAGTTCCTGTCCATGCCTTGCCCATACTCAAAGAAGAGGTTGCTTATGCCTAGCATCCTAACTGGCCTCTGTGAAGAAATGGAGGTTTTCGCATGCCCCTATACTCTCCAGTATTGGCAGTTAAGAGCAAAACGGAATCTTTCACTCTTTATTATAGACCAGGGATCTCAAGTTTAATTACATATCAAGAAATTAACTAAAGATCCATCAGTCAACATGCCAATAGTGTGGTCTTGTTGCAAAAAAAGCCAGCAGCACACTAGGTTATATTGTTGTTATTAACAGGAGTGTCGTGTGCATATTGAGGGAAATAATTCTTCTGCTCTATTCAGCATTGGTGAGGCCTTGCTGTCTCCAGTTTTGCGTCCCATTCTACGTTAAGAATATAGACAGATTGGAAAGAGACTAGCGCAGAGCAAGAAAAATTATTAGGGGCCTTGGAGGCAAGACTTATGAGGAAAGACTGAAAGAACTAGGATTATTTAGTCTGGAGAAGAAAAGACTGAGAGAGAATTCAAATACCTGAAGGAATATTACAGAGAGAATGGACATGGGCTTTTCTGTGGCTATAGGGGACAGGACTAGGAGCAATACACTCAAGCTACAGCAGAGGATTTTAGGTTGGAGATTAGGAGGAACTTTCTGACTATAAAGGTGGTGAAGCATTAGAAGAGGCTACCTAGAGAAGTTGTGGAATCGCTATCCTTGGAAGTTTTCAAGAGGAGGTTGGACAGACACTTGGCTGGAATGATTTATTCAGAGATGATCCTGCCTTGAGCTGGGACCTGAACTGGGACCTTGTGAGGTCCTTTCCAGCCCTACTTTCCTGTGGTCCTGCTTAATTCATACATCTCCTTCCTCTTAGAGGACTAGCTCTAGATCACACATAAGTCACTTGGACACTAATAGTTCAAGGTTTCAGGATCTAGCTACAGAGAACTGAGCATCTGCAGATCCTGTTTCCAAGGATCTAGTGACACAAAACTTGATTCACTTCTTTAGGTGGATATGGACAAGTAGTGGATGTTTTGGTTCAGTGGCTGGACTAAAGGAGTGGGGAAGAACCTGTTCAGGTGGAACCAAGACAAACGTTTGGAGGAATTTATGGAGGAGTGAACAGAAATTTCACTTGGGGTCTGCCTGAAACATTTTATTCAACCTGAAATTGATTAAATGTTTAGATTTTTTTCGAGTGAAGGGAACTTCCCTGTTTCCTCAGTCAGTCATTCAGTCTCTTTCC
>NW_005841858.1:2512222-2518585 GCF_000455745.1 Alligator sinensis
CCTTGTCTTCCTATTGCTTACAGGAAAGGCAGTCTGGGAGAGGATATTTTATCCCTCTGCTTTTCTTGGGGGTGGGGGGAGGAAGCCTTGTTCTTGGGAAATGACAGAACCAAGGTTTGTGTCGCATTAATTCTGCCCCCTGTGTGTCCAAAATGCAAGGTGAGCTATAGTTACATGGATCTGTATTATATTTTTCTGCAGTCTGGGAGAGGATATTTTATCTCTCTGCTTTTCTGTTCAGTTTGCCCTCCCTATGAGTATCCATGGAGAAACAACAACATGACACTGGTCTTTATACACATGCCTAAAATGTAGTGGGCTGGATCATGGCTCTTATAATACTTAGTCTTAAACTGGCTTCACTTGAATAAAGCTGTAGTGAAGGGGTTGTTTTCAGAGAAAAATGCCCTGAGGCACAAAGGGGCTGAAAGAAGGCCACCTTCATCTCAACATATCCTTCAAGGTAATGTCAGCCAGGTAGCTATTCCCAGGCTACTCTTAGTGTGTGGGATGCTGCCTACTGCTTCACTGATTACATAGAACTTGGGCCAGGTAGTCTATTAACCACAAATGGGAGAACAGCCAACACAAACTAACTTCCCTCCTCCATGCTGCTCTAAGGATATAATTTTGGAAGCACACTCACAGGCTGATTCATAGTTCTGCTGCAGTAGGGGTTGCCCATACAAAAGAATTGCACTTCTGCAGCATTTGGTCCTAGCAAGCCTGACTAAGGCAGCTAATAATTTGGCCGCAGTCTATTCAGTCTATTCAGATGACTTTCTGTGTCTAAATTAAAAGTGCAATATTTTTCTCTCTAAGCACAATCTGACTTTACACTGACTTTTGGAGAAGGGAAAAACGTCACAATTAAGAAGGAAGCTGTAGACTCACATTTGACTTAAGTGTGACATTGACATCAATTCTGTTTAGCAAGGACTGAATTGGTAGTTACAATTGTCTGCCTTGTAAAAATACAGCAAAAAAAAGCAGAGGGGTCAACCAGGACACAGGGTAATAACTCATATTGTAATGGGTTGGCAGGAAAAAAATAGATGAAAGGATGAAGGTAAACAGATTTTGTGTTAATGTTTGGATTCTTGTAATAGTGTCCTAGTGAGTAATGCATTTGATTTGCTTTAGATCTATTGTACCATTGTTTTAAAGTATTTTATAATTAAGTGCTTTTGTTGGTTTTTTTTCCTTCTCACAGGGCGGAGGTGATTCTGGGAAACATAATAAAAAAGAAAGGCTGGAGGTACTGTGTCGTTTCAAAGCCTGACCCTTACTGCTGTTAAAGGCAAAATCCCCTTTTGTGTAGTGATGCACAATGAAGACCATAAAACATGCTGCAGTTGCTTGATTTAAAAACAGTATTTGCTTGCACCCTGCTGAGTCTGTTATTGGAGGGGAGAAAAGTGGCTGAAACTTCATAAGAATTATAGGTGGAGCTGGTAGCACTTTTCTTAATGGTGTGCAACAATTCCCACCATAAAACCTAGATTTTATTTTTGCCAAACCTTAGCTGCTGGGACTGAAATTTCCCATGCCAGGAGCCTGCCTAAGCCGAACATGTTGTAGATTTCTGCCAGAACAGTTCAACTGTTTCTGAAAAGCACCTTGGGGTGGGGGAGGGAAGCCTTGTTCTTGGGAAATGACAGAACCAAGGTTTGTGTCGCATTAATTCTGCCCCCTGTGTGTCCAAAATGCAAGGTGAGCTATAGTTACATGGATCTGTATTATATTTTTCTGCAGGACATCTGCCTCATTCAGTATATAGAATGAGCAGCTATTCAATATTGTGTTTTCTTTTCATTGTTCAGTAGATGGATTCAGGCTTTATTTACTAGAGATTATTCAAACCCTGTTCAGCATTCAGAATGATTAATTTCCACTGGTTCTCATCTCTACCATATCCATCTGCCTCATAAGGGCATTATCATCATCCCCATTTTATAGATAGGAAGCCAAGACACAGTGATTAAGGTCAAAAGTGTCCATTTAAATTGTGTGCCCAATTTGAGTCTCTCAGAGGCAGATTTTTCCATGCACTTAGCAATATATAGCAACTTATCTGTTCAAAGCACAGCTCCCAGGCACTTAATTTATAGCTCAGTGAGCTCTGCATGCATCTTCAGGTCAAACCCTAAGGTCTTAAGCTGAATTCTGAGAAAATGAGGAACATACGGTTAGTGACCAACTTCAGGAATTTGAGTTTAAGTGACAGGGATTAAAATTTTGTGGCAGAAAAATAGGGTAGAATTCAGTTCTCCAGGGTAGCATTCAACTGCCTTCACCAGGAAATCACCCTTTCTCATCTTACAATCCTATGCCTTCATTCACTACACACCTTCCAACTTCCTCAACAAATAAGGTTAGGATGCTACAGATAAGAATCCCCTTTACTACATAGTCATGACTCATTCTTTGAACTGGTCCATCCTGTGAACTGAATAATGCATGAGATCTTTTGAAGAATAGTATGTTGTCATGTAAGTAAAAACTGTTTCACAGTGCATACAAACCCAAGGTGCCTAATTAAGGTTGCACAGACAACCTTCATTCTGGGAATTCCTAACTTTTGACAGCTGATGGTTGCAAAAAGTTTTCACTATTTTATATAGCATACGTTATATATTTTTATAGCATATTTTTATAATATAAGACCTAGATGGGCTTTCCTTTTAGATGTAATTTAAAGGATTTAGCCTGGATGTATATTAGTATATGTTTGTAGTTGTAAGCTATATTTACATAATCTTAAAGACCTCTAGAGTCTATCATATTCATCCCTCCATTAAAGAATGATGCTGATGGCTTTTCATTTCTTAAATCACGTGTAAGTATTTGCTTCAGTATAAAGAATATTCAATATAGACCCAGTGTAATGCAGAAGAAATTGCTAAGTACACATCAAAAAACCGGTAGATGCTTTATATCATGAAGATCATATCAGGATCCATGATCTATGGCAGTATCTTAGCATTAATGAAGATTTTTAATTTTAAAACCAGCTTTAAAAAACAGGCCATTTTTTTAAAGAAAGTGTAGCATCTACCCTGCTACCATTTTCATATTCAGGAAAGTATTTTTTCAAATGATAAATCTTCATTTTGATAATGCTCTAGAATTTATAGGTGAACCTAGCAAATGCATCATTCTTCAAGCTTTAATAACTCGGGGACAGTTTATAACAATAATGTATGCAGCTTCTCATTGAACTACTTTCACAGTACTAATTTACATACAGTGGTGCTTCTGATTTTTTACCTGACACAGCATTATATTCTGAATAGTCAGGGTAGTTTGTTCATCGATAATCAGTGTGAGTTTTCATGAAACCGTAATGTCTAAATGCTCAGCAGCTACAATAGATATAAGATTTCATACATTACTTTAATTTGGACTCTGGAACTTAGCCTTTAAAAAATGATTAATATGTTTGGGTATTTTTCCCCAAAATTAAATGCTGACCTGGGTGGGTTTGGATTCTTTCATAAAGTTCCAGGCTATATCATTGCATTTGATTTAATAGAAGATCATAGGGCAAGAAAAGACAGTTCTAATTATCTGGACTGATGCATGTAACACTGGTCAAAGGACTCCCTGAATTAAGTAATTGTCTTTAAAAAAATCACAATTTAAAAATTACCAGTGATGGAGAATCCACCATAAATCTTAGAAAGCTGTTTCAGGGGTGAGTTAGCCTCACTGTTATTAATTTACATCTATACAGTCTGAATTTTTCTCACTAAACCTTCCAGTTATTGGATTCCAGTCACCCAGTGGAGCCAGTCATCCAACTTGCACACAAGTCTCATGAATGTGAGAGGAGAATTAACAGCTCAATTTGCTAGAAAACAACTAGTCTGTGGATTTGACTACAGGAGCAACTTCATTTATTTATACTATTATATATTTTTTTGTTGAAGTGGTATAGCGTGATTCTGGTTGTTCATTCCAATTGGACAGAATGTCAAGCTTTAACTATTCCTTGTCCTGCAGGCCACACTTAAGAACCAGGAACTGAGGGGGCTCTAATGATGGCAATAACTAAATAGGGGTTTAGCTTGGTTTTACTCCCTGTTGCCATTAAATTATGTTGCTTTTTTTCCTTTTGCAATTTTAGGAGATCGAGTCTGGTCATTACAACAAAACTCTACTGGGGTGGAAAGTAAGTTTTATGATGATATTTTTTAAAGGTAATACAATTTAAGGCTTTATGGCTTTGTTCCTTTATGGAAACAAAGCTATATATGGATTCATGAAATCTTGTTTCCTCCTCATCTTGCAAAGGCTTTTTTAAAACTCAGTGTTCACCAAAGCTGTCAACCTGGCATTGGGCCATAATAAATAGTACCAGAAAGAATAGCCCTGCAGTATTCTTTTGATGCTAGGAAATTCATTTTGGATGTTTTAAGTCCAATTTCCAAAAAATGGTTGAAGTCACTGGAAGACCAAAATCGGAATATGTAATACTATAAAAAAGCCACCCAATCCTGCCAATATGACACTATTTTATTTAACACAGTTAAAAATATCTTCCTGACCCCTGGGTTTGAGTTGAGCTCATTCCCTGCAGTGAGCTCAGATCAAAAGTACCCTCTTGTTTCAGAAGAAAGTTGGCATCTATCTTTGAGCTGAGCTAAATGGAGAATTTTCCTTCTGTTGTGCGGATACAGTACAAATTTCACTGACTACATTTACTTCTGATGTGATACCAGTGTTTGAACTCTTGGTTAAATAGTCAGAGATTTAACAGGTTTTCCTTTAAAATTCAGTACATTTATTTTTATTTTAATCTGGTCTGTGTAATGTATTTTGTGGCTCCAGCACAAAATATACTGCTTTCCCAAACTGCCTAAGAGGAAAAATGTAAAATTTACTTTAAGCATAATTTATAAAAACTCCAGCATCTGAGAGATTTTCTTCTAACATGTTGTATAAATGAATGGGGGTTTTTTATTTATTATGCTGAAGTTACTTACAGTACACTCTGAAGCTGGAGAGACAGGGTATAGGTTTGGCTTTTCCAGAAGAGTCTAAATATATATATAAGATAGTGCCATGAACTTGAGCAATGTAGATTCATAGCCGTTGTCTTATTCTACTTCATTGTGTCATTGCATTGCTTCAGACTCAAAATCTGGTTGATGTGTTAGTAGTTCATACAAAATTCAACAGACTAGAGATTATAGAGTCACATGTTGCCTCTAAATGTAGTTTAGGTATGAAAAATGTCATTTTATGTCAACTTGCCTTAGAAATGTGAGACATCTACAAATGATATAATATGTGAAGGCACTTTAGTGTGTTGTTTAATAATTCTGGGACTGATCCATCAGATTCTAATTGAAAAAAATTCCTATCAACTTCATCTGCAATTTTGCTGAAGTAAGGACTGCAGTATCTCTGAGAGCCTATATTAATTACTTAGTAATATGAACTAGTATGAACTATATAATCTATATTTGGGGGAAATATTGCTCTGTTTTATTTGTTTTGAAATAGGTTTCAAAATGTTATTTTAAAAAATGTCTTTGCTCTGAAGCCACAGAAGGTTTCAATTAGCTTATTCTTATGAGACCAGCTGAGATACGGATTTTAATCAAATCCACTTTCATCAAACCTGTCTGAAGCTTATACTAATTCTTGTTTCACTGCCATTGAAACTTAATAACTTTAAAATGTTCATCAGTATGTACATTTATTATATACACGATGACTATTTTTAGATTATTAATATATTAATAACAGAAATACTATTGTCTTGGGTACTTCTGCAGTGCAGGGTACCTGTATTATGAGTTCTAGCCTTCTCATTTTTAACATATTAACGGCTTGTTCTGGCTGAAATATAAAATCAAAAAACTCTAAGAATATTAGTTCTTCCGGAAAGTTTGAGAAGCAGTAATAACACCCACACTAATTGCCATTCACCTGTTTTATCTCTGCAGAGCTGAAACAGAAAGAGGGCTTTCAAGAAAACACATTATTGAAGGTATGTGCTATAGAACAGCATTAGACATTCCACAAAGGCATCGGGCTTAAGGAGCTTGTTTGAATAAAGAAACAAAAAATAAGAGACAAGTGATTCATCCCACCTTCACAGAGCCCAAGTATGCAGGTGGAGGGAGGTGAAAGGCACTCTACAACCCAAAGCAATGTTCAGAATTGCTATTACTAACAGTGCACTGGAAGCGCAGCTGATTTCCTCCCTGTTGGCGATGATAGGCACAGCACAGAAGGGTGGAATGGTGGCTCCCCTCTCCCTCTATCTTTGTCCACACAGAGGCTGACTCTGTACAGCAATGTAACCAGGACAGGGTGACCAGGGCCACTGTCCTGGGCAATGACTTGGTG
>NW_005841858.1:2518595-2523976 GCF_000455745.1 Alligator sinensis
GCTTTCTGCGTGGAGGAATAAATGCAATACCTGCAAGCGAGTTCAAATACTATCTGTTCAAAGCAGCAGCTTTTTAATCACTGATTAAACAAACAAACAAATATATTCAGCAGTCCTCTGTTATATGTATTATTATATATAGTTTTGTCAGGGATATTTCTTATCTGTAGTAGTTGCTACTCAACCAAGCCTAATCTCATGGTATTTATACCTGTTTTGTGTATACAGCTGGGAGTTCATGACATTGTTCTCAAAAGTGAACTTGACCTTCCTCTTAATAAAGTATTTTTAAGCCAGTATTGGAAGCCCTTTGATTTAAAACCTTGTGTACAAGCCATAAATGGAAAATGAATAATTTAGTAAAAAGGAAAATTGAAAAAAGGAGCCACTGAGTTCAAACACTCTTGTGAGGCCATGAATCCAAGCTGCAGAGAGCCAAGGATTCTCGAATCACACAGAACCCCCTGAAAGAAATCCATGGGAGGGAGGCGATACAGAAAAGGAGCAAAACATCAAGTGTGTTTTTGAACCTGGAATGCAACAGTAAAAGAGATGGACAATAGAGCTGTGCAAAACGGCACTGTTCCATTTCAACTTGAGTTTCAAGGTTTCGATGGAACAGCGTTTCATTTTGAATTTCATTTCAATTCGAAACCGCTGTTCTGTTTCATTTCGTCAAAACAGTTATGCTGTTTTGACACTGTTTTGACATTTCACCCATACACTATAATGCAGAAGCTTGAAACAGCCTCTCTCATCCGGCAGGCAGGTCAGGGCCTGCAATCCTGAGAGGGCTGCGAGGGCTGCGGGCCCCTGATCTGCCTGCCAGATGAGGGAGGGAAACTGGGTGCTGCCATCTGGGACCAGGGAACTGGGGAAGGGAACTGAGCCCAATTGCTCAGTTCCCCTCCCCAGTGCTACAATTGGGCTGGGGAAAGGAACTCAGCGCAGCTGGGCTGAGTTCCTTTCCCCAGCTTGATCATAGGAGGAGAACTCAGCCCAGCTGAGCTGAGTTTCCTTCCCCAACCTTAGCACTGGGGAGGGGAACTCAGCTCAGCTGGGCTGAGTTGCCTTCCCCAGCCGGATTGCAACGCCGGGGAGGGGAACTGAGCCCAAGCTCAGTTCCCTTCCCCTGTGCTGTGATCAGCTTCCTGCAGTCCAGCAGCAGGAGGTGGGAAGAGCCAGGGCTGCGCTCCCCACCCGGCTAAGCCACCTGGGGCTGTGGAGCTGCTGGGAGTGCAGCTCTGGTTCTCCCATGTCTCCCACCCCCTGGCTGCTGGCTGTTTCAAACTCGAAATGTTTCAAAACTTTCGAAACATTTCGACTAGCCTCTTCTTGTTTCAAGGCTGTTTCAAAGCCCTTCATTTCAATTTGATTTCTCTGTTTCAAGCTCAAAATGAGTCAAAACTGTGTTGAATCAAAACAGCTGGTGAAATTTCGCACAGCCCTAATGGACAACATGGGTCTAACATTTTAAAACAAGACACTAAATTGGAGTGCCCAAAGTTATGCATTCAGATTTTGGACCACCTAGGCTTTGAATGCTGCTGCATCCCTTTAATGGGTGCACATGTTTGAATAGTGCTTACTCAGGTGACTTCTCTATGCTACTGCAGTGTAAATGTTTACTCTTAAGTAAAGCTTAATCTTGAGTAATGTTTGCGTGCGCAAAACTGAGTTTGGTCAGTACTTAAGCAATGCACAATTAGGCGTTCTGAGACTGGTTAAAATCTCTGATAAACTAATTCTGGAGATCTATATGTTGCTGTATTGAAATACTGTGAACCAGATTGCACCTGCCAAATCAGGCCCCTGTTACAATTGGAGAATATTCCTGTCATAGCTGGAAGAGCTGGTGTAGGGATTGGAATAAAGCCTCAAGCGGTAAATTTTCTTATGGTGGTTGCTACTGAAATTAAGCAAGGACATTAGTTACCAAAGATGTTTGCTGCTTCACAAAACATGCCAAGCAGTACTCTCAGGGAAGCTGGAGCATTATATTTTAGTGTACGAAGATTAGCATTCATTTGCTTTAAAGTAAGTAAACTGGCACAGCACAGTATGCAGTGGAAATTTCAGTAGGAAGAAAAGACAAGAAGGTCAAACAGTGAAGCGAAAGGGTTGAACTGAAATCTCCCCCAGGTAGTGTATGGACATAGGGGGAGAAGACTGTACCATTCAAAGAGATTTAGTGCCTTGGTGCCCTACGCACCCCTGTTCCCTTATGGATATTAGAGACACTAGAAGGGTAGCATGTGCATTTCATCCCAGAGATTGCTGTTTTGCCAGATTCTCAAAATTAGCCCAAAAGGTCCCCCTGCAGGGTGAGGGATAAAGACTCCTGTGCTACAGCAAGACAGAATCTACCCCAATAACTGTTCATAAACTATACAGTGGGATTTCATACCAACTACCTCTCATGGCTATTTGACATGCTTCTGTCTTAGATTCCAAAAGGAATCTGTATATATTCTTCAAGATGCAACAGAATTATATACTGCATGCCAAACTATTTATTGCAATTCCAAGAACATATGCTTGTAAATATGACTATATATAATAGTCCATATATAATAACAATATAAAAATTATATATAATAATACATATAACAGGCGTCACAATGTACATGAGATGAAAATGTTACTTTGTCTGGCTTAATGGCATCACAAAGTACATGTGCGCCAGTTTCGGGGGTTTTAGATGAGTTTGCATTGTTAATTAGAAATTGCAATGATGCAGCTGTCAGCTCACCCCCTGGCCATGGTGGAGGAATGCAGGCTCTGCAGATAAAAAGGATCAGGCCCCTTGCCGCTTTGGCCTTCAGCAGGCATCTGCTGAAGGCTGAACTGGCAAGAGGCCCAGTTCTTTTTCTTTTTTTCAGCAGAGTCTGCCCGCCTCTCCCATGCTGTGGGGTGAGCTGCTGGTAGGCTGAGTGGCCCCTGAGCTGTGGAGGGGCCCAGTCCTTCCTTCTACAGCAATGGCACCTCTGATCAAGCACCTAGCCCAATCCAACTGTTCCCTGAGCCTGGCAGCTAGAATCCTGCCAGATGCTGCTCCCCGGATGGGCTCAGGGAAGAGTTGGATCGGGCCAGGTGCTGCCTCTGAGCTGCTAGTAGCCCATCAAGGCAGCCCACGGGGCGGGGGCGGGGGGAGGGTACCACTGCCACAGAGGGAAAGATCGGGGGCCCCTGCAACTCAGGGGTCACTCAGCCCTCTGGCAGCTTGCCCCCCAGCCATGGGAGAAGCAGGCAGGCTTCACAAAAAAAAAAAAAAAAAAAAAAAGAGGACTGGGCCCCTTGCCGCTTCTGCCTTCAGCAGGCACCTGCTGAAAGCAGAAGTGGTGATCCTTTTTTCAGCGGAGCCTGCCTGCCTCTCCCATGGCCAGAGGGAGAGCTGCTGGCGGGCCAAGCAGCCCCTGAGCTATTGGGGGGCCCCAGCCTTTCCCTCTGTGGCAGCAGCACCCCCTGGGGCCACCCAGGTGCGCAACTGTAGGCCAGGTGCTGCCCCAGCTTGGGGTTGGGGAAGAGTTGGATCAGGCCAAGTGCTACTTCTGAGTTGGGGTGGCACCCAGCCCACTAGCAACACACCCAGGTGGCCACCATAGTGGGATGGACCAGGATCTCCCACAGCTCAGGAGCTGTTCTTTCCACTGGCAGCTTGCTCCCCAGCCTGCAAGCAGTCTCCGGCTCCAAAAAAAATACAGAAAAAAGGATCAGATCTCTCGCCGTAACATGACAGAAAAATTGAAACAATGGGTTTCAATTAAAAACTCACCATTTCAATTTAAGGGGAATAGAATAAAACCCTGCAGACTAAACCCCATCATGTGTACTAGCACCCCATTACCTGTGTGCTAAAATATAATCCTCCAGATTTCCATAGAGTGTGTGCATTATTATACAATCAAGCATTTCTTTGCTGAACAGTACTGTTAAATTTTAATAACCAAGTCCTTATGAAAAATGCACTTGAATAGATTTTTTGGCAGACATTGAAATTTATAGGCACAAAGAAAATGAAATACTTTTATTGTGTTGTGTAATTTAGAGGCAATTAGTCTTCCCTCTAATTTATGAGATAAAAACTAATTTTTGTAGGGTAGCTACCACAAAAGGTGCTGAAATGATGTATCCTCCATTCTTCTAGGTTATGCACATCTGATGCAAAATTTTAGTATGCTCAAAAAAATTAAAAAGCAAGTTAGAAAAAGAAAAGGTTCAGAGCTCAAAAAAATGTATCATGCTGGGCGCGTCTACATGTGCAATTAACGTGACTTGAGGTTACTGAGCATTAAAATAAGGCACAGTAAACAGCACCTCAGAATCCATTTACACATGTGCCCGCGTTGGGACCAAAATCGCTCCCAATGGGAGCAATTGAGTCCAGGGCTGCTCCTGCCCCCCAGCCTTGCTTTGCCCCACCTACAGCAGCCAGGGGGATCTCCAGGTCCCCCTGGTGCCAGCCCGAGGCTGGCAGTGGGCACAGAGGTCAGGCCCGGGCTCCAGGGAGTGGGGGTGAGCTGCCCTAGAGCGGGAGACAGCTCCTAGCCATGTGGAGTTTGGGATTGCAGCCTGGATCAGTGGCGCTCACTTGGGGCAGTTCTCTGTGGCCAAGTGGCAGCAACTTCCTGAGCTCTCCCCTCACTTTCATAGACATGTCATAGACATTAGGGCTGGAAGGGACCTCAGAAGATCATTGAGTCCAGCCCCCTGTCCAAGGGGCAGGAAGTCAGCTGGGGTCATAGGATACCAGCAAGATAAGCATCCAAATTTCTCTTGAAGGTGTTCAATGTAGGTGCATGAACCACCTCTGGTGGCAGGCTATTCCAGACCTTGGGGGCTCAGACAGTGAAGAAATTCTTCCTTATGTCTACCCTGAAATGGTCTTGCTGGAGTTTATAACTGTTCTACCTTGTCATCCCTTGGGGTGCTCTGGTGAACAATCGTTCCCCCAGATCCTGATAAACACCCCTGATAAACTTATAAGTGGCCACCAAATCACCCCTGAGCCTATGCTTTTCCAGGCTAAAGAGTCCCATGGCTCTCAGCCTGTCGTTGTAAGGTCTGTTTTCCTGACCTCTGATCATGCGCGTGGCTCTTCTCTGCACTCTCTCAAGCTTCTCCACATCCTTTTTGAATTGAGGAGCCCAAAATTGGATGCAGTACTCCAGCTGCGGCCTCACCAAGGCCAAGTACAATGGGAGAATGACATCCTGGGATTTGCTTGAGAAGCATCTGTGGATGCAAACCAGTGTTTTGCTTGCTTTACTGGCTGCAGCATCACGTTGAAGGCTCATATTCATCCTGTGGTCAATCATGACCCCCAAGTCCCTTTCATCTGTAGTGCTAACCAGCGTAGCACTGCCGAGCCTATAAGGATG
>NW_005841858.1:2525502-2545131 GCF_000455745.1 Alligator sinensis
GCTGTCACCCAGCTTCCCTTCGATCATTAGATCACTGATTAGGTCGTCCCTGATTGCCAGTACCAAGTCGAGCAGCGCTTTACCTCTTATTGGCCTGTAGACCTCTTGTGTCAGATAGAGGTCATCCACGCAGGAGAGGAAGCTTTGCGACCACTCGGATTTAGCCGGGCACTCTTCCCATGAGATGTCTGGGTAGTTGAAGTCTCCCATGACAACCATGGACCTGGAGCATGCGGCCTCAGCCAATTTCCTGGCAAACTCCGGGTCAAGCTCTTGACTTTGGGTGGGAGGTCTGTAGTAGACTCCCACCATTGTGTCCCCTGTGCCATGTTCCCCACAGATTTTAAACCAGAGGGTCTCCAGCTGTCCACCCTGGTCGCCAATGTCAGCTTTCAGGGATGCATAGCTCTCCTTGACATAGCTATGCCCCTTCCCCTTTTGTCTACTCGATCTCTCCTGTACAGAGTATAGCCGTCTATACCCATGGTCCAGTCATGGGTGGAGTCCCACCAGGTCTCCATTATCCCTATGACATAGTAATTTTTTGTGTTAAGCAGGAGGACAAGTTCCTCCTGTTTATTCCCCAAGCTCCTGGCATTTGTGTAAAGGTAGGCAAGTGTCCCCTTGAGGGCCCTTGCCTTGTCTACCAGTTGTTCCAGGGCTGGGGCAGGAGTGGGCTCCCTTAAGTGCCTTGGCCTGCTGGCTTTGTAAGGGTTGTTCAGTGGGCCAACAGTGATGGTAGTGGTGGTAGTCCCCCTGTCCCCCGACGGGCTTAGTTTAAAGCCCAGTGGAGCAGGTCAGCCAGTCTGGCTGAGAAGAACCTCCTTCCCAGCAGAGAGAAGTGGAGGCCATCCCTTCCCAGCAGCTCGCTGCCTCTCTCACCAAAGAGCGGACTGTGGTCATGGAAGCCAAAGCCTTCCCAATGACACCAGTGCCGCAGTCTTTGGTTAATTACCTGGATCCTCCTCTCCCTCCTCAGCCTGTAGCCCGAGACTGAGAGGATCGAAGAAAATACCACCTGTGCCCCCAGACCCTTTAGCCCTGCTCCCAAATCTCTGTAGCACCTCATGATCCAGCTGGGAGTGCTCCGAGCTGTGTCATTGGTGCCCACATGGATAAGGAGCATGGGATAGTGGTCAGTGGGCTGGAGAAGTTTAGGGATCTTCTCCGCAATGTCTCGGATGCGGGCTCCTAGGAAGCATCAGACTCCCGGGCTAAGGGGTCAGAGCGGCAGATTGCCCCCTCAGGATGGAGTCTCCCACGAAAAACACTTTGCATTTTATCTTGGGGGTGGTAGCTACAGTAGTGCCCGTGTTGTCTGCGGGAGCTGGCATCTCAGCAGGCTCTTCTGGTGCTGCAAGAGGTCTGTACCTGTTGCATAGCTCCAGCAGGGCAGGGGCCTTGGTGCGACGGGGTGTGGTGCATGCCCATCCATGTCATGCTGCTGGTGGGCTGGTTACGGCTGGGACTGGCTTCCCTAGGGTGGGGGTGCACAGGCAGGGCCTCAGGCCCTCCCGCTCACCCTCCTGTGCAAACTCCGTGCTAACTCATGCACCAGGCAGGCAAGCGTGCCTGTTTGCGTGGCCTGTTCACGAGGCTCCAGTCGCATGGCTTCCTGGGGGGCTGGGCAAAGTAGGGGCCAGGGCGGGGCTCGGTTCTGGCTTAGCCGCCTCCCTATGGCTAGGCTGGGGCTAGTCCCTCCCACCAGGGACGCCGCTTACCTCCGGCTGCTGCTGGGGGTTGGCGGGGGTGCTTCATGGCAGTTGTGGGGTCACTGAGGCCTTTGGGGGAGTGGGGGCATAGCAGGCTTGCACCCGTGCATCTCGCGCTGCTCCCAGAGCCTGTCTGGAGTGTTTTTTTTCTCTTGGCAGGCCCTTTTAAACTGTGCATGCGCAGTGGGCCCACCATCAGAAATCAGTTGTTCCCGGGCTAGGGTACCCTACCCAGGCTTCAGGGGACCCTGGGGGGGACACCCTGCCTCACCGGGGAAGGACCAGTCAGTTATAAGGACAGGAGAGCATTCTGTCCCTGGTCCCAGCACTGCTCAGCTCCCAGCTCCTGTGGGGAGCCAAGAGCAGGACTGGGATGAAGGAGCTCTCTGTCCCCACAGTGCCTGGCCAGAGACAGAGAGCTTCCCTGTCCTCTCAGCCCTGCTGCTGCTCACACTGTGCATGCCTCAGTCAGCTTCTGCTCCTTACACATGCTTGGAGGGAGCCAGGAACTGAGCAACACTGGGACTGGGGGAGCCACAGAGGGAGCCACGGGGAAAGTGGGCAGCACCAGGATCAGAAGGAAATGAGTCTCTTCCTGGTCCTGGCACTGTTTACCCCCTGCTTCTTATCCCCGTCCCCCACAGCTCCCCCTGGTCCTGGCACTGCTCAGTTCCCCCCCAGGCATGGGTGGGGAGCTGGAAGTAACTGGGGCCTGTGTTGCATGGGCAGCAGCAGGGCTGAAGGGACAGAGAGGTGTTCTGTTCCCAGCCTGATGCTGCAGGAACAAAGAGCGCCCCCGTCCCAGCGCTGCTCAGCTCCTAACTCCTGGGGGGAGCTGGAAGCTGAGCAGCTCTGGGACCAGGGACAGAGAGCTCCCCTGTCCCCTCACCAAGCAAAGGGAGGGGAGAGAGCTCAAGGCACTGCTGCCACTTGGCCATGGGGCATCACGTCAAGCTGGGTTGTGATCCCAAACTCCGCACCTGAGTCATAGACAGCTCACCGCCCTTCCCCACCTTCCTCAAATTGCTCCTGGTCAGCATCTACACGTGTGCTACTCTGAAGTAGCTAATGTGCGGTTGATCTAGTACCTGCATTTATTGATACTAGCAAACTGCACATTAGCCTAATTTACCGTGTAGTAAATTCAACGCACATGTAGAGAATGACGCTTTACTTTGTATTAGATTAGTCTAATGCTCAGTAAAGCATCTTATGTAGATGCATCTCAGTGGCATAATATGCTGATGCTCCACATCATAGTAGGCCTCAACATCTGGAATGCCCCGAATTGTTGGTGTTTCTGTTTCTACAGTTTTAGTTTGGCCTCTAAAGATTTGGTCTATTTGCAGAATTCAAATCCAGATTCATCAAATAGGCAGCTTTAATTTCATTTGGAAGTTATATAAATGTGTTACTATCAGAAGTCAAAGTGGTGATTTGTTAAAATGGTTTTTGCATTGGCCAGAACTTGACAACTACATTTGTGGTTGTGGCAGCCTTTCTCCGGCTGATTTTTACTGGAAGATTGTGCCCTGGGCAGTGCTGGAAAAAGCTGTATAAAGCAGGGGAGTATGTGGTTCGCTGCATATTTAGTAAATAAATATCAGTATGTCTAATGTGTTCCCTTGTCATTTATCCTGGACTGTGCTCTTACTTACCTATTCTCCTTGGGATGCAGATTCAGGGTATTTCCTGTATCAAATGATGCTATTACTGATATTGTTTTGCACTGGCAAACAAAGGACATGATCCAAAATTCAATGTGCTTTGGATCTGAGTCACAGGGAATAAAAACTGCTGCTCCACATGACTGGGCATATCTCTTGAGAAACTCTATATAAAATTTGGGGTCCAGAAAGGTTTCTTGTCTTAACATTTTGAGTGGTAGGTTTTTGGAAATAGTGTCCTACAGAAATCAGTTAGGGTGGAAAGTCCCCTGTGGTTGCTTTGAAAATAACAAGATACAACACAAAAAAAGGTATGATTAAAGAATATCTCTTTCTAACTAATTATAAAAGCCCAAAAAAGCATAATATTTGCTAGCAGCAGCATCCAAATAGCTTCTTCAGATTTTTAAGTTGGCTTCCTGAATAAAATGTGAAATCAGCAGTTTTGTTTTAAATTATCTGCTTTTTTCCTGAAGCCACTGTAAATGCAAACTCCAGCAGTTGTAAGTGTAATAGCTATATAATATTACATCCTCAGCCTGCAGTATGGTACTTGCCCACAGCTACATTACTTCTACCAAGCAATTGAAATCATCACAGGGTACAGTAAGTCTGGTTTTGTAAGTAGTCTGTAAGCTACCGCTAAAACACCCACATCCAAGGAGAGCTTCAGTTAAAAATACATGAGGAGGGATCCTCCTCCTGCTTTATCCTCTTCATGCTGTATAAAATCAGAACTTTACCTAATGGCATCCTTCAAGCCCTAGTTCCTCACAAAGAAGGATTTACCCCAGAGATGGCAATATGGAAGGGCTGTAGGTCACCTTCTGAAGACCATGTCACAATGCAGGTGTAGAGGAAGTGTTGGGGCAGGCAAGAGGGGCATCAGGAAGGAGCCACATGACACCGATGGGATAGTTCCAACCAGTGTTGCAGCCCCAGAAGAGGACCTCTCCTCTCCAGGTGGGGAAACAGCCAGAACCAGGAGTGCACAAGGGTGACTTAAAGCCACCCCCGCCTTTTTTCTCTTTGGGCTGTGAGCTCTGTGCTGTCTCTCTTAGAAGTGCAGCACAGAATTACACCCACTGACTACTGAGAGAAGAGGTTGTTTAGAAAAGTACTTTTGAATAAAACCCATGACTCGGGGTCTTTGCTATGAACAACACCTCAACTAGAGTGATGGAAATTTCAAACTTCCTTTGCAGGGCTCTTCACAGGCCCATTTACCATTATCACATAACTGAAATCGCTCAAAAAATTAGTGATAAAATGTGAAGACTGTCATGGAAAATAAAGCAAACAATGAAAATGTCAGGGTCACCATTTTTTTCTACAAAGATTTGACAAAGGACCTTTTTATTTTTCAAAGAACAATTAAATATTTTCATTCAAATTTCAACTCTTTTTCACAAATGCTTGTACAAATGAATTTTTCATTTAGAAAAGTTCATAGAAAGCAAAAGTGCTGGGAATTCTGTTCAAATATACATTCACACATGAGTATGCATTTCAAATATATATATTTCAGAAGTAATTGTACCCAATCTATTCCCAGTGGCAGCTTTAAAGGTTTTTTTTTATTTTAAAGTCATCCAGTCAAGAAGCAAAAACAAGACTATGGGACCTAAGTGACAAGTTATACAGCACGCACAGCAAATTAGAAGAGAAAATGTGAATGAGTTGTCATTGTAAATAGTTTGTGAAAAAATCCCAAACTAGAATATGCTTGTGTAATGAAACCATTCACCCCATAATTATGCACAGCAAAGGATTACATTTTCAACCACTCTGTTTGCAGGTAGCTTGTTAAGTAGAAAACAGTTTTGTTTGATTCCAGTTAAGATGCTGATTATTTTGGATGCAAAAGAGAAGGGGCGGGGAGGCAAAACCTCTGGCATCTTTTTGGAAATAAAACAAGCAATGTGCTAAGTCCCCAGGGATGCAGTTCAAGTTCTCACTGAACATACTTCAGGGGTATAGGTTGTAGCCATGTTGGTCTCAGGACATAGGCAGACAAGGTTCTTTGGGTAAATCTGATATCTCTATTAGACCAACTCAAATAATTGGAAAAATTCTTCTTTGCAAGCTTTCAGGTATAAATACCCTTCATCAGGCTGAGGAAGCATTTGCAGTCAGTGCATGCTCTTCTTGGATGGAACGAATAGTAAAGAAGCCAGAGGCTGGGATTCTTGCAAGCAAACCAACCTCTGGCTTCTTTACTATTCATTCCATCCAGGAAGAACACACACCAGCTGCAGATGTTTCCTCAGCCTGACCAAGGATATTTGTACCTGAAAGCTTCAAAGAATTTTTCCAACAATTTGAGTTGGTCTCAAAGTATCAGATTTACCCAAAGAACGTTGTCTGCCTCTGAACATGCTAGTGCTTCTTGCAAGCATACCAACCTCTGGCTTCTTTACTATTCATTCCATCCAGGAAGAACACACACCAGCTGCAGATGTTTCCTCAGCCTGACCAAGGATATTTGTACCTGAAAGCTTCAAAGAATTTTTCCAACAATTTGAGTTGGTCTCAAAGTATCAGATTTACCCAAAGAACGTTGTCTGCCTCTGAACATGCTAGTGCTTTGCATTCCATAATAAACTATATCAGCAATATACAGTAGCAATTATCATTTAATTAGAGCCAAAACGTGCCCATGTGTGGTATCACAGTGAGGGAGTTTTACCTATAAAGCTTTAATGCAGTATTTCATTGTACAACTACCCACATTTTTAAAAATATTTTCAAACAAGTCTTAAGTGCCATGATTCATTGCACAGACACAGTTTGTTCAATTGCTTACAAAAGTAATTGTTTGCTTTTCATAGCTGTAATTCAAATAAGCTGGGTTCTGCATCAAAAGATACAGTATGTGAGGTCTGTGAAACTTGTATGTTATCAGTTATCTGAACCATTACGCTTGTCATCATAAATACCTCTAGACTTTAGATTATAGCTAGCATAGCTCTGATGTACACCAGCTAAGGAGTTAGCCCTCTGAAGCTATACCAGTTCACACCTGCTGAGGAGTTTTTAGCCTCTCTTTTTATTTAAACTAAATGTAGCATTATAATACACTATGTGGGTGCTAAAAGACTGATTACATATTAATCTTATAGCCATGTAAACACCTTACAGAACATTACATTGTTATGGCACCATCCAACTGTCAATCTTAAACCATGGGGGTGGCAGAAATTTGGGGGAAAGCATGTGGGGGAAAAAAGTCTCTCAATTCTTCTGCAAAGTCTGGAAGCATTTACAGGTGAAGAAATGAAAGTACAACAAAGATTCTGTTCGGACTCTCTCCCAAAAAACCTGTGAGTCATAGGCAGAGCCTATTGTCTTCTGACCCCCAGTGCCAAAGGTGAAGCCTTGAGGTGAAGCCATGAAACTCTACTTTTCCATTCTGTATAGCCTGACTTCCTATGCAACATTAGGAGTATAGCTTGTTTCAGTTTACTATTTAAATAGTATGATCCTTTACCATAAAGGCTACATTCTGCTTACCTGGTAAAGGTGAATCTTAAAGACCCCATTCAGTATCAAGTTTTCTTTAGTGTTATATTCTCTTGGTAATCATAAATATATAACAGAATGTCATGCTTCTTCTCCTCTAGGTTTTCAGATCTAGAAAGCCCCCGGAGTGGAGAGCTTAATTATGTGGAACAGTACCAATGTAATATGCCATGGGGTTACATGGAACTACTCTGTGACATGATTTTGATTAGATTAACTGTGAAACAAAATCAGTACTCTGAACTCTGTCCCTGGAGGCTGCAATTTGACAGGCTTGCCAGGATGCAGTTGATAAATGTGTGTCTTTTCCAATTTGAATTTAAGTTTAATTAAGAAATAATCTTGTGGAGGGCTACAAATTCTGCATGAAATCCAAGGTAGTATTTTTTTAATGTACACAGCATACATGAGACAATATAATCCATTTGTGTGGGTATTGTAAAGTAGTACAATACAATGATATTTTGGAACTGGTTGCTCTTTGGTGATGTACAACAACCATCAATCTGGCTGTTTCTAATAGCATGGCTTCTTTCCCTCCCCTCTCCCCCTTCCCCCTTGCTGCTTCTAGGATTAAAGGCCTCTCTCCAGAGACTGCAACTTGAGTATGTGGATGTAGTCTTTGCAAATCGACCAGACAATAATACCCCCATGGAAGGTTAGTGAAAGTTTTAATAAAAGATTTTAATGTGATTGATTCTGGCTCAGAGGCTTACACCTATCATATTAGAAAATTAAAATCTGTTTTCATTAAAATTCAGGCAGGGCAGATTAAAATGTCTCACAGATGATACCGTGGAGTCTTAAATATTTACACTTAAACAAAATGAGTTCATTGCTCATAAAAAAAAACATTGAGGATATTTTATATCCCTGTGATGACTAAAAAGCTGTTCACTTTTCCAAGTTTATTTCCTTTTTCCTAATTTTATCAGATTAACATGTACTTGTATTTGAATCTAATAGCAGAACGTATTCATGCCAAATGAAATCTACTTGTATTTTCTTTTAATATAATATATTTTCTTGCCTGTTTAGGTTTCTGAAACCTGCTTGTGACCATAAAGGTTCATATATTTTAGGGCCAATTTGTAAATGCCTTGCTGCCACTGGGAAGCAGCCATTCACATTGACTTAAGTGGAACTACTCATGAAAGTGCCAGAGGTTCTCATGACAAGCAAAGATTCACAGTTAGGCTTGATACAGGAAGGCTGCATAACCCAATACCCATTACATTATTCTCAATATGAGATAAAATAAAATACATATTTTCTGGGTTGAGGTCTACTGACGTTCTTCTGTCATCCCCTACTCATATAGGCCTCTCTTCAACTCCGCTTGAAATCTAAAACTCTCATTGACTTTGATGCAGAGTCAGAATGGTACATGAATACTTACTCAGGCAGTCGGTTGTGTTATCCCATAGTATGGAATGGTATGAATTGAATGCAATACTTAGTATATTAGAGAGCTTGATGAGGAGTCTTTAAAGTCAGATTCATGTCACTCATTCTCTGAAGGAGGCCACGTTGTTTTTAACGGTGTATCCAAGCAGAGAGAGGTATAAAATTAGTTTTATCTACTAGCATCTATTTACAAGGTCAGCCTGTTCAAAAGTAGGATTTAAAGGAGTGATAGTGACACATTAGCTGGCACATTTTCAAAGTATAGCATAAATAATAAAGACTTGACCTCTGGTGGCACCATGAATCATACCAGCTCCCCCATCTGACAGAAGCTTGGTTTCAGCAGTGGCTGAAGTTGGCAGCAGTTGGACCACTTCTATTTCTACCCTCTATTGAGTTGTCACCTGCTTCTTTACTTACCTGATAATAGCTGCTTATGTGCTTTAGTGTACTCCTCAGTCATCTGAAAACGTGGCTCCTCCTACTATGCTTTGGAGTAAGTACCCTGTCTAATGAAGACTGTTTACATTTGCCTTAGATGTTAGGCATTTATTCAAACTAACATGGCCCTATCCATGTTCAGAGTCAAATTATCTTCTCTACCACAAGAACTAGAATTGGTTTTTTTTTGTTTTTTTTTTTAATGCTTGCTATCTGGGGAATCTGAATCTGCCATGGGTCATGAGGAAGTAAATTTACCAAACATCCTGAAAGTGTTAACAACCTTGCTCTAAGCTTGTAGTTTGAATTTCAGAGGTCTTGATGCTTGTTTGTTAACAAAAACTAGATCAGTCTGAACCCTAAGTGTGGATTGCATTAACATTACACTGACTGACAACAGCCTGTAGCTACAAGTTCAGGAAACTGGCCTGAGGTTTTTAAGACCAATGGAGATTTACTAGGTCAAAGAAAACAACATATTGTGTCTTGGAGGGAGAAATGACCTTTTGGCTCAGTCAGTTGTAATATAATGTAACAGTACAGAGTGTATTTTATACGTGTGCACTTTGTATCTGAGACTGTTATAATGTTTATATTCTTGATTGAGCCGAAGGAGAATAACCCAGAAGTGCCTTTCCGAGTTTCTTTTACTATTGCCAGGTCTATTTAAATATATGGTCACTGCTTAGATAGAAACCTATTATAAGAAAATTTTACCAGCTTTTACCAGGTTTGAACATCTGAGCTATGGCAGATGAAAAAACATCGCAAAAGTTTTCCATGAATTGACTTATGCTTGAGTACTTGAGAGTACTTGAGAGCACGGAGGCGGAAAGGGATCTTGGTGTCATTATTGACTCCAAGATGAACATGGGCCGACAATGCGAGGTCATGGTTGGCAGGGCTAACCGGACCTTGTCGTGCATCCACAGGTGCATCTCGAGTAGAGCCAGGGAGGTGATCCTCCCCCTCTATGCGACGCTGGTCAGGCCGCAGCTGGAGTATTGTGTCCAGTTCTGTGCGCCCCATTTCAGGAGGGATGTGGACAACATGGAGAGGGTCCAGAGGAGGGCCACCCGCATGATCCGGGGACAACAGGGCAGACCCTACAGTGAGAGACTGCGGGACTTGAACCTATTCAGCCTCCACAAGAGAAGGCTGAGGGGGGACCTGGTGACCGGCTATAAACTCACTAGGGGGAACCAGAAGGGTTTGGGGGAGACGCTGTTTCCCCTAGCCCCCGCTGGCATAACAAGGAGTAATGGGCACAAGTTGATGGAGAGGAGGTACAGATTGGACATCCGAAAAAACTACTTCACAGTTAGGGCGGCTAGGAGCTGGAACCAACTTCCAAGGGAGGTCCGTTTTGGTTTTTAGGGTGAGTGTTTTTTTTTTTTGGGTTGTTCTCCCGCCCTGGCGGGGGGTCGGGCTAGAAGATCTATTAGGTCCCTTCCGACCCTGAAACTATGAAACTATGAAACTTATGGTTCCTTTTGCATTTGCTTTCTGGGAGCATTCTACAAAATGCTTTACCTGTAGTCACGATCACAGAAACAGCACATTTTAAGTGATAATTTCCTAGAAAGAAAATTCTAAATTCATAAATGCCTAGGAACACGCCTACACCACCTCACGCAGATCATGTCTGCTCCATGAGCACAACCTCACAAGCAGAAGTAGCTACCTTTACAGTGCTAAGCATGTGCCAATAAGCTCTGGCTTTCTGTATGTAATGCACAAAACTATAGTGGCTGTTAACTATTTTGGAACGTAGGTTGTGCAAGGTGGCATGGCATGCCTTACTGAGATACTCCTTGACATGCCTGAGGCAGTGTCGAGACAGCTTAAAAACCAGAAATCTAATTCTAAGAGTTTTACACCCAACCAAGCACCACACGCCCAGGAAATATCTTTGTTTTTTGTTGAAATACTGCCTGGCACAAGGGAGTCCTTGCCCATGACTAGATTGTCTAGGTACTACAGGAATACAAATGATAATGTACAGTTTGGCCAGTCAGTGCTAACCAACACAGTGCAGATTTTGCATATTTAATTCAGATATTTATCTAGAAGGATTCTCACCTACATCATGCTTTAAATAGCAGGAGAAAGCAGTGGAACTGCAGAATTTGGAATGCTAGTACGAGTTACCTCATAGTTGTGCTTCCCCGCTTACATTTTGCTTTAGAAGGTAAACTGTTTGTACAAAGATTTTCTTCAGTCAGGTCTCACCCCTTTCAGCATGGTTTAACTCTACCCTGGGGTAAAATCCATGCAACTCCCAGAACAAATGTTGCTATTGCAGTGGGCTCATGCCACCCATTCTGACTGTGTGTACCTCTTGTGCCAGACTGTCATGCAAGACTGTATTACATGTAATCTACCACCCCCATCTCACCTGTAAGAAGCAGAGCTCAACAGTTAGATGGGCTCTGGTAAGTGTAAAATCCTGGGACTCCAAAGCAGGATTTTCCTTGGGAACTTTAATCTTCCCTTGCCCTTCCTGCTAACTTTCTTCACTGAATCCAAGGATTTTACAGTGGCAGCTAGAGAGCTCATTCTCCTCTTCTTCCAGATCTCAAACACACTTAAAAAAGGAATCCATTTTTACCACCCCTTCATCCCTGTCAGATAAAGCTAAAGTTCTTCCTACCTCCTTCTTGCATATGGCAGCATTTCTTTTTAAATGTCATAAATCAGGTAAGAGCAGCCTACCTGTCTTGTACCTAGGCCTTTTCATTACTCTGCAGCATCTCCAATGATCTAGTGTGGTACCCGTTTAAGTGAACTGACTTCTCTGCTGATGACAGGCTAAAAAAAGTTCCTTAACTTTCTGTTTCTCAAAGACTTGTCTGTCTCAAACCAAAGTACTGCTAAGATACTGCACCTGGAAGATACCAACATATATAATTGGATGCACTTTGCTACATAGTGCCATAAAAGCATGGAAGGACTTTCTTGCTGAACCTTAATGCTTATTCTGTAAATGGATCAATGTGCACCATAAAGCAGATTAATTGAATAGAAAGGATTAATAATATAGTTTACAAAAAAATGTTGTCCCATTCATTTTCCTCCTTTGGCCCTAATGACAGTTTTTATACATCTAGAAATAGAAAAGGAAAGTGATTCCATTTGAACTGTGAATTCAAACACTATTTGAAATAGCAGGAAGAGAAGTGGAATTCTACAGCATGCTATACTGCTATAACGCTTAGGTCTTAGGTGAGATTTCTTTCAAAGATGGTAGCTTTGACTGTGAATGGTATGGAGTTTACTCCCTTCATGTACTTCTTGCTTTATTATTTTTATTTTGATTCACCTAGTAAGCTACTTCTATCCCAGAGCATCTGCTGAGCCATCTGTCAACTCTGCAATATCTGGCATACAAAATGTATGTTAAACTTTCCTGGAGAGAAATATAATCCCACAGTCATTTTCAAATTCTTACTCCTAATGTGTCCATTGTTTTTTTTCTAGAGATAGTACCATAGGGAAAGCAGGTTTTCTTTGGCTTGGTGGATCCAGAATAGAAAAAAAAATCAATAAACAGGTTGATTACATGTTGTTAATTTATGGACAGCCAAAATGTAGGGAATCATACCTATCCATAGTGAATAACAAATGCCTTATAGCTAGAGTATTCCTCCCCTAACCTGAATTTCTTGCAAGCATAATCTAGACATTGTACTCCAGCACATCATACTTTGAACTAGCTTGAGGAAAAAGGATCAGCCTTTTTCATTAACTGTAGAGCACTCACTGAGAAGATCTGAAATATTAACCTTTTCGTTTTTCTGCTTCTCTTCCATAATATTCACAACTGCCAAAATTCTGCAAAAGGAAATCCTGTGGTATTTCCAGCCTGAAATGGAAATCCTGAAAAATCTTGCATTAAAATTATGTCAGGAAAAGATGGTCATATTTTGCAGACTCAAAATCTTGATAGTTCAAAGCAATCAGCCAAGCTCTGAGCCTGATCTCCCAGCCTTTTGGGATCTGCCCACATTCCAAAAACTTAAGAGATTTATTTTCTATATAATATGCCATAAATTTCTCTGGTCTCTATGCCCTACTTTTCCCCTGTTGGTTTCGTTGTTTATATATATATATATAGTACAACCTCATTATAATGAAACTACAGGGGACTGATAAAAGTTCATTAAAATAGGGTGTTTACTATAATAGGGGTAGTCAATTTGATGCATTATAATTGTGAAAAATTGGTTCCTGCTCTTGGGATTGTTAATAACTGGGGTTTGTTACAAACAGGGTTCATTTTAATGAGGTTGTTTTGTATATATCTTGTCCATTTTAACAAAATCAGAAAGCAGAACTGATTAAAGAGACAAAATGCTGGCAAGTACTGTACAAATAACCTTTAATTCTCCTCATCTACAATACCTGTGTTATTTATCTGTGATCTTTGATGACTAGAAAGCTTTCAGGCCTGGAAAATGTATTGTGTGATATATGGTTTTGTTAAATTCATACATCATCTTGAGGGACTGGATTAAAATGATCTAATTCAATTTGCTTGTGACCTGGAACAGATTTGAATTTTTGGAGTACTCCAGAGTATTTCATAGAAATTAGAAACACCTAATCATCTAGCCCATGCCCCGTCAAAGCTAGATTGTTCCCAACTGTTGCAGTGTGTTTAAGTTCATAGCGATCATTTTAAACTCTTGTGCTTAGCAGCTTGGATAACTGAGTCTTAAGCATTTTTATTGGAAGACTTTCAATAATTTACATTTAGAAATGTATTTGAGCAGACAATTATAGTCTCCAAGGAGAGGGAATATACTCTGCTTAACTAAAAACTCATATTTACCAAAAAGTCTTTTTCCTGTATCCTAGACAAATACTGAAACATGTTTATTATAACACAAAATCAGCTGTTGAGGAGACTAAAGAAAAGGATTTGCTCCAGACTTCAATGGAGGACTGTATTCATTCAGATGAGAACTATTCCCATTCTCTCTGTTCTTTTCCTCAGCTTTCACCACAGTCATTATTCCATTCCCAACATCCCCTGAATGACTCTTCAGTATGCCAGATGCCCTCTTACTTCATCTTGCAGCCCCACCAGTGAAGTCCCTCTCTGTCCCCTCTCAGTAGAAGGTTTTCAGCAGAGTTAGACACATGCATTAAGTTACAAACTCTGCCAATGTAGACATCTCTGTGAACCATTTCCACAAATGGAAGTACCACTAAGTAGAGTTTTGGCAGCATCTCTGATCTGCCAGGGATCTCACAAGCAAAAATCTCAAGTGGTTTGTAGTGGCAGGTGTAGTAGAGTAAAATGTAACAGCACAGTGTGTTAGAAGAACTTACAAACCTGTATTAGAATTCCAAGAACTATCTAAATAAGTAGTGATGGGCTCATACCAGAGTCCCAGGTCTGAGTTTGTTGCTCAGTAGTCCAAAGCGGGAGGTAGAATCTGAACTCTCTAGAATTCAGTAAACTGCAGTAGAAAGTCATGGTATGTGCAAGGCTCCTTGTCAGGGATCTGTGTTTCACCTGTCTTTTTAAAAAGTATGTTTTTCTCCCACTTTTTCAAATAATAATTCCTTTGGATAAGCAACACCAGTTCTTTGACAAAAAGTATCGAGGTTCTGGATGGGAAAATGCTTTTTGGAACTTTCGCAACTTTAGGCACCATTATTAACAGTTTGATTTAGCAATTTACCTTTTTAAGCAGCAATGACTAAGGATGAGCTAGTTCTTAGCATGGAAAATAATCCCAACAAACCACAGAAGTTTTTTCTAGTAAAACATTTGCATGGGGCCAAGGTCTGTAGAATGTGTCCTGGGATAGGGAATATCCCAAAAGATCTCCATGCAGTGTTCAGCTTCTGTTGTACCAAGGGAGTGAGGTATAGGCTGCAGAACAAGCTTCCAAACTTGGGGCACCACTGGCACTGTGCAGGATGGTGAATGTGAAGGCCCTTGGTTTCTGTACCATCTCTGACTCCCAGGCTTGTGGGAGTCATGCTGATAGGGATTTCATTAGCTGTGACGGGCCTCAGCTGTGACTGGCTCCTTAAGATTCGAGGAAGTGGAAAAGTTTACAATGTTCATCTCTCCTGTGCAATGCTACTCAGCCCACCTGGTCTTCACTCTCTCCTTCTGCTTGCATCTGGAATCCATGGAGCAGGGTTGGTTGGCTGTACAGAGGAAGCTGAGCCTCAGTTCCATACACAAGTGGAGACATTGGTGTGTGGGATTTACCTTCCCTGTTCAGTAGATAGATGTGAAAAGACATCTCCTATGATTAGGAAGATAACAAAGAGAAACTTGATAATTCCACATGTTTTGATGCTCTTTCTCTCACTGGTACGTTTCATGCTTATTATCCCATTGTTTTGTAAACATAGTTATTGCATCAGTGGCTACAGGAAGGTGCAGGTGGTGTTTAAAAAGCTGTTTGCAGCTAAAAATAATGCTGTTTTGTTTGTGGTTATCATGTGGAAAGGCTCTGCTGGTATTATTCAGTGGGAATGGGTTTGTGACTCACTGCCCAAGCTTCTGAACAAGTCATTATCCTCAACTATCCAGGGAAAAAGAATCAGAATTAACTGAATTTTGATGAGATGTTGCAGCCCACCTCTAAGCCATGTTGCATACAGGATCCATTAGGAATAGGAGAATTAAAAGACACCAACTTGGGATTTATTAATAGTATGCTTGTATTTGGGAGAAAATAAAATGATTCTAAACGAGTATGAGATCAGAACAGCAGTGTAGCCAGCTTAGCAACCATCATTATTTATTTTTTGCAGCAGCAGACAGAACCAGGTTACAAATAATACAGGTGCAAACAGATTAACAATTTTCACTTTTGAATGCTCATCACTGCTAGTTAATTGGAAAATAGCAGTTCACGCAAGTTCCAGTTTAGCCCGTGCACACTCTAGGAAGTGACTGAGACCTGGGTCCAGCAACTGACAAGGCTCAGGCAGATTGTTGCACCATGCTGAGACCTACTGATGTCAGTGGGGTGCTGCATAGACCCAGCAGTGTGTCCACACGTTGTCCATTGCAAGATCAGAATCTAACATTCCAGCAGCTGCTAATTTAAAATCTTGGACAAAGCACATGCTAACAATTCCTTATTTGTAACACAGAACAGGATTCAAGGATTAATACTTCTTTTTTCCAAAACTGATAGTAGTTGCTTGTGTCCACAATAATATTTATTGCAAAGGAGGAGGAAATTTTCCATGGTTTATGGCAGGGGAGTATATGTGGGGTTTATTTATATATTTTGTGCAATGGAATTACTAAGTAAAATATTTTAACAATGATTTTTTCCATACACTCAATCAATTTCTGTTTAGTAAATAATGGTAATATAATACATTTAATAACAAATTAGTAAGCACCTTCATGGTACCTTTGTGCAGAAATATCAAGGGAGTTCAGTCAGTAAGCCTCAGAACATCCCTGTGAGACATCTTAGTATAATCCCTGTTTTGTAGATGGCAAACCTTAAGTTTGCCTTCCATGCATTAGCCTGTACTTTGAAAAACCTCAATGTAAATGTATTACATGTCACAAAAGGAACAAGTATGGTGGTCTGAAAGCAAGAAAGAGAGCATGGTTCATTTTAATTGGCAGTTCCTATGCAGGGCTCACCTGTCGGAAGTGAGAATTGTGCAAATAATTGTAAATTCATGATAAAAAATAATTATTAGCAATACAGTATCTCCCACATTGTCTGCCAGTATCTAGCCATTGCCATGAATTCATCACTTCCTTCAGAAATAAAATGTCTTCATACTTTAATAAAAAACTTTAATGATGTGAGTAGGAGTTGCCTACTGCTCAGGAAAATCCAGATAATTTTTACTATGGAGACCAAGCTGTCTAAAGCATTGCAAAGTTTTGGATTTAATTGATATTTCTCAGTGTTCTTCCTTTTTGATCCCTCCCCACTCCCTTCAATATCCCACCATTTGTGACTGCAGAAGCCCCAGTAGGCAACAGAAAGAGAGGCAGGATCCTAACATTACTTAACATTTATTTTACAGCAGAGCCCAACAGCAAGGTTGGGTTCTATTGTTCTTGACGGTAAAAGGTAAGATAAATGACAGTCCCAGCTTCCAAACAACCTACAATGTAAATAGAAAGGAAGAAAGCAGTGAGTGAAACAAACAAATCAGGATAGAGTTGGAGATAATTAAACAGGGAGTGAAGAATTCTGACTTGGTGAGTAGTAAGGGTTGCTTGGATGCATTACAAATAAGGGAGATGGAGGGATGGAGGCTTCCCATATCTGAACGAGGTATTCCAAGTACTTCCACCTGGAAGGAGCACCCTGGGAGAAACATTTTCATGCTGTATTAGAAAAGCAGGGAACTAAGGGAGCAAGTCTGTGTCACTGATAAAGTAAAGGTGGGAATCCTACTGAGGGTGGATGCTGTGCTACCCCAGCTGGTCTCTGTGTACTGTGATACAAATAAATGGATGATGCTTCTTCGAAGCCCAGCGTGTGTTAGCACAAAGATCAGGATCTGACCCAGATGAAGTAACTTTAACCTACTTCAGACTGATAATCCAAGTGAAACAGTGCTCTAGCTTATAAATATTCCCTTATTAAAATATTAAACAGCCTCTGCCTCCAAACCTGGCAGTCACCAATACATTTCTGTTCTTCTGTGATCGACCTACTCTCAATCACAGACCTCTCCCCAGAACTAGTTAGACATCATTGGCAATGCATTTAACTGACCAGAATAAACTCTTTCTATTCTGGTTGACAATGTTCTTTGGTTAAACTGGATATCTTTTATTAGGCCAACTAAAATAGTTGGAAAAATTCTTCCTTGCAAGCTTTTAGGCACAAACACCCTTCTTCAGGCTGAGGAAGTATCTGCAGTTGTTCTATGCTTTTCTTGGATAGGATGGAATAGAATAGAAGCCAGTATGCAAGAATGCCAGTCAGTGAAAATGCAAATTGAGGCAGTCAGTGGGTGCGAAACAGGTGGCAGGGGGAGAAGGGGAATGGAGACCTGGTGATAAGATGTAGCCAGTAAAAAGTAGAGAGATTATCTGGGGTATCGGATGTTGGGCAGTTTATAATGTGCCATAAATCCAATGTCTATATTTAGTCTATGATTTTTTGTATCCAGTAGGTTGATGAAGTGAAGTTCATAGGCTCATCTCTGAGAAGTGTTTTGTAAGTTCCCTTTGAGGTTTAGAACTGAGAGATTGGAGAAAGAGAGTGGTTTTCTTGTGAGAAATGTGCCCCCGCAGGTATTGGGTATTCTTGTCTTTGATAGATTTTCGGTGTGCGTTCATTCTGGTACGTAGTTGTTTGGTTTCTCCTACATATTGTCCATCAGGGCATTTAGTGCACTGGATAAGATGTATTATATTCCTGGAGGTGCAGGTGTAAGATCCAGGAGTGGTGATGGTTCTGTTGTGGGGTGTAGTTATTGTGGGGGTGGTGGAGATATGTTGTCAGGTTTTACATTTCTTGTCATGGCATGGTCTTGATCCATTTGGTGTATTTTGGGCCATAGGTTTGCATTCCACCTATTCTGGTTTTGCATTCCATCTTTCTGCAATCAAGGCCTAACAGAAGGAGAAAATAAAGGGAGGGAGAAATATTATGAGATTAAAATGTTATTGCTGAGAAAAGATATAAAAGCTAAACAAAAATGACATGAAGAAGCAGGCATTGGTTACCAGTTAGTCTATTGCTTGAAGATATTTAAGGTACTTTGATTATTCAGTACCAAGGTAGTTCCTTGTTCAGCATGCTCTTTACTGCACCAGAGTCAACCCACAAAGAAATTCAGTGAGGCTTTTGAAATGAAAGAAATAAAAGTGCTGTGGTCAGATGGACAGGAACAAGCTGCAGAAGATCCTGCCTTCCACTCTTCCATGGAGGGAAGCATTTCACCCCAAATAAAATGTAGCAAGTTACTAACTGAAACTTTCTTTAAAATGTGAAGCAGAGTAAAAGGACCACTGTCCAGTTGTGAGAGAGCCTTCACAGGCGCATCCACACATGCAAGCATGTGCACTTGCAGCAGCTGAAATAGAAGCGGTGCAGATTTGAACCGGGGCTTTTTGCCTCAGCGTACATGCTCAGACACGCACTTTGGTGTGGAGCAAATTATGCCACTTGAGGCAAAATAACCCTGCCTGGGTCCTCCCGGATCTGCAGCCAGAGGGAGCTAGAGCCTGGGGCCAGCACTTGTGCTGTCCCCAGCAGTATAAAAAGCTGCCCTGTTCTGGCTCCAGCAGTACAAAAACCTGCCCTGGCAAGTAGCTCAGGGCTACTCGCTCTCTGGAGCTTCTGGGGCTCAACCACTTGGTACCTGGGGACACCACCCCTTGTGTCAGCTGGACTGCTGCAGCAGCATCCCAAATCCATTTTTAAAAATACCCCAATATTACAATGTTAAAGCAATTTGGAAGCCTACCAGTGTCTCTATCATCATGATAAAATAAGTTCTAAATACCTATATGTGTTGATGTATACTTTTGGTTTTCTTCACACGATAGGTGTGTGATGGGGGGATGTGGTATTTGCAGGAAGGGGGTGGGAAGGGGTGTGGGGGAAGGCAGGTGGGTGTGTGTGGAGGGATGTGAGTTGATGCGCGGGTAGGTGTGGGGTGATTGCTGGGGGGACTGTGGGTGTGGGGGACCTTGTGAGGGGGCTGCTCAGGAGGGGTGGGGCCGCTGCCCCTCACAGGGTGCAGCCCCCCCTGCCCAGGGCCCCAGCTCCCCCTGGAGGGCCACAGCCCCCATGCCAAGGGCCCATAAGTTACATTTAGCAGCAGCAGTGGGAGTGGGGTGCTCTAAGCCATGGCAGCAAGTCTCTGCTGCCGGGCCAGGCCCTTGGTGGCCGGACCCGCTGCCC
>NW_005841858.1:2545269-2562721 GCF_000455745.1 Alligator sinensis
AGGGACTCATGAGGCAGGCAGGGACCATGTGATGGGCCCAGCCAGGTTCTGCCGCCCTCGGGGTCCCTGTGCCACCCAGCTGCACCGGGCCCAGGGTGGCAGGACCTGGTGCTGTATGCAGGGACTGCGCACCGCGCCCACCAGGTCCTGCTGCCTTGGGTCCGGCCCAGCCGGGCAGCACAGGAGCCCTGAGGGTGGCAGGGCCCAGCTGGGCAGGGATTGGGGGATCTGCAGGGCTGGCGGGGGGAGGGGCTGGGCAGGGCAGGGATTGGGGGAGCAGGCAGGGCCAGTGGGGGCCCCCCTCATGGTCACCTCCCCCCTCCTTCAGCCCCCCCGGCCCCTTACTCACCATCACGGGAGCCCTGGTGCTCCGGGCAGCACAGGAGCCCTGAGGGTGGCAGGGCCCAGCTGGGCAGGGATTGGGGGATCTGCAGGGCTGGCGGGGGGAGGGGCTGGGCAGGGCAGGGATTGGGGGAGCAGGCAGGGCCAGTGGGGGCCCCCCTCATGGTCACCTCCCCCCTCCTTCAGCCCCCCCGGCCCCTTACTCACCATCACGGGAGCCCTGGTGCTGAACATGCAGCCTGGCCGGCCACGTGTTTCAGCACCAGGGTGAGGGGCCAACCATGGAGGCGCTCTGGTAGCCAGAGCATCTCCCCGGAGGACCCAGCCTCCGGTTGCCATGCTCCGGTGCCCGTGCCCTGCCACACTTTTTTTTTGTTTTGGTTTTTTTAGACCCCTGGATATCCAGGGGTCTAATTTTCTCCTCACACTGCAAACTTGCAGTGCAAGGAACATTTTTTTGTTCCCGCATGTGCCTCTTGCCCTGCCTCAAAGGGGTTTGAGGCGGGGCAAGAGGCACATGTGCGCTCATCTGGACGTGCCCCATAGGAGTAGAGGTGCAGACTTTATCATGCTTATCTGCTTGTCACTACCTGCGAAAAATTGCATAACCCCTCCAAGATTTCAGTGTAATGTATCCTCTGCTAAGCTGTTTTGCTTGATCTTTTTCAAAGAGAGTAAGAATCCTCATGATACAAAGGGAAATCTATCCTGAAGAACAGATGCTGTGGACTGTAAAATAAGTACCAACAAATGTAGCATGTAATTTAATAAGTGGTAATACACCAGGCTTTCTCAATCCATCTTACTGATCAATAGCAATCATCATCATAACTTGACTGTAGTTTAATAGGTCAAAAATCCATCACATAGATTTAAACTCCAATCAGTTTCTTGTACCTTCTTCCTGAAGGTACCTAGTGGAAAATGACAGCTCCTGCTGATTGAAAGGCAACCTGTGCTTTACTAGATCTTAGGGACACTTTCTTATGTTTCCTAGGTCTGGTTTAAGTTATTTTTGTCCACTGCTTTTTAAAGGAAATGTATTATAATGCATAAAAAATAAGTATTAGAAGTATTTTTCCATGTTTTTTTTAATACTAGCATGCTTTTGAACATATTGAATCCCTGAAGTGATGCATTGGACCTCTTAATGCATAGTATGCTTTGAAATAGAAAAAATAAACAAGCAAATCACTGAGTCTTAAGCAATGAAGGACATTTAAAGCATTTTAAAACTGTCAGACAGTCTTACCATGCAGTGAGAGTCTCATGCTCCTTGGATCATGATATGTCAGGATATTTTTAAACCTGAACTTGTGGCATCATGTGAATATAAGAGATTCCAGAATAAAATGGTGCATCGGCTGTCTGAAGCCCCCTTTTACTGCATGAGAGCACTTGTGCTAACTGTGGATTAAGTGTCTAATTACTCATTTGTTTAGATACAATTCTAAAAATACGACCCTAAAGATTAATCTTGCCTTCGAGTTCATTGTTAAATTCAAAATGAGCATTCTAGCTAGAAACTGTCATTCATGCAGAAGGGTGGTTGTGCCCAGGCTTAGCAACAAAGAGGCTTATTAATGGTGGACAGGACAGTGATTATACAGCTATGATTATTCATAAATATCACCAGCTTCTTACGACTTGGGACCAGGACAGAGGAAGAATGAAAAGGGAAAATCTTCTGTTGTCCTGGAGGATTCAGGTTCCTGAAGTTGATGTAGAAATGGAAGTCGCAGGTCCTGCAACAGCACCACAGCAGGCAGTTGGAAGACATCTTTACTGTGATTCTTGAACACCAGGAAGCGCAGGCCAGAATGTCTCATCAGCTACTGCTCTTCACAACACCAGGACACCCAGTTATCAATACTGATTTCATTTCCCAGTATTGACAATGAGCACTAATCAGGAAACACATTCTAGACACCACATAAATAGTTACAGTACTCCCAAAGGGTGAAACTCAACCATATGGAAAAAGGGTCAGACGTTCTACCAATCCCAAGGGCTCAAAAAGCATAAGGTGGCCTTAAAAAAGAAAAGAAAAAAAGAAACAGAGCTAATATTACATGTTTGGGTTCTTTTCCTAGCTCTCTGGCCTTTAGGGAACAACTAGGTTAGTATTTCTTTGCAACTATGAGGGTTGGAACCTTACCTGTTTTTTCCTTTTAATGACAACTGAAATATACACCCTCACTTCATTCCAAGAGTTGATGCCTTAGGATAAACTCCCAAAAGGCCTGGCAATATTTATGAACTATCTGGAAAATGTGTGCACTGCAACTGGAAGGGGTGATTGGAGCAGACATAGACGTACCTATGCTTGCTTTAATCTTGGGTACTAGAAACAGTGAAACTGCGGCAGCACCAGCTGCAGCGTGGACTGTACAGTCCTTTCCAGGACCCTGGGGACTTAATGCTGCTGCTAGCCCAAGCTGAAACCTGTGCTGCTCTGGCTGCACTGCTCTTGGGAAATGTTCTAGCTAGATTAATGTAGTGCAGAGATGCCTGTGCATCATGGACATAGCCTGAATCCCTTAAGGGATGCATAAGCCTTGTTCTGGCTTTGCACAAGCATGACTTTCATCCTGATTGAATGTACTGAAGTTAAGGGGCCAGAGGCTCCTAATGGGATTCCCTCTGAAGGTATCATGATGTAGTCAGTGAATCAAGGACACCCAATATGGCTCTTTATGGATTTGCCAGTGGGGAAACAGACTTGAAGGCATCTAGGGCTCAGTAACTCATTTTACAAACCCCAGATGCTGTGGAGCTCAAGGGGAAAAATGATGTCCAATGAATCTTTTAGGGATTTTGACCATCAAGACAAAAATTGCTCCATATTATCCAGATTAGTTTCACCTTTACACAGTAAATTGTATTGGTTTGAGGGAACAGTGCTATTGTTAGACAGTGAAGGACTTTAAGTTTCCATCTTCATGCTGCTAGTTGACATGAATCTTCATATTCAGTATAAAAACTCGTGACTGGAGTAAAACTTTTGTTTTACTTTATTTATTTTTAGAAGCAGCTACATCTTATTATAGATTGGAGTACGGAAATAAAATCCAGAGAGAGATTCCTGGCATGCAAATGTCCTGGAGCATTTAGAAACTTTTCTGCACTCATCTGTTATCCTCTCAGGCTGTCAATTTTGGTTTATTTTGCTAAGCCTAGTGAAAAAAAAAGTTTGGAATTTTGGAGCTCTCTTGCTGCCCTGGTACTGTGTAAGTTAACCACATGCAGTGATTACATAGCTGGTCAAATTGTAGAGACCTTAGCTGGTGTAAAGCAGCCCAGCTCCATTAAATCACTGGAGCTGCACAAATGATTTATACAAGCTAAACAACTAGCTCAAGGCCTCTAAAATAATGACATTGCATCTCTAGCCTCCCCCATCATTCTACCAGTTCTAGCCTCTGTCAAAGTGAGAAGCTCAACACTGCCCTTCGCATCTATGGAATTTAACAATTGCAAACTGGGTGTGGTGCACAGAGCTAGAACCACAAGACCAATCAACACTAGCGCAGTTACTTTGTCTTATTTGCATGCAAATATGCCATCTGAATGTAGAGTCATTGGGATGAGCAATCTAGCCAGCGGTTTGTTTGCAGAGTACAACCTAAACCCCTGCAGCCTACCTTGGGCACTTGAAAAAAGAATTGCCTAAGATTTTGAAAAACAGACCAAGTTTAAGCATCCCAAATTCAATGGGCCAATTTTTGCATCCACAAGGATCACAAAGATGCTGTATGTGCTGAGCGCTGGACAACTTCCATTGATAAGACATAGTAATGCTGCTTTCCCATGCAGAGGAGGCAAAACCCATTCAGCACTAAGCAAGGAACCAGGAGCCTAAGTGCTTGAGCATCCTGGGCAGCAGCCACACACAGGGCAGCATAATGGCTGTGCTGTTGGCGACAGCAGCTGAATTTTTTGCATTATCCCAGCCTGAAACGTTGGCACCTAGAGCTGGTGTCTTGGTCACCCCCACTTTGTTACGCTACTACAAGAACCTGGGAGTCGGATCTAGTCCTGACTGAACCCAACTCCCTGTGCAGCTATACACAAGTTCACTAAACCTCTAGACTTTAGCTCCTGCATTGCTGTATAAGGAGAATAATGCTTATGCACCTTTGTATTGATCTCTGCAGTCTACAGAAGAAAGATACTTTCTGTGCAAAATATTTTATTAATCAATGAAGTATCACCATCCATGGTCCTAGTCCTACAACATCAAAAATATTTTAGAATTTTCAGAGAAAGGAAAAAGTAATCAAATACTTGGGTGTGGAATAAAGGGATTACAGTACAATGAAGAGGTATTTTTTCTAAAGTACCAGTACCTTAGGATATCACACGTGATTAGCATAAATCAAGCCAGTTACCCAGCTTTATGTTTCACCACTGGCACCTTGATAGCCTTATTAAAAAAGAAAAAAGACTGAGTATTTGCATTTAATAAAACATAATTTAAAAATATGTTGAATTTAAATCATGTATTTTTTCAGTCATTACATTTTCCAGACCTCTTTTTCTACCATGCTGCCCTCTTGTGTTATTAGAGTTTAAAAAATAATGTCAGAAATAGGCTTCACGATCTGTAGTCCCTTGTTTAGAAAGAAACAATTTACATTTACCCACTGCACAGTCGGTCTGTATACATTTACATTTACCAACCAACTTAACCCCTATAAAAGTGGCAGAAATATTTGAAGTTAGAATATGTTGTTACAAGAGTTATTGATATGACTCTATATGAACTACAAAGCTGTTTAGGGTTGACATTTTTTTCTTACTGACCATTTAGCATAATTTCTCAGCCCATTGTGAAATTTAATATCTATGTGTTTACTGTGGAGATGGGCCCGAGTCAAACCCTGGAGCTGAATCCTACCTGATTTGAGAAATTCACAACCTCAGCCTCAATTTAGTACACCAGTCCAAGTCAAGGGTCTTTCTTCTTACCTCCATGCTGGTTATACAACTGAAACTACATTGGCTTTAGTAGTTACTCCTGATTTACACTATTAAAGAAAGAGCGGTATCTAATTCCAATATGCCAGGTCCAAATGTCCAATGTTGGTTGGTTTGAAAGCTGAAAACAAGCCACACAGTTTAAGCCAGTCTTACCTATGAGTTGTGTAACATGCTAGAAAGCAAACATGATAGATAAGAAATATTAACATTCTGTTTGGGCTGATACTTATTTAGAAATAACTGTACCTGCTGGTAAAAAGTGTAATGTACTCTGTTTTTTGCAGTTGTATATGAAGTAATTCTAGTGCTAAATAGATGGGTTAATGTGGAATTTCAGAGTATACCAATCTTTTTCTTCTTCTTTAGAAATTGTCCGAGCAATGACACACGTAATTAACCAGGGAATGGCGATGTACTGGGGAACTTCACGCTGGAGTGCCATGGAAATCATGGTAAAGTTTGTTTGGTTTTTTTTAAAGTAATGAAGATTTTCATAACATCCTCTAAATTTCATCCAGAGCTTCAGGGTGGAGGTTGAATTCTAACTGCTCTTAAAATCCATCCCACCAAACCAGTTTAAAACCAGTAACAAGTATAGTGTAAAATGAGTTTTAGGATGGATGAAGGTGGCAGAGCTGGTACTCTCACTCTAACTGCAGAGTATATCACCCTGGCACTAGCTCTCCTTTGTAGCAGTGTAGCACCTAAAAATAAATCCTTGATGCAGAAAAGCCCTTTGAAAAAATGAGGTAATAAAGAGATATTTTATAGAGGACTGATCATCTGAAGACAGACTCTGAGCATCCACTGTTAAAAGCACAACCCCAGTACCCTTATTTAGACCATGAAGACATTAGATTTCTTTTGTTTGTATTTAAATGTGTTAAGGTAGAAAAGTTTTAAAACATGTCAATTGGTTGTGGTCAGCCAGCACTGTTTGACAGTCATATATAAGATATTCTGGGGACCTGGATCTGACAGGCTGAGGAATTCCAATCCCTTCTTGTAGAGTGGGAGAAACAATTATGTTAAGGTTTCCAAAGGTGCATGCCAGGAAAAGAACATGAACTCTTATGGTCCCCGTAGGAAGAGAGAACTGGAGAGAGCATCCTAAGCCATAAAGTCCAGTCCCATGTGCTTGTGGGCATCACGTATCCAGAGTCCACAGCCCCTTACCACATTCCACAACGACAAATCACTGCTGAAATAAAATCAGAAACATTCTCTAGTGTCACAGGCCAAAAGGAGGGAAGATGAGAGTGCTCCCAATGCACTGCTGCTGACAGAAAGTGTTAGGTTCACATTGTGTTTCTATTTCCAAGTAGCATCATACTCTGCACTCCCAGCTGCAGGTTGAAAAGGGTATGAAATTAGCAGAATTTACATATTTTTAAACCATTCATTTTTAGACCAGTAAGGGTTGGATCCAAAGACCATTGCTGTTACCTACAGCCTTTCCATTGGCATGCTGGAGAGTTGATTTAGGTTCAAAATGCCTTGAAAATGTGCTGATTTTTTGTTGGAATGCACAGAAAACAAAGCGCAAACTAGCCATTTAAACAGCAAATTGGGGAATGGAAATGAGTGTTGCCTTGGAGTCTTCATTTGTCAGCATACCCTGGTCCTTAAGGAGGTCTGTGATGTGCTGGTTGTGTGTGCAAGCATTGATTGGTATGCTCTGTCCCACAAGGATAGTCTCAGTTAATGTGCCATTCTGTCCGGTTGTATTGATTTTCTACAGGAAGCCTATTCTGTGGCAAGACAGTTTAATATGATTCCACCTGTATGTGAACAAGCTGAATATCATCTTTTCCAGAGAGAGAAAGTAGAGGTTCAGCTGCCAGAATTGTACCACAAAATAGGTAAAGTCTTTTGAGACTGCAGTTTTCTGTCATTTTTTACTCACAAGGTAGTAAGGTAATAAGATTACAGACCTGATGTGTGTTCAAAAAGCTAATACCCTTTTGCCTATGTCCTTGTATATCCTCTGCTACACTTCTATTTAGCAACTGCCTGGGGACCAAAGAAAGAAGCTGTCTTAATGCATGACAAAAAGTGATAGATAAATTAGGTGTTAATGCCTCAAAACAAGGAGGGTGCCACTGAACAGCGCACAGGAATGGAACCCCCAGCTCTGATCTCTCCTGTGGGGAAGGAGACTGGGCTGCCTCTGGTGCATCACTTTCTTCTCCTGCAGTCTTGAGACCACTGCCTGGTGAATGGGATCTGTGATGGGAATGGGCTGGAACCAAGTGGCTGGAGGGAGAGCACATGGGCTAAGGGCCACATTGCTCTTTCCTTTGGCCTGCTGGAAAATGCCCAGGCAAGATTATGTTCTGTTTTATTTTCAAAGGCTCTTTCTAGGGAGGCTCTAGGGGCCAGGCCCAGTATAGATAAAAAAGGGGATGATGGACTAAAACAGTGAGGAAGAGGGCACTCTCCTCTGCCAGCAAGACCTCTGAATCAATGGCCAGAACAGCCTCAGGGCACTTCCATACACTTGGAGGTGTGGGAGCCAGTGTGAAACAAACACCTGCCTTGATGGTCCATGAGGTCCCAGAGAGCCTTGTTTAAAAATGGACTAGCCATATCAGTGCTGTCCCAAGGGAAAGACTTTTTTTTACCATTTTATTGACTGGATGCAGCTGACAACCTACCACTTCTAGAAATGAGCAGCCAGTTTGTATGTTCTGTTTGCATAAAAACACATTCGTGATGTAACAGTATCAGATTCACTGTAGTTTCCTTACCTGATTACTTTGCAGGGGTTGGAGCAATGACGTGGTCTCCACTCGCCTGTGGTATCATCTCAGGGAAATATGGAAATGGGGTCCCTGAAAGCTCAAGGGCTTCTCTGAAGGTATTTCCCCCTGTGCTCAAATTCATTTGTTGAATTTGTGAAAGCATGAAATAGAAGATAAACAGATTCATTGTAATAAGGTTGACCTTACACCCAGCTGTGTTGATAGTTCAGCTCAGTTTCTTTGGCAACCGTTTTTCAGTATAAGTGAAAGTGTAATAAAAGATCATTCAGTTTCACTGCCACAGCTGAACGCATCATTCTGAGATTGTTGATTAACTTAATGCAAGTCTTCTGGCCCAGATCCTCAGCAGGTGTGAATCAATACAGATGCACTGAAGTTAGAACCAGGCCAGTTTACACCAGCTAAGAACCTGTATTTTTCTCCAGTCTGGTAACAGGTGTTTCAAGCCCTTGAGAACAAGGTCTAATAAAATGATTGCAGGAAGGTTTCTATAACAAAGAAAAGAGGTAACATGTTAGGACCTTCGTTACTCTAATGTCAAGTATTGTTCACAATGCAGGTGCTATTTTTACTATATTCATAGAAGCAGCATGCCTCATGCTGCCTAGATTGTAGAGGAAGGAGGAGAAGGAAGCAACAGCTCTCTCCCTGGGTGATGCGCCAAATGAGGTTGATGACCTCCAGTAGGAGCCTTCTCTGGTCAGTGAGAGTCTCTCAAGCATGGGAAAACTAAGGGGAGAGGGAAAGAAAAATAGTATGAGAGGCTTGAAAGGAGATTCCTTCACCAAGCTAACAGTTCACTGCTTGCAGTATTGGTATTAGCTGATTTACCTACTATGTGTTCCCAGTACAGCTGGAATATCAAACGCATTACACTTATCTTTAATTCTGCATCATGCTGCTCTCCCACTATTGGTATTCCAACCATCCCAAACTCAGTTTGTATACAGATATTGCATACATGTGTTTTATCCATTAGGATATTAAATATGTAACTTTCTACATGCTGGAGCCTTTTTAAGACTGAACTGCTAAGAAAAAGAGCAGAGTAAGGGTTTTGCTTGGATACAGAACACAAAGATCAATGTTCCTCGTTGTTCTATTATAGATGGAATCAATCTGGTGGGCCAGGATCTGACTGCAGCCAAGGCTGTTTTTATTTTTCTGACTAGTTTCACTGTAAAATATTGACACACAATCCAATAAAAGGCAATGCTGCTCTGGTTATTGCTGCAGCCCACCTAGTACCTGCTGTTAACCATGATGTACTGTCCTTATCAGGCCTGTGACAGACACATGTTTGAGTGTTTGAAAAATGGCAGAGCATTGAAAATCTTGTTAAAACTCTGACACAAAAAAATCTCCTCTATCACCTTACAGACAAAGTAAACCCTCCTGGGTGGAGGTGGAAGGCTGAAGGATGCCTTCGTGCCTTTACTATTTTAAAGTAAATAAAATGTCTCACTGCGTGAGGCTGAGAAATAAAACTCCTTAGCACTGCTGCAACTAAACAGATTTGCCACAAATGCACAGGCATGCAATGCAGCACATAGGAACCATAACAGTTCACTGAAATAGGGGGACCTAGATGCATTTCCTGGCTCTGCCATTGCCTGTTGCATGAATCTGGGCAAAGCACTTAGTAACCCATGCCTTAGTTCAGGAGCGGGCAATTATTTCAAGTAGAGGGCCAGTTCTGGTGAACTGTCAAGGGCCACATGGGTAGCCTTGACAAGTACCCTGCCCCCTGGTCACCATCTTGGCACTGGATGTTCCACCCCTAGCCCCTGACTCTTGCCACCAGAAGTCCCTCCCCTTGCCCCCAGAAATACTCCTTTTGGGAGGGGGGGTTGCCATCTTAGAACCATAAAAAAACCAAATCATACACACACACACCCCCTGACACCCCACCGTATACACACACAAATACCTACTATGACATTTTAATATTATGACATATTTTAAAAGTCAAACACCTACTATGACATATTTTAATTTTAAAATATTTTTTGTCATGATTTGTATTTGCGTAGTGTATACAGAGGTGATTGTATAATAGCTCAAAAGAAATTCTTAGTCTTGTATATTGTGGGTATGTGTATGGTGCGTGTATGTATGGTGGGGTGTGGAGGGGGTGTGTATGGTGGGGTTTGGGGGGGTGTATGGTGTGTTATGTGTATGGTGGGATGTCGGGGTGGGGGCATTGTGTGTATGGTAGGGTGTGGGGGGGTGGCTGGGCATAGGGTATGTTGGGGGGTTGTGTATATGTGGAGGGTTGTGGGGGCAGGGTGCGAGTGTGTGGTGTTTGTAGGGTGTGAGGGAGGGTGGCAGGGTGTGGGGACCCCCTACACTCCCCCCCTGGTGCAGCAGCAGCAGACAGGGTGCTCAGAGTGCTAGTGCCCAGCAGGGTGCAGCTCTGGCCAGCACTGCACATCTCAGCAAGGGGTACAGCCTCCTCCAGGCCATCTGTATTGCTGGCGCTCCCCATACTCGCTGGGCATGGGAGGGAAGCCCCAGGCCCTGGAGCCGGCTGCCTTCCCCACCTCCCGGGGAAGGCACCTGAGGTTTCCTTCTCCTGCCACGCAGCCCCAGCAGGGAAGGCAGCCGGCTCTAGCAACTTGGGCTTCCCTGTTGTGCCCAGCAAGTACAGGGATTGCTGGCAATACAGATGGCCTAGCAGAGGCTGTGTCCCTCACTGTGATGTGCAGCGTTGGCTGGAGCTGTGCCCCACCAGGCACCTGCACCAGACATGAGTGCCCTGAGTGCCCACATGCTGTTGCTGCCACTGCCTGCCAGGGCTGCATGCTATAAAGGGAGTGTAGGGGGTCCCCAGACCCCCCACCATCCCTCATACCCACACGCTGCCCAGCCGAGCTCCGCACTGCTGCCGCCCCACTGGGCACTGGCTCTGCGCTGCTTCCAGCCCCGGCCCCATGCTCCCACCCACCTGCAGTCCCATCCCCGCCACTTCCCTACCTGCTGCCTGGAGCCAGCAGGAGACTGGGGAAATGGAGCAGGTCCCCGGGGGCTGCAGCAGCAGGCTGGGCCCTTTGCCCGTGAGGGTGGGAGCGAGGCACAATAAGGTATGTTTGTGGTGGGTGTACACATGGGCAGAAGGGCTGGGCAGGGCACAATTTGTTGGTGGGCACCACAGGCTGGATGAAAGCACTTGGTAGGCCAGATCCAGCCCGTGGGCCACATTTTGCCCACCCCTGCCTTAGTTCCTCTGCCATAGAATGAGGATGGTATTTACTCTACTACTGCAAAGCACCAAGTGCTCCAGTAATTTCCAAAGGCTTTACAAAGAGTCATTAAAGCCATGCTGCACACTGGGTGAGTTAATTATCCAATTATCATACCACTGACGTATCAGCAGTGTGCTCAGTGCTGCACAGACACAACAAAATCACAGTATTGGCTCCTAAGGCCTTCCCATCTAACAGGCAGTTAAGATTTCAGCTTTGACAGCCAGAGAAAGTGGAGCCCAGAAAGCAATGTAACAAAAGTCAAACAGTGTCTGTGAATAAAGAGAATCCAGCTCTCTTTCCCTGATCTGTAATCACTTTTAGCTTTAACTTCCAATATACTTAATTCTCAGTGTTACCAATGGCTAAAGGAAAAGATTGTGAGTGAAGAAGGAAGAAAACAGCAAATAAAGCTGAAAGACCTGTCTCCTGTGGCAGAACGCCTTGGATGTACACTACCTCAGCTAGCAGTTGGTAAGGAATTCTGGAAACAGAATTTTCTATTGTTCACTTCTCTTTTCTCTTGCTTCATTATACTTGATTTAGCTCATGTCACCATACTGAAAGAGAAAAGACAGCAAGGACAGTAAATCCCATGCACAATTATTTATGCTTCCTCAATCTTTGATGGATTAATGCACCTTAAATATGTGCGAAGCTATGCTGCTGTGGACACTCCATCAGCAGTCACGCCTTCTGTTAAGTCTCTGAGCAAGGGACACTTATATGCCCAGTGAGAGAACAAGCAGGCTTCATGCTGCATTTCCAGTGTCATGCTCAGAAAGACAGGCAGCAAGGATAGTGATTTAAGTGATTTAAATCAAACAATCATTTTGATTAAGCCAGGTGATCATCTAGCTAATAGAAGTCATAAAGCAAGATGTCAGAGATGTATAATGATTAATGGGAAATACACTGGGACTTTATATAAGAAGGCTTTTACTGAAGGAACACAATGAGAAAATGAAAAGAAGGAAACTGCAGAATAACAAAATGCCAAGTTAAACTACTCCTTGCTGTTCTTAATTTAATCACTGGCTCATTGCCTTCTGGCAAAGAAGTAGCATCCATTTTTCTTGAAGATAGCAGAAAAGCAAGGTAAGGATTACTATGAAATAATCCTGACCCTGTGCCACTCAGTGCTCTGGAGCACCACTGTGAAACAAGCTCTTCCCACGCCATCTTGCTCTGCATACCTGGCATGCTGACAGGAGGTCAGGCTGCCCCTATTTGGTGTGACACAGCCAGTGCCGCTCCCAGTCTCAGGGGTGCTCAGGTGGACATGAGACTTTTTTTAGGTGTGCACTATGCACAGAGCAGGTGAGTCAAGGGGGCACCTTAAAAGTGGTGCTCCCTATCACAGTCTGCCCCAATGAAGACAAGCTGTTAAGTTCTTGCAACATCCCAGTAATGTGGTACTCAGTTATGTCCTGCTCCTTAAATACAGCTAACGTAGCAAATGCAAGAGAATACTCTGTTTCAAAAACAGAGATCATGAATCATTTTAAAGCATGCTGCCTTCTCCAAGCCCTGAGTGAAATGTTTCACGCTGATGGCTATCACAGAAATGATCCTACAGTTCAGGTAGCCCAGAGGTAACCAACCACTCCCGGCAAAAAAAAAAAAAAATCCTGCTAATACAAGGATGTAGGAACACACCAATGGTCAGGTGACACCGCTAGAAGATCTATTGCACAATCTGGTATTTTAGGCTGAAAGGAAGAAGATTTATAATCTCTGATCACAGGGAATAAATGAAAGCTGATTCCATCAAGATGCTGGATGATAAGTACCATTCCAACATTTTGCCAAGGTAAAAGGATTTACTAAGTAAATCAATGGTCTGCTCTCACTGGGAATACCATGTGTTCTTTTTTGGTTATTTTATTGGGAAAAAAGAAGGTAGGGTCTCAGGGAAAGAAATGGTCAGAGACTTAGAAACACTTCTCTTTGCTGAACTGTTTGGGATGCTTTGGTTAATAGGGAGGAAAACATTAATAAAGAAAATTTGATCACTAGCTCACTACCCTCTGGGGAGCCAGATGTGATGTAGCTGAGGGTGCTAAGAGAGTTGGCTGATGTGATTGCAGAGCCACTGGCCATTACCTTTGAAAACTCCTGGTGATCAGGAGAGGTCATGGACAATTGGAAAAGGGCAAATATAGTGCCCATCTTTAAGAAAGAGAAGAAAGAAGATCTGAGGAACTACAGACTGGTCATCCTCACCTCAGTCCTTGGAAAAATCATGGAGCAGGCCCTCAAGGAATCCATTTCTAAGCAATTGAAGGAAAATTAAGAATAGCCGGTGTGGATTCACTATGGGCAAATCATGCCTGATCAACCTGAATGCCTTCTATGACAAGATGACTGGCTCTGTGGATACAGGGAGAACAGTGGATATGACATATCTTGACTTTAGCAAGGCTTTTCATACGGTCTCCCACAACATTTTTGCAAGCAAGGTAAGAAAGTACGGATTGAATGAATGGACTGGAAGGTGAACAGAAAACTGGCTGGATCATCAGGGTTAAAGGGTAGTAAGCAATGGCTCAATGTCTAGTTGGCAGCTGGTATCAAATGGAGTGTCCATGGGGTAGGGCCTGGGGCTGGTTTTGTTCAATATCTGCATGGACAATCTGGAAGATGGGATGGAGTGCACCCTCAGCAAGTTTACAGCTGACACCAAGCTGGGGGAGTAGTAGATATGCTGGAAAGTAGAGCTAGGACTCAGTGGCCACATCTACACGAGGTGCTAACTGTGCAGTCATTTATAGAATCATAGAAAGTTAGGATTGAAAGGGACCTCAGGAGGTCATCTAGTCCAACCCGCTGCTCAAATCAGGACCATCCCCAACTAGATCATCCAAACCAAAGCTCTGTCTAGCCAGGTTTTGAAAACTTCCAAAGATGGAGATTCCACCACCTCTCTGGGTAACCTGCTCCAGTGTTTTACTACCCTCCTAGTGAAAAAATTCTTCCTCATATCTAACCTAAACTTCCCTGGTGCAACTTGAGACCATTGCTCCTGGTTCTGTCATCTGCCAGCACTGAGAGCAGTCTAGCTCCTTGAGGACCTGCTCCATGATTTTTCCAGGGACTGAGGTGAGACTGACTGGTCTGTAGTTCCCTGGATCCTCCTTCTTCCCTTTCTTAAATATGGGCACTATGTTTTCCAATCATCTGGGACCTCTCCTGATTGCCATGAGTTTTCAAAGATGATGGCCAGTGGCTCTGCAGTAACATCAGCTAACTCCCTCAGCACCCTTGGGTGCAAGCCATCCAGCCGCATGGACTTGTACACATCCGGCTTTTCTAAGTAGTCCCTAACCTGTTCTTTCAGCACAGAGAGCTGCTCACCTCCTCCCCAAACTGTGCTGCCCAGTGCAGTAGTCTGGGAGCTGGCCTTGCTGGTGAAGACCGAGGTAAAAAAGCCATTGAACACTTCAGCCTTTTCTCCATCCTCTGTCACAAGGTTGCCTCCCCCATTCAGTAAGGGACCCACACTTTCCCTGATCCTCCTCCTCTGGGAGGGTAGTAAAACACTGGAACAGGTTACCCAGAGGGGTGATGGAAGCTCCCTCCTTGGAGGTTTTTAAGACCCAGTTAGACAAAGCCTTGGCTGGGATGATCTAGTTGAGGATGGTCCTGCTTTGTGCAGGGGGTTGGACTAGATGACCTTCTGACGTCCCTTCCAATCCTAATTTTCTATTATTCTATGAAAATAATGAATGATATTGAGAAGGTAATTTATCACATCTGTTTACTGTTTCTTATAATATGAGGACACTGAAAGGCAGGAGATCTAAAACTGAAGAGAGAAATATTTACACAAAGCATGATTGGCTTCAGGAACACACTGGTATGTTTGTCCCAGGGCCTTCATAAATACATGACTCCAACCACAAGTGTCAGAAGGAGTGCTGCCAGACTGCCTGGCACAGAATATATTGTGAATATAAAATAAAATTACACATGCATTGGCAACAACAGATTCAACAGAAAATAACTTTAGATTCACAAATGCAGATTCAGTGTATTCACATATCTCACAGACAGTGACAAGGCATTAAGCCCTCACTGGCATTTAAAAATGAATGTTTATTAATGAGAACATCATAGTTAGGAGGGGAAATAAAACCCTCATACTTCAACACATTAATCAACTACTCGGCAGGACTTAAGGAAAAAAACTTACTCTTGTAGAACTTGTAGAATTATCAACAGGCTACTCTATGGTTATGTAAGAAGGGGATTCTTACACCTTCTTCAGAAGCATCTTGTATTGATCACAGTTGAAAAAAAAGATTTCCAGACTAGGTTTGATCACTGACCTGATTCATTATGGAAGTTGCTATGTTTTTAATCATGTGATTTAATTCACAGCCTGGTGTCTGCGGAATGAGGGTGTGAGCTCTGTTCTTTTAGGATCTTCTAATCCAGAGCAACTGATCGAAAACCTTGGAGCTATACGGGCAAGTGCTAGATACACGCTGCAAATAAGTACTGCTAGTTCAGAGTGCTGTTACTTAATTATATTTGGAGTTATTTCAAGGTGACAGGATACACAGCTTTAATGTAATGTCCTTGTAACCCTAAGAACCAGGGGTATCTGGTTCTCCTCCCAAATGGAGAAAGAGCAAACAGCAGGATCGATAGTGCTTTAAAGTGTGCTTCAGTTTTCTCCAAACAAGAACCTGTTTATTCCCTCTGTCCCCCTCACCTAGGGACCTATTTATTTCCCCCAACTGGGGACCTAGTCATTCCCTGCAAGGACCCAGTTAACTCTTTAATAAATCACTTTTATTGAACATTATAAAGTAACTCCAAGCATGCATCTATATGCGTATGTATGCATCTACATGCATATATATACAGTAATCGTAGCAGTTTCAGTAATCTTAGCAAGATACAATCTTAGCAAGCAAGTAATTGTATATTACCAATCCTAATAATTAGGGCCCAGAGAAAATCGCGGATTACTTGTTGACAATTCATGGAATGTGTGCGAGTAAAGTATAATTTTTCATGGAATATTCACAGAACTACCACTGATCTTGGCAAATGGGTCCCGGTAGTTCTGTGAATACTCCGTGAAAAATGATACTGTGGCAGTGCACCTTCAGTGCCTGCCACTTCAAGGGCAGGAACAGGCAGCCACCAGGTGCCTGATGAGGGCAGCTATTTTCAAACATAGGCCAGAGAGGCAGCAGTCTGTGTTGAGCAGCCAAGAAGGCAACATTGGGCTAAGCTGCTCCCAGAACACCTTGGAGGTAAGGGTGAGGCTGTGAGGAAGAAGGAGGCCTCATTGGTCCTGGACATGACCTGAAACTGTACCCTGCCAGGATAGGGACGCCTGGTAGGACTGCCAGTGGCAGCCCCACTTAAGTACCAGGACCGTGAACCTCCCTGGTATAAGGTGGGTCGGGGAGCCTAAACCCTAACCCCCACCTTCAGGTGGGTTACTAAGAGAGAGGAGTGGGGCCAGGCACAGCTACAGCCACCTGAGCCCGTAGGGGTGCAAAACCCTGGAGGCCCCGGGGAGGGGGCAGTTGAGAGACTCTGAGAGAGAAGGGATGTCAGTAGGCCCACCCAGAGTAGGGTGCATCGCCACAACCTGAAGGACTGAGCTCAATTCTGGATTGAGTAGGGCTGAAGGGGCGGTCCAAAGGGCAGCCCCAGGGGGTGTGTGGAGTAGGGCTGAAGGACAGCCAGAATGGCAGCACACGGGCTAATCCCCACGTGATCATGGTGTTGTGTATAAGAAGCCTGGTGAGGGGCTACAGCAAATTTGGTCCTCCATTTGGTGAATTAGCTGGCACTATCCAAATGAGGATCACGGGACAGGCCCAAGAGACTGGATGTCACTAGCTGAGGCATGATCAGATAAGCCTAATGGCCAGAAGGGTCACTCCAGGAGGCATCAGGGCAGAATAGAGAGGACACAGTATGGTGCAGCAAGCAAGAGGGGGTGGAATGCGAGAGACCCCTGTGAGAGGGGGGGCGGTATGAGTTTGTGCACGTGTGAGACCTGGCAGAGGACAAGGTTTGGTCCAGCTTGTGGCTGGGAGTATGATAACATCTTGGATGCCATCTGCAAGGCATGGGCCAGTGTAGGGA
>NW_005841858.1:2562752-2576545 GCF_000455745.1 Alligator sinensis
TACAGCCCCGTGGATAGCACCCCCTGGCATCAGGGCATGTAATGTCCAGCCTCCTACATTTCCCACCAGTTTATTGTAATAGCAAAGTTGTGGCAGGAGAGACTGGGCAGACTGCCCCATAGACAGGTGGGTGGGCTGGCTCGAGACTCGGTCCCAAGCTTGTCCCATCACAGATACTTTTCCCGGGCATGTGCAGCAGGCAGGCATACAGCCATAGGCAGTAGAAGGCCAGGGCTAATGAGGCATACTCCCCGCCCAGGGCAGCGCAGAGGGCCACAGGGCAGCCTGGCCATGGGCTCCGGGCAGCTGCAGTGGGATGGGAGGGGCACACACAGACACGCAGCCTGCAGGCAGCTGTGATTGCAGCCAGACAGTGTGCAGAGCACTGCCCACCACAGTAGGTAAATCAGGGAAGGGGCGTGGGGGGCAGATCAAGGGAGTGGGGCAGGAGCTGAGGTGAATGGGCCCCTGGGATGCTCAGAACCTGGGCAACTTGTCCAGGAGTGCAGCGGAGCTCCCATCTCTGCGCGCACCGCAGGAGAGGCCCAGGAGGCACGTGCCGTTCCAGTCCACCGGAGCCATTCCAGTCCACCCCAGCCAGGCTGCATGTGGGCTGAGCCAGCTGGGGATGAGTTAAGCAGCAGTGGGAATAGCAAGGGGGATCCCCTTTCCCCATGCCTGCTCCAGGGGGATGAGGCAGGAGTGGGGAACTACTGTCCTCCCCTGCTATTGCTGTTGTCCCTATCCCCATATGAGCCCAGCCCCAGCACAAAGCCGCAAGGATATCTCTGGTGCTGCCCCCTCCCCCATGCCCCAAAAACCAACAGTGGCAGCAGCAGGAGGGAAGGGAAGGAGGAGGGAGCATTTTTATCTGCTATACAGATTTAAACATATCCTTAGAGACTCCTGAGATCAGTTCCGCCTGGAGGCAGAGAAGGCTTGGAGTTAGGGATGCAAGTCACCTCTGCAGTGTGTGGTGCTGATCCTACACCCCTTTTTGGGAAATCCTGGATTTGCCCATCGCTTTCCATAAGAGGACATGCTCTGGTTGTTGGCCACAATTTCCCTTCCCTCACTGTTTTGTGATACTGTACAGCTATAACTTGTGAAATACTTAAAAAAAAAATATAGCATGTCTTCTATTACATAGTCTTCATCATTTGGGAAGAAAAAGGTGCTAGATAAGTATATACATATTAACTGTATAGATACAGAATTCATTACTTGCTGAGTTCAGTTTTAGAACCCTAGTCAAGAACAGCTGTGTAAGCAATCCTGATCATATATTGCTTTTTCTTGTTCCTTAGGTTCTCCCAAAGATGACATCACATATTGTAAATGAAATAGACAATATTCTGGGGAATAAACCCTACAGCAAGAAGGACTACAGATCATAATGCAATGCATGACTAAACTGGACTGCATGGTTAAAATAATGCTCTGTACATAGTACAGTACTGAATTACTATCCGGTCATTAGACTCATTCAGCAGCTTGCTGCTATTGTTACTGGATTCTTCGAGGTATGTGCTGTTGCTACCAACTTACAATGAAATTCTAAAGCACAGTTGATCTCTCTTACAACTGAAAATATTATTTGTATTTTCTTATTTCCAACTGAAATCATTCTTACTTTACTCTTAGCACCTCATGCTTATGCAGTGAAACATGTAAAGCAAAAAATGATTTATAACCTTTAGGTACTTGGTAATTAAAGAAGGATGTACAGATATATTTTTTCAATTAACAAAAGCCAGGTTCAACTTAGGGTTTTAATAAAACCACCTTTTAGGCTATTTCAACTTTAAAGGCTCTTCATCTAGATCAGTGCTTAGAGTGAACATGAGTCTGTTCAGAATTTCAATTTGCAATTTTTTTATGCTGAATCTAAGCTTTAGGCAGCTTAGTGCTGTAGCTGAAAAAGGACTTTGAAGTCAGAACACTAATTAGAAGTTGTAGAGTTCAACTGCTAAACATTCTGGTTATTTCAGTGTTTTGCACATAGAATGTGCTCAACTGCTCCGCGCTGCTAAGAGAAGTATCTGAGTTTGTCAAGAGAGCACAGCTGACAAAAGAAAACGAACGCCAGTGAGGCGAGCCAGGTTTATAACAATTGCTGTTTGCAGAACTCTGGTTCTGCATAAACTGTGAACCAAGGAATCCATGATTAAATAGTGCTTTTCTCTATATTTTATAAAAACTGCCTGCTTGCGGGCATAGCTACCGCAAATTTGGATATTCATAAGCTTTTAAGACGACTGTATAAAATATAAATTTGCTGTAAAATGCCAAGAAAACGAGGTATTTGTTTAGGTGCAGTGGTGCATTTTCTCAAACTTGGGCTGAAAACAGTCACAAGTAAAATATTTAGTTTTTCTGAGAAGTTATTTTTAAACGGTTTAATTTTTGTTGCAAGTGTTTCATCCCTATGCTGAAATCACTGTATACATGTATTAATTAAGTCATTTTAAGAACAGCTTCAGAAGTACAGTAGCTGTTTTGCTTTGTAAAATGCATTTATGATCCATCATGTCAGTATTTCACCCACGTATTACATCCTGAAGGGTGCAGTTATATATAGCGTATGTAGGACCCTGGTATTCCATTTTCCTTAATTTCAGAACATCTAGTGTGTACAACACTTTGTGACACATAAACACAACATATATATTGATATTTAAGTTGTTTTTCTTTTAATGTATTTAAGCCAATGATATGTGGTATATGTAACTGAACTTAGTTGCTGTTTATCAGGAACTGCAGTTTGACTTCAACTTCTGCTTGGACACAATAAAAGCATTTTGTGCACCTAAGCTTTTAAGTAGAAGAATTGATTACACATAGCAATTTTTCTTATGGCAAGGAAATATATGCACGCAAGTTATTTTAAAAAAGCAAGATCCTAGTTCAATATAACTTATTACTTTGAATGTAGATACAAGTAATACTATTCCAGTGGTGCAACAATCATATTAGGCCAAGTCTGTTTAGCATAAGCAAAATTGACTTTTGTTCACTAATGCAAGATTCTGGTATCGATTAAAAGATGTGACCCTCACAAGGTACTAAGCACAGCCCTGCCAGTTGAGCGAAACTGCCTGAGATTCTGTACTAAAATGAACAAGGCAAAAAGATTCTGACACTGCGCTTCTACACGTGCCCCTATGCTGCCGTTGTTACTGCACCATCATTTAATACTTCCTTTTGGAAGTACTAAATGACAGCGCAGTAACAGCCTATGTTGTGCCATGCCAACGGTCCACAGTTATTTTTAGCTGCTACATCACTGTAGCAACATGCTATAGCAAGGGAGCGCGTTGCTACGGTGACATAGCTGCGGTGTCACAGATTGTGCCTGCCAACACTACAGCGACGTAGCGTCTCATGTAGACGTGCCCACTAGCTCACTGAGACCTTGCTATGTTTCAATCAGCAGCTGCCCTCAAGAGGGTACACACTGGGATGGGAAATTGTCATTGGTAGATGTGAAGGATATCTGGCACAGTTCATTTGACCTGCAAACTGTTAGCTTATTTTTATAAGCATCTATACCTGATACTTCAGAGGTATAACTGATGCTGCGAGTTTTGTTGATAGAAATAGAGCTTTTAAATAAGACTCTAAGAACTACTGATTTAAAGCATGTGTAAAATATAAGAGTTTCAGAAGTTAATATGCAAATGAATTACTCTCCTGCAGTTACCAGATGAACTATTTCCTAAATTATGGACCAGTTCCTTTTCTCACCTTGGGGCACAGTTCTGATACTCCCTCCTCCCCAGACCATTAGAGAATCTAGCCCAAAGTTACTAAGAATTCCTACCTGTTGTAGAGAATTAATGTAAAAAATGCTCATTAAAGAGGAAGATGGCACTGCTCATTATTCAGAGAAAGCTAATGTAAAATCTGCCTAGCAATGTGATGCCAAGCAATAAACCAGCTTTGGGCTAACCTTCAGCATCATACATATGAAAGCAAGAGCAGCTGCCAGTATAGATTACAAAAACAGACAATCATCATCACTTTAGACACACTCCTGTCATCTCTTTGATGTACAGACAACAATCTCCTCTGAAAGGAAAGACAGGATTGGAGAACCTTGATTATGCAAGCAGGACAGGTTTGGATAAAATTATTTCTTTAAACTTCATAAAAAAGGCTTTTTCTTTCTTTTAGCTTCAAATGTTTTTTCAGGCTTTTTATCGTGTGACATTGGCTAGCAAAAGAAAAAGAAAATAATGGGCTTCAGGCCTCAGGACCTGTCAATATATATATATATGAAAAAACTAAGCTAAAGCAAAGAGAGATTATTAAAAAGATTCAATGAGCTGGCAGTAACAGACTATGAAAGAGCTGCTCTGGCTTGCTTTTATTAGGAATCTGCCCTGTACAGAAATATACATACAACTTTCTAAGGGGATGAAAGTGAGGCCCTGCTCCTGGAGCATTTGTGTATGTTGACACTGAGCGTTATTAGTCAGTAGGACTACCCATGTGCTGTAGCATTTGATGGACTGGGGACCACTTGAGGGATTGAATTTGTACTGACTGTTTTACTTCTCTTCTCCCTACCACAGACTTGTAAAAATTTTGTTCCTTTCTGAAGAGATAAAATCAACTAACTCTATTAAAAAGATATTTATTTCACAATTAGAACTTCTGGGATAATTCTTGTGCTTCCATTTGACTTTCACTCCAGTAACTGGAGCATTAGACAGGCATGAGAGCTGATTTTAAGACTGATAAATTCCTAAATGATGTAATATTAGGCAGTTCTAAAATCAAGGACTGAATTCATTAGGAAACCCCCCACCACTTTGCAAATCATGTCTTCCCCAAGTTAATGATCACAGTGATAAACTACTGGAGAGAAGTCTTTTAGTGAACTTGCACCTATAAATTACTTCTACGCACAACAGAATGATCCCAGAGAGGACAAGCAGAGCTCCTGCTAAGATGCCAGTGACTTTACTCCAAATTGTCTCTGCAAGCTGAGAGAGGCTTTGGCCTCTTGACATAGAAGTCTGGCTTCTGTACAACTTTAGTTCACTGTGCCTGGTTGAAGCAAGTCTGAGTTACAGCAGGAAAGCTTTTGACCCCCCCCCCAAAAAAACTGATGAGTTAAAACAGAGTGTTTACACATTTGTATAGAGTGCAAGTGATCTATACATGGGAAAAAAAGGAGCGTTCCATATACAAGGAAAAAAAAAAATTCATGAAGTTTCAATTATATATAACTTACATATCTGGCATGGTTTCCCCTGGTTCTTGTAGAACTTCTTGAGTACCTTTAGGTATGGGTTGGAAGCTCTCTTAGCCTTTAACTATAAATCAAGTGTTCAACTATTTTAAAATAAAAGCAGGAATATGAGGTGGGAGTTTGGGCTCATCCTTGGCTCAAATCATATTTGACTGTATTCCTGTGGTATTTGGGAAGAAACCAAAAATAGAACCCATTGTCCTACGGCCTAGGCACTGTACAAAAAGAACAAGCAGCATCTGCCTTGACATAAGCCTACTAGGGCTGTGCGAAGCTTCATTTGCCAGTTCGATTCAGAGGAGATTCGGCCCTATTTGGCCGCCGAATCTCCAAATCCGAACGGAATCAGAAGACCCATTAAAAGGTCTGAACAGATTCAGATGCCTCTGAATCAATTCAGAGATTCGGAGATTCAGCCATAGACTAAACAGGCAGCAGTCCTCAACGCTGGCCACAGCTGCCTCTAGCTGGTAAGTCTGTTGCGATGGGCGGAAAAGGGAGGAAAGGGGCACGGCGGCGGGGGCGGCACATCAGTGACCCCACAGCGAGGGAGGGATTGGGTTGGGGCTAGGGCTGGAACAAGCTGCCTAGCTGGGGAGGTGGGGAGCAGGACTCAGGGAGGGGGGCTCCTGCCACTGCACGCCACTTGTCCAGGAGCCATTCTTCCGGTGGCTCCTCCATTCTTCCGCTGGTCCAGGGGGACTTGGAAGCGGGAGTGTGCCCCCAGATCTGCACAGGGTGAGCTGAGCCAAGCTGTGCTTCAGGCAACTAGCCTTAGCTGCCTGCCAGAAGGGCTGCACTGCACGGGGCAGGTGGAGCCAGGGCTGCGCTCCATGGGGCAGGTGGAGCCAGGGATGCGTTCCGGGCAGCTAGCCCCAGCCACAGCCCAGAACACAGCCCTGGCTCTACCCGCCCTGCAGAGTGCAGTGGAGCAGGGATTATGGGGAGGCTGCAGCCACCCTAAAATTCCCCATAGCCCCTGCTGCCGGCCCTGCCCCAATCTGGGTACATGCGTCTGCCCCCATGCCCTGCTGCCCAGTTAGGGTACGGTAGGGCAAAGCTGCAGCTTGTCTGGGAGGCATGGGGAGGCTGGAGCAGCTTCCGTCGCTGCATGCCACTTGTCCAAGGTAGCACAGCGGCACCATCCCGCACCTCCCCGCCCCCGCTGCATGAGTGGCAGGAGGGCATAGCCCTTACTTGCAGCGCCCTCCACCACCTGTCTGGAGCACAGCCCGGCCCAGCCTACCCCATGCAGATCTGGGGGCACATGCCTGCTCCCATGCCCTCCTGGACCAGTGGCAAGAGCCACCAAAAGAACAGCTTCCAGACCAGCAGTACTCAGTGGCAGGAATCCCCCTCCCCAAGTCCCACGCCCCCTGCCCTGGCTGGGCAGCTTGTCCCAGCACCAATCCCTCCCTTGCTGTGGGGGCATTGATCTGCACCCCCCACCCCCGGTGCCCCTTCAGTCCCCCCACAGCCCACCACAGTAGGCTTACCAGCTGGAGGCAGCTATGTCCAGTCGAGGACTGCTGCCCGTATAGTCTATGGCCGAATCTCCCAATCAGCGCCAAATCTCTGGATCCGAATCGAATCGGGACAGTGATTCAAATCACCAAAATGAATCACTGTCCCTCCGAAATCGGCCAAATCTAAATCAAATACCTGTTGCCTACCAGTTTTCCGGTGACACAGGATTATGAGAGACAAGGGGTAAAATGCTGCAAGCTACCTAGGGATACTTTTTTACACCATTTCCACTATTTGTACATGAAAGCAACCCCCCCGCTGTTCTGCAAACTTTCCCACTGTGAAGGTTGTAGTTTTTCCTTATAAAACTTGAAGCAAAACTAGCATGTTGTAAAGAAGCCAGACCAAGAACATGCATCACTCTCAGACTGCATGCTGGAAGCTCTGCATCTGCAGGCACTTCAGTTTAATAAATTATAAATATTAATGTTAAATATTAGGGATGTGCAAAATGGCACTGTTCTGTTTTGATGGAACAGCGTTTCGATTTGAAACCGCTGTTCCATTTCATTTAGTCAAAAGTTTCAACGTTTCGCCCATAAGCTATAATGGGGAAGCTCAAAACAGCCTATAACTTTGTCATTTCTGGCCTGATTTGGATGAAACTTACAGGAATGGTAGCCCCTTCTGAGGGCACAAAGCCTGCCAAGTTTCAAGGAGATAGGTGCAGGGGTTTCAGGGAAACTGCACCTCAAAGTCTTGAAAGCAAACATCTCATGTCACGTGTATGTGTTAAGCCACAGCAGGGTCAAAATTGCAGGCTTGCTAGGCCCTGCTGAGGCAACGAAGCCTGCCAGCTTTCAAGGAGATAGGTGCAGGGGTTCTGGGGCCCTGCACCTCCAGCTGCTGACAGGCAAAACTCGTGACATGGGTGCTTGTGGGACTGGGTCTGTCTTGGGGCACAGGGGGGTTAAAACTGCAGGCCTGCTAGGCCCTGCTGCAGCCAAGAAGCCTGCCAGCTGTCAAGGAGATAGGTGCAGGGGTTCTGGGGCCCTGCACTTCTAGCTGCTGACAGGCAAAACTCATGACATGGGTGGGTGACAGTGTGTGTGTCTGTGTTAAGGTGCATCCTCCCTCAACTGACACCAAGGCAGGAAGCAGGGCATTTCAAACAATGCTGCTGCCTTTGCAGTTTTTCCATCCTTCCCCCAGAGCACTGGGATCGGAAGGGACCTCAGGAAAGGATGAGTCACTGGCCAACTACACAGTCAATAATGAGAGCCCTCCTCCCCCCCCCTCCCCCTTACTTTAGTTTCTGTTTCCCTGCAGGTAAACCCCGCTTGAGCTTTGAAACTCAAAACGTTTCAAAATTTTTGAAACGTTTCAACTTGCCTCATTTCAAGGTTGTTTAGAAGCTTTGTTTCGTTTCTATTTTGCTGTTTCAAGCTCAAAACAAGTTGAAACAATGTTGAAACAAAACTGCCAGCAAAATTTCACACAGCCGTATATTAAATATGTTTACAAATGTTCAGTTCAGTACCCCATTTCTTATTTCAGCATTATACGTGCTCTATTATAGCCTTTCCCTATGCACACTTTTAGGGTTAGCAACATCCTAATTATGATAGCTGTAAGTTTTGGCATGAAGAGTTTTTTTGCTGTGGGAAGAAAAGAACTGTCTGAAGCTGTCAATTAGCAAACTAGCAAGAAAATCCAACTAAAGTGAAAAATAGAAGCATGAACGATGCATACCCCCGGCAGCTGGGCGGGGGGGGCCCACAGCGGACTATGGCAGTGGGAAGAGGGTGGGGGGGGGTGGTGAGCACCAACCAAAGGTTGGCAATCACCTGCAGACACCACTGGCAGTGGCAGCCAGCAGTGACCACTCACTGCCCATAGACGCTGCTGGCGGTGTCGGCAGCGGGGGGTAGCGAGCAGCAATTGCCCACAGACACTGCCGACAGTGTCAACAGCGCCTTTTTGTAGGGGTTGCACTGCCATGCTCAGGGGGTGCACATGCACCCCCTATGCATCGCCAGGGGACAGCAGAATGGTCTCAATGTTGACCTGTAAATCAGCCATCTTTCTGGGATTCCAGAATTTCTTGGAGATAAATGGAATAATTGATATTTGCAGCTGTTTCAGAATGTTTGCCAATAGAATTTGAACTCTGTTTTATATCAAGGTTGTTTGATAAAATGAGGAACTGATTTAAACCAGAGTGTAACTTTTTACTCAAACACACAATTCCACAGGAAAAGGGAGGCTTGCACAAAATACTAGGCCCTGCTAACATTTTGCCACTTGAAGCCCCCTGTGCTTCCTGAAGTTTATAGCATCAAGAGTAGAGGCCACTACAATCAGGATGTTCTTTTCATTTTTATTAAAACCTTTCAAATTATAAAGTGGGAGATTTGTAACTTTTTTCTAAGTGAAGGGAAGCTCTTGTACAGAAACAGTCATTTGAAAGAGAATCTGTTGTTTATTTGGAGCAGAACATTCACTCTGCTATTCTGTGTAGCCCAATTGGGTTTATTGAAACTCCAAACATTAGACAGTCACCCCAATTGTGATAACAGTGTTTCAAAGGAGTTCAGTTTATTAAATGTCTTATATGCTCTTTTTTCTGCTAATCAAAAAAAGTCTGATCCACTCCAACTATCCATCAGAACATCTTAAGAGAACAAAAATATTTTTGACATTCACTTTACACTGTGCTGTAAAAATCTCTTAAGTTTTCAGCCTATAAGCAAATGTTTATATTCCTGCTTTCAAGTCTTTGCAACAAAACTGAACCCACCCACAGGTACAAACATCTAATCACTGTTTTGTCTACTTGGATCCTGTAGACAGCAGAGCGATCAGTCCAGATGATGCACTTATAGACAGAATGTAGTTTCTGTAGGGAACATGTTAAGGATTTAAACTTCTGTAAATGCCAAAACAAAATACTTTTGAAGTAAACATTCAGTAGTAACTTGAAAAGCAGCACATGAAGTGGTGTTTAGCTGGATGGGAATTTTAGGATACATACTACAAATACCATGGCCTAAAGAAGGCTTAAAGACAGAGACTATTTTGAAATAAAAACTAAACCCAAAAATTCCTGGCACTAAGACAATTCTGTATAAATGTTAGTTGCCTCTTGTTATTTTACAAATAGTTGCATTTAATTGAATTGTCAATACCCAGACAGTTTCTCTATACCATCCTTCTTCACAATACCTCTGAAACTTCCAAAGCCACATGCAAGTACAATGGGGAGGTGCCTTGGTATGCTCTGCTTGATATTCTTATCTAATGTCCCAAAGTCAGCAAAGAGAAGTATAGTCAACTCTACACGCAATCAAATAAACCTTCAAACAATTAGGAAACTACATGACTATCAAGGAAAGGCTTATGGGAGCAGTTTTCAAAATGTTTTTATGAAATAGTAAAGGATACACAGTGGGGTTGAAGTTCTTCAGCACAAAAAATGAAGCAATGATGACCAAGACCAGAAAGAGAGTGTTGTTGTAGAAGATGGAAAATGTTGTCGCTTCATAATCTGCAACTTCATTTTTCTTCCACAGAATTCTATACATAAATATAATCAGAGTCTTAAAACATTTCCTGATTCATGCAAATCTGAACAAACACACCACTGTTGCAGTACCCTTTCACAAAAGGACCATTCCTTATACGGTGCCAGTAAAAAAAAAAAAAAAGAGCTGGGAAATCTCTCACTAAAAGACAGATTCTCATAAATGGGGTGCTGGGCTTCTAAAAGCCAAAATGGCAACATATTCCTGGGCACTGAAAAATAAGCCAACTGTGGTGTTAAGCATGTTTATGATACCTCTCAAGTAATATTTAATCTACGCTGGCATGCCAACCCTAACTAACTACAAGCTGCTACTCTGAGTTCAAAGTGCTCAAATTATTTGAAGAAATACAAAACCTATTCCTGTACGCTACAATCAGGCTTTTCTAACATGTAGGTCATACCCTGAAGATATGTTGTATGTTATTTGTCAAGTGGTATCGGTATGGCTGGCAAGGTTTAAGGGCTCTTGTTCTTTTAATAAATGGCTTGATTTTCAGAGGTACTCTACACTTCCAAAGAGTCATTAGTATTAATGCTGTTTTTAATCTAGCAATAAAATACCGATACACACATCACCAAAATATTTAGGCATTAAATAAAAATTGAGAGCCACTAGCTATTTATGCTTAAAGACCCTTAATCATCACTATTTCTCAATAACAGCTGCTCTGCATCATTTTGGGGGTTTTTGTTTGTTTGTTTTTGTTTTTTACAGGTGCACCAGTATATCGGTCACCTTGGCGCCAATAAAAGGAAAATTAACATTATCAGCAATTGGCTTTTTTGTGCCAGTGTAGCCAATAATGTCACCAATAAATGCCGCGTGCATACGGCTAGGAATGCAGGCCAACAGCTTGGAGAGCAGCGTCTGGCCAATAAGTTGGCAGGGGGGGCATGGGAGAGGCCGAATGTGACCCCGGCCCCAGGGTCACATTCACCGCCCTGCCTGGGCAGTGCCTACCCCTGCCCCACTCCCTCCTTCACCGTCAGGGCCTCAATCTGCCCTCCCCATGTGCCTTCCCTCCCCCACATCCCTTCCCCCGCCACAGACTTACCAGCCAGATGCTGCTCTCTAAGCTGTGGGGATGCAATCCTATAAATCAGCTATCATATTGGTATCGGCCAATATGGCTGGTTAATAGTCAGCCATACTGGCCAAAAAAAAATCTTTATTGGTGCACCCCTAATACTTTTTAATGGATTCTTCAGACTTAATTTTAGGAAAGCTATTATGAAGCTTCATTTTTGCCTTATGTTGGGTTTGGCTTTTTTCCCTTCATTCAAGGACACACAGCTTGTGGTGATAATTAGTACCAATGCTGCATATAGTATAGTAACATACCGAGTAGAGTTTCAGTTTACAACTGTACCTCAACTCAGTAAAACCTCACTGCGGGCTTTTTGTATTCACCTATAAACTCTCATTGACTGCAAATGGCTTGGCACAGGGATGGTCAACCTGTGGCTCCGGGGCTACATGCAGCTCTTCAAAAGTTAATATGGAAGCTGGTCACTGTGTGCTTGTGCAAAGATTCAAGGAGATGCATATTAACTTCTGAAGAGTCGTATGTGGCTCCAGAGCTGCGGGTTGGCCACCCTTGGCTTGGCAAGTCACAAAGCAAGAGACAGCGTGTAATATTCTAACATGAACCTTGAATGCATCATAAAACATTATAACGAGAATCAAAGATTACCTCTCATCTTTCTCCTTTCGAGACATCTTCCTATTGTCTGCCTCAGAAAGCTTGCGGGTAACTTCTTTGGAAACAGCATCTTCTCTTTTCTGGGCTACTCTGCAAGGAAATGCAAGGAATGCATTCACATCATAATTAAAACAGAAGAAAATAAAGTAAGTGGAATATAAAAGCAAGTGAAAACATTTGGTCAAATGGCTGTCAAACAGGCAAACATTTCCTGCCTTCCAATTTAAGTTCCTGTGATCTCATGTCTCATAGGCAACAACTTTAAAAACAATGTATATACTGTTACACATGGCTGTCTTGAGGGAGAGGAGACAAATCAGGGTGACCATCCCAGGCCCCCCAGAGCCAGGCAGAGCGGCTGTGACCCCACCCCTCACAGTGTTAAAGGGGCCTTGCACAGGCTGATTTGCCCCAGGCCCCGCAACCCCCTACAGTCTTTGCTGTTACAACAGGCTTTTGAGGCAGCAGTTATCCATTTAGCTGAATGTGCTCATTTCTAAACTAATCCATGTTTCTGTATTGCTGCATAGTGTAAATGAGGGGTGTCAAACAAAGGCCTGCATGGCTACCAGACTTTGCAGGGTGTGGCCTGTCACAGAATTCAGGGCCCTTCAGCCCTGCAGGCCATGGCCATCAGTGGTGAGCTTGGCTCACTGGCTGCCACTGCCCCCAGACCCCTCCCCAAGAAAAACGCTGCCTCTGGTCCCCACTTGCTAGATTCCTTGCTTCTGCTACCCATGCCCCAGGTTGGATCTGACTCATGAGGAGCCCTACCATCTGCAACTGGCCCAGGGATGCAGGTGAGTTCGATACCCCTAGTGAAAACCACTCAAATATGTAAATTAAAACTGTAAGAAAATCTAAAAAGGGAGCTGACAGTTGGACTCCAGTCAGGAACTCACTAGCTGAAAGGTAGACGTGGGTATTTAAAAGATCAATTTAGTCAAGAATCAAGGGCAATTCAATGGCCAACCAGAGAATGGGAAGGCACCGAAAAGCAGCTCCAAACCCAAGTCAACTCCACCCCGCCAAAACCAAGGGCTCTTTCAATTCAGATCTATACTGAGCTTTGGCACAGCAGAGGTTTGCTGAGCCACCTCTTGCTAAACCTCAAGCAGCACCAGGAGTGGGGACTGGCCCTCAAGAGCCTCTGCCTTACTGGATTCCCCATAAGCCCTTCAGTCAGTGCTGCCGCGCAGGTGGTGTCAGCAGCACAGTGGCATCAGGCACTTTCACCCAGGGGCTGCCCACTTACATGGAAGTAACATTGCATCAGTGAGTCTCGTGCAGGGGAGCTGGAGCTGGGGCTGAGGCGCCCTGGGCTGCTCTGAAGGGAGCTGCAGCAGCACAAGGAGAAAAGCAGACAACAGCAGAGCAATTTGGGCTCCACCCCACCGTGGCGCTGCTCTGCAAGCAGCTGCCCCTTTAATAAGCAGGTTAATTTGGGGGCTGCTCAATTCAAATCCGCAACATAGAGGTGCCTCAAGCTCTGCGAGGTTCAGGCCTGCAGCAATTGGTACAAGCGCATGGGCAGGGTGGCTTAGCTCCAGCTCCACTCCCCTAATCTGCTTCTCCCGGCAGGGGCTGCCCTGGCCTGGCCCTGCCCGCCCAAACTCCCGCAGCCACTTACTTGTGCTTGAGGACGAACTTGACGTTCTTGTAAGCGAAGGCCACCAGGTAGGTGCTGACCAGGGTCATGACGCTGTACAGCACCGCGGACTGCACCAGGTCCATGTGCCAGATCCGCCAGTACAGCCCTGCGAAGAGAGGCTCGTCA
>NW_005841858.1:2577087-2580624 GCF_000455745.1 Alligator sinensis
CTGCGCGTGTCGGCGGCGGGACGTGGGCTTCTCTGCTCCCGCCTGCCGGTCTCTGGCAGTCCTGCTGTCAGCCCCACGGGGACGTTTGCTCCCGGACACTTTTAACATCTGCCTTGTGGCTTCCCGCGGAGTCCGACTCGCTGCTTTGCAGTGCCCGGGACCTGGTTGATTGAGTCAGTATGGACAAATACCGCTTTGTCCGCGAGATGGCGCCCTAAAATCTCTGCGAGGATGGGATTACTCAAGCAAGAGAGAACGTGAATGTGGGGATTTTCACTTGCTTTGTTAAAAGAGACAGCGAAGCAACGAAATATCCATGAGCAGTGCTGTGTCTGCCTGGCTGGGGGCGGGGCGGGGTGAGTGTCAGGGGCCAGGGGAACGTTGTGTCCCGAACAGCTGGTGACACCGGGACGTGCCTGGCGTGTTGTCGAGAGCGGGGTCGCTCTGAGGTCGGGGTGCAGCGCTTGGCCGTGCTCTTCCTTGTGCGCGTGTTTTTATCCCATTCAGTTGTTTGCTGAATGTGTTTTGCAGCAGTGTCACGTGTAACGTAAGGATTCAAGGCTCATCCCAGCACTGGGCGCATTCAGGAGAGAGAGAGAGAGAGAGAGAGAGCAGTGTTTGGGTACCGCATCTTCCCTTGACGCTTGTGTATATAAATCTGTTTATTAAATCCAGCCAGGCTAGAAAGGTCGTGTTGCAAGTGTGGGTTGCTGTAACTGTCCAAGCCATGTTTAAAAGTGTTTTAAACACAGTTATGTAATGAGACCTAGAAGGGTTTTGTCTCCAGTTTGTAGAGGCCTTTAAAGTAAGAGAAGTCCTATGGTATGCAGATTAACTTTGGTTTATTTGTTTTGATTATTTGGTCCACTCCTTCCCTTTGTTGGAACCTAGAAGAGAGAGGTGATGTGGTAGATTAGGACACACCTTTGGTTCCTCCCTGGTTTGGGACCCAACCACAGCATGGTCACATCCAGAGCTATTACATTTTTTTGTTTCTTTTAGCACAGGGATAAGGCCATGCTTTTGTCATATTCTGGAACTGTAATAAAATCCTGCAAAATTCAAGACTCTGGTTAGGTTTAGAAGTATGGTAGAAGTAGAGCTTGTGGGGGGTTGTTTGGGGTTGTTTTGTTTGTTTTTTTTTGGGGGGGGGGGTTAATTTACACCACAAGAACATACCACACTCTTTAACCGTGTTAGGCACTGTTGTAATAACGGAGTTGTAACCCTGCCACACCAAGGAATTTCATTACGTAGACAATAACTTTTATTTGAACCTGTATATAACTAGTTAAATGAATTCAGATCTCTGGAAGGTGCCTTGGATTTCAGTTGAATCATTCTTTTGTTCTTTTAGCCCCTTCTATCCAAGGGCCATAAAGTACTTTACCAACATCACGTTATTATACTTTGTAATGCTTCTTTGGAGCCAAGTTTATATAAGGACTTCACAAATTACTGATGTGCTACCACTTCTACAGTGAATCACAACAGCTGTTTAACAGTACACAGCCATGCTGTACACGACTTTGGGAAAAGAATTTAGTATCGTGATAGAGCAGAAATAATTTAGGTAAAAAAGATGCACCTAATTCCAGGAATGGGAGATATTCCAAAGACACCCCAACCTGAACTCCAACTCTTTATGAAAACTGGCATGGCTTTTATGAACACAGGCAATCAGTTTGTTTTGTTTTATTTTTGGTACTGAAATATAGAAGTTCAAACTGCACAATTACTAGAGCGCTGTTTAGTATTGTTCAGATGGAAGAATGACACATGAAGAGTGACACCAGCTTAAAAGCAACTGCAGCTATGAAGTCCTTGAAAATTTCCAAGTACTGACCTGACCTTGCCCTCCAAAACTCAGTTAAATAGTATTTTACTGTCAAAACAGCCTGTGTTAAAGGACGTATGTATCCCCTACCTAGTTCATCTCATATGATAGATCACAGCTGACTCTAGGCTTTGAACAAGCCTTAAACCTTCTACAAACAAGATTGAAAAAATGATCTAAATTTATAGCTGCTTTCTGAATGTAGAGTTACTATGTATAGCTGAGCTGGTGGGTTTTTGCATCTGCTGCAGGACATGGAAGGACTCTTACTGGAGATTTGAGCTCTTGGATTTGATCTTCTCAATCCTCCAGTGGCTATGCAGGAAAATGAGAGGGTACAAGGATACAAAAATCAATCACAGGCCAGCAAAGATCTTTTTTTTTCAGTGTCTCAGTTGCTCTCCAGTAAATTTTTGTTTTCTTTTTCATGGGCTGTTAGGCTCTGACAGCAGTGGCATTCAGCACAGAGACAGTCATTGTGACATGAGTTAGTGAGGTGCAAGATCAGGGAAAGAATCAGCAATTAGGGGGTGTTTCCAGTAAAGCATGTCTTAAGGAAATATTCTGAGACATTTGAGACAGATTCGGTCCCTATTTCTGTTTTGGCTTCCTGCCTAGAACAATTAGTATTTTCATACAAATCCTGTAAATACATCAGGAGACAGTTTTATTAAAAATCCAGATGCCATTATTTCATTACTTTTCACTCGCATCTTGCCTTTTGGGAGAGATGATGCTATGATGCATTTAATAAGTTAAATAACTTATTAAGTTAAATAAACAAGCACTGGAAAAAGGAATTGAATTAGAAGTGAAATATGGACTAGGAGTCTACCTCCAGGCAGTGAAATGATATGAGAGTTTCTTAACTAAACAAATGGGAATGTTTCTGTTTTAAATGGCACTGGCAGGCTATAGCTGTAAGCAGAGCCCCACTTGGAACAAAGCTGCCATAAAGGTTATGGAATTGCTGTAAATATACTGGATTTATTTGACCAAAAAAATGGGGAAAGAAGCCAATCGGGGGCTTTTTCTTCGTTAAAGCTACTAAAGTTTATTGGCCGTGCTTAAGGGCCTCACTGCAGTATGCTGAGTGCATCCTATCAGAGTTGAATGCCCTCACCCCTGAATTTCTTGGAGTCTCAGAACAGCAGAGACTCCCTATGCCTGAAGAAGGATGACTGTGCCCGAAAGCTTGCCAAGAACTTTTTTCTAACTACTCGGTCTAATAAAAGATACCACATCTACTCAAAGAACCTTGCCTGCCTCAACCCCAAAGGCATTTGGAGCAGAGGATACTCAACACATAGCAGAGGGAACTAAGTACCTGGAAAATCACCCTTATGTATTTTGATTTCTGGCAAATAACATGTAACCTCCTATTGCTCTCTTGAATGCTTCTGTAGATAAATTATTGGTTATAAGGAGATTCAAATAACTGCCAAAGTCCAGGTCTTCCAGGACAAGCTTGCAGTTATGAAGCATATAATCTAGACTTTGTTTTTTTCCCATTTTCTTTCCTGACTGCACATAGGTGATATGTGTTTGGATGTTAGTCTTGTCTGATATTGCACTAATGCAAAAAATAAGAGAACCCAATAGTCATTTCTTCTCTTGAGCTCCTTCAGTTTGGTTCACAATAAAATGATAGTGAATAATGTGCTCTTAGCATGCAAGTAATATCATTGACAATAACAGGA